>NC_080195.1:55942881-56245911 GCF_030028045.1 Hippopotamus amphibius kiboko | reverse complement strand
CTAGCAAACAACCTCAGACACCAGAAACGACTGCAAAGATCCCGACATAACTGGGACAAGCAACCTCTGAAGTCTGGACTACTCCATCAGAAGTCAAGTAGGAGGCTCTGGGGAGGGAGCACTGAATCCAGGAGGCTAGACTACTAGGAAGTCCTCAGACATAGGGAAGATTCACTTCAGAGAACTCTCACGGAGCCCTGTATCAGAGTCTAAAACTCGGCTTCGTCCGACTGTCTGCAACTGCCAGTGCTGGACACCTCACACCAAACTACAAACAAGACAGGAACGCAAACCCACCCATTAGCACACAGACTACCTAAAGCCATATTAACCTCACAGATACCTTAAAACACACCATCTGACATGGCCCTGCTCATCAGAGAGAAAAGACACAGAGCCACACATCAGAAAGCAGACACCAGACCCCCCCACCAGGAAGCCTACTCAAGACACTGGACAAACCCCACCACAGGGGGCAGAGGGCAGAAATAAGAGGAATTACTACAGGGCAACATAGGGAAAGGAGACAGCAAATCCTATAAATTAGACAAAATGAGAAAACAAAGAAACACCACACAGGCAAAGGAGCAGGAAAAAAACCCACAAGACCAAATAAATGACAAGGAAATAGGAAAATGGCCTGAAAAAAAATTCAGAGTAGTGATAGTAAAGATGATCCAAAATCTCAACAACAAAATACAGAAAATACAAGAAACAGTTAATAAGGACTCAGAAGAATTAAAGAGCAAACAAACAGTAATGGACAACAAAATAACTGAAATTAAAAATACTCTAGATGGTATAAACAACAGCATAACTGAGGCAGAAGAACAAATAAGTGAGTTGGAAGATAGAATGGGGGAAATAACTGCCACAGAACAGGAAAGAGAAAAAAGAATAAAAAGAATGGAAGACAGTCTCAGAGACCTTGGTGACAACATTAAGCACACCGACATTCAAATCATAGGCATCCCAGAAGAAGAAGAAAAAAAGAAAGGGTCTGAGAAAATATTTGAAGAGGTTATAGTGGAAAACTTCCCCAACATGGGAAAGGAAGTAATTAATCAAGTCCACGAAGCGCAGAGTCCCACACAGAATAAACCCAAGGAGAAATACACTGAGGCACATATTAATCAAACTAACGAAAATTAAACACAAAGAAAAAATATTAAAAGCAGCAAGAGAAAAGCAACAAATAACATATAAGGGAAAACTCATAAGGATAACAGCTGATCTTTCTGCAGAAACTCTGCAGGCCAGAAGGGAGTGGCAGGATATACTGAAAGTCCTGAAAGAGTAAAACCTACAGCCAAGAATACTCTACCCAGCAAGAATCTCATTCAGATTCGACAGAGAAATCAAAAGCTTTGCAGACAAGAAAGCAGTACTGAGAAACTGATCTTATGACTCTCTATTCACAGAGTCTTCAGGCATGAAGTCCAAATCTGTGCACAGTACATAAGGCCTTCTAAAATCTGAACCCTCTGCAGCCTTAGGTCTTATCACATTTGTAGTTCCCCAAACAGTGCCCAGCCACGGTGAGCACTCAGTACAAAGGTATGTAAGGTAAACTTCTGTCTGGATAGTACTTCATCTTTGAAGAACCAGCCAGACTTATGAAGTCTTTCTCACACTCCCCTTTCCCCAGATATAGCAGTTACTATTACATATGTACGTCTATAATAGCGCCCATGAGGCCGTGAGCTCCATATGCAAGAAGAATATCGTTCTACTCTGTGTTCCCAGAACCTAACATAGTCTCAGGTGTTCAGGGCTTACACAAAAATATTGAATGAATGAATGAATAATAAACGAGCAGCTGAAGCACAAGGATGTGTAGTGCCTTAACCAACAGCATTTTGTAGAACCACAACCAGGACTGGAAATTAAGTATAAAAATTTTAGCCCTGGCTCTCTTCAAAACCCCACCACAAATTCTATGCTACTTGAATCCTTTTTTGCTTTGTTTTGCATTGAAATCTATAGCTATATATAAAGTGAGCGCCTGGTGAGTGGGTGGGCGGTGGTGTTCACTCTTATTTAGTGAAATGTGAATATGTCAGAATCACAGAAAATAGAAAGAAAATGCTTTATGCAAAGCTGTCAGTTCTCATGCCTGTTTTTTAAAATCTGAGATGGTGCTGAGATGGTTCAAACTTAATAGTCACATCCATTTATTATATCAAATATGATCATTAGCAAACAGTGTTTGATGGTAGCTATTTCCTGACTGACAATAGCCATCCGGTGGAACCCACTTTCCCGTATGCCTGGGGCTGATACAATTCAGATAGTGTGGAAAATAGTAGGAGGAAGGAAGTAATTAAAAATGAAGGGGAAGCTGGGGCAGGGGACAGGTACCAATTTTATCTCACACAAGAATATCTCTGTACCTCTTCTCTTGAAAGTTATGGGTGGGGACAGGAATACTATTTTTAAACCTGTTTCATGTCCTCAAGTTGGCATGCGGTCCTGCCCGTAGGATGAGTGTCAGGAAACCCTGAGGGTGGGCACTAGTGTTTAAAATAAGCTCAGGCTGTAGCCTAAGAAAACAGGAAGAAGTTATCTCTAGAATACTATGGATGTGGAGAAAGCTGGAAAAGGGGACTGTGGTAAAATTATAAATTCAGTGTCCCAAGCAATATTTTGTAACTGGTTTTTCACCCCCCACCCACCCTAAGCAGCACTCCACTCTCACCAGCAATACCTTCACCATGTGGAGCAGAGGCTGGGGTGGGGGTAGCTGAGTGGGAGGGAGGCCTGGCTAGCAGGGTTCCTAAGCATTGCAGAGGCTTCTGAAGCAGCTGCATCACCCAGAAAGACAGAGGGAAAGTGTTCAGTAATAATTTGTGAACACTGAGGATGCAAAGGGAGAAGGCTTTAACTGCATTCTTAATTTCAGGACTAGCCTGTTGCAAAAACTTACTGGTTATTCATTAAATTCCTGTCCTGTTCTTTCTGACTCAGCATTTAGCTACATTCCATTATCCACCCTTCCCCCACCTCCAATTCGATGGGGTCACGTGGTGAGTTCTGGCCAATGGAATATGGGCTGACGTGACTGATGCCATTCGCCAGGCCTGGTTCAGCATCCACGACCGTCTCTTTCCTCACTCGCAGCCTGAGCGGAGAGGAATCTGAGCCTCCAGAGGAGGGAGGATAGGGTCTGGGTGTGTACATGATCTACTCATGAGGGGGCTGACAAAGAGAACACTCCCTCCCACCAGCCATTTGGATTTATATGTCATTTGATGAAGCCACCAAGGTTTGGGAGTTTATCCTTTGCAGGAGAGATACAGCTGCAGCTTCCAAGTCTTTCACAAAAACGACTCAAATGGTCTCACATACTATGTCCTCCCATGTTCCCTGTCACTTTCAGGAGCACTGTGTTGACATCTCTCCTCCCGTTTTGGGCATGCAAGCAAACTGTTCATTCAGAATGTCAAAAACACACTTGTGGCTAGAATAGTAATGACATTTAAATAGCTGAGGAATCAACAGTGATTTTTTGGAGCAAAGATATAAAGCATTGTGGGGACATGCTGAGCAAAGCTTTAGTCATCATGGCATTCTTCTGTTCATTAATGTGCACGTGTAGTTTCAACTAAAGGGCCAGGTCCCCATGGTTCCTGAAAGCTCTGGTGTTTCACCAGAATAATGGGGCACTTTAACAGCTTTGGGCTCTCAATTTAAAGCTGAGATGTTGAAGTGAGGTTATCAAGCAAATAAATAGACAAATAATCTTTGTGTATCTGGATTGTAGTCGTGGAAGATTGGAAGTTGGATGGGGACTGGGGGACACATAAAGCAGGAGTGGTGGTGAGCAAAGACTTTCCTAAGGTCCTGCTGCATATCTGAATCTTAATCTAGACACACAGCCCTCTTAGTCACCTGAGTGATGAATCAGGACACAGTACTCCAGATGAGGGCAAGAGTAACCATGCATTCTGCCCATCACTTGTCCTCAGTCTCACTTTTCTGTTGCCTCTACCCAAGGATAAAAGGGAAGTTCTTTCTTCAACAAAGATGATTCCCTGGTTCACCGCATTTCCTTACTTTTCTACTTCCCCTGTGGCACTTGGGCCTTGTAGGGACTATAAAGATAAAAGCTTGTTTAAGAGCAGAACTATGCATGATTACAAAGTGAAGGAAACAGGTATAGCTGCCCAAGCAGCTGAAGGAACCAGAATGCCCAGCTTCAGGGACACACCAGCTAGGTGACCCCTGCAGGATGGCTGGAACAAAGGGAAAGGGAATCTGTCAACTCTTCTTTGCCTGGGGCAGCCATTGAACTGCTAGGGATAGAAGAACAAATTGTTGGTGCCTCTTCCCTGTCTGATTTGCAGGGAGACTCCTCTGAGTGTCCTGAATGACCCAAAGCACAGGGCACCACCCATCCCAGTCAGCAGCTGCTAAGCCATGACTTTGACCTTCACCACTCCTCTCCCTTGTTGTCTTGTCTTGAACTCGCTTTTGGGTTAGAAACCTCCCATCCCCATATACACATCTCTTGACTATTGCTTTCTAGCAGGTTTCCTGCCAATTACTTTTCCCTCCATCTCCAGGGAAGTGGTGCTTAGACAATGGTGCTACCTCAGGATGGAGGAAAGATCCTTGAGTGACAGTGAAAAAAATATTCCCAATAAAACATCTCATTGTAAACTATATTATGATTTACAAGTACATTCACTTCCCTGTAAGAACTGCCTCCTATTGATGTTAAATTCAGCTGTGTGATATACTTGAGGTAAAGGAATGTGAGCATACCTGGTATATGCTACCACCTTCCAGAAGCCCTAGGAGGCATTGTGAGTTTCTGCCAGTTCTTTTGCTCCTGCCTCCTGCCATGAAATGGCCCATCCCACTCAGAGATTTCTTCTTTAGCTTGAGTCCAGGAATAAAAAGACACATGGAGCAGAGCCAAATGGAATCAAGCAGAGACATGGCATCTGCAGCCAAATTGCAGCCACCAATTATAATGTGCTCTGTTGTTGAAAGCCACTAAGATTTGGGGGGTCATTTGTGAATGCAGCAAAGCTGACTAATATACCACCTGATCGGGAACACTAGGAATGGATTTTGTGAATGAGAGAGAAAATGTATTGAATAAAACCCTTATATGGTTTTTGAGCTGTTTATAAGTAATTACTGGAAAGTAACAATCCCTCCCCACTTTCAGTAGCCTAGGACACTCCTTAGCCCCTGAAACAGGAGGGCTATAATGATGTAGAGAGGAAAGAACCTGAGTCCTCATACTGGGTAGCATTAAAAGGAATCAGCTTGAGACTTCTCCAAGAAGCTGGGATAGTGGTGAACATCACCAACCCTATTTACTGTAAGTTGACACATTACAAGTAGAGTATGGCAACTTTAGGATACATCTTTGCAATAGCTACATAGATAAAGTTGGCTTTTCTTTTTATCTTTATCCTATTTTACTCCCAGATTTGCAAGGTACTGTTTCTTAGCAACATGAGAAGAAAAATGGTCCCTTCAAGCTGGCACTGCAACTTGATGCTCTTTCCAATGACCTCTGTATTCCCTGAGAAGCTCCTTAGATTCTCCTTTTCTCACTCAGATTCTTAGAGTATTTCTGCCTCTATGATTCAAGCATTATGTCAACCTTTCTACCTACTTTTTCTGTAGCTCTGCTCTTAATTAGACCTAAGACATAGTATCCTATCTTAGCTTCATTTTTCAGTATCTGCTTTTGTCAATTTACTCCTCCTTTTTATCTCCTTCCTCCTTATATATCCATGTGAACGCTAAGCTATACCATTATACTATTGGGAAACAGTTCTCTATGAATCCCGTGTGTTTCTGCACAACTTGTGAGCAGAAGCACTGACAATTTTTTGTTCTAAAGTGTCTTTTCAAGGATGTATATAGCAAACCACCTTGGAAGATAGAGACAGTATCTTGCTCCAGAGTAGAGAGCAGGCTTGTTTGCTGTCCAGTATAATAAGGATAAAGTCCTCCTCCAGGGTAAAGGTTGGGTGGCTTTGCTTGCAGCCTACTATAAAAAATCAGGGCTTCCTAAGCTCAGGATTCCTCAGCTGTGACAAAACAACTGTGTCCACTCCACAGCACTTATCTATGCCTACCTGTGTCACCTTTGGGGGTCTTAGGGGACATGGGGAACTGGCACAAACATAAATCTCATGCTGCTTGCTGTGCTGTGAGTAATAAAGTCCTTTGTCTCTGACCCAGAAGTCTCATATCTTCCAGCGTTCATAAAACTATAGCAGGCCAATTTGTTAGCTTGCAAGTTGGGCAAAATCTTAGATCCTTCACAGTTCTTGACATATACTACCTCCTAAGTAATTATAATTTAAATTATGACATATTATTTATCATATATTAATATCTGTAAGTATCCATGTTTATATGTATCATGTGTAAGACACCTCTTTCTTTAGAAAAAATAAGGTTGTAAAACCACAGTATACCCACAACACACACAAACACAATTATCACTGAATCCCCAAATGTTTAGCACAGTTCCTTGCTCAGATAATAGTTTTGTTCAATGATTGAATAGAAAACTAGGAAAAGAATTATACGTAATTTACTATCAAACCATCAACTCATTTATACCTCCAGTTGCTACTGTGCTTCTGGATAGAATGAAGGAGAGTCAACATTGATTTCAGGTCCAAAACAGCAATCCAGTCTAGTTGATATCTCCCAGAAGTGGATGCACTGGTTTTATTAAGAACGTATGCAGGGACTTCCCTGGTGGCACAGTGGTTAAGAATCTGCCTTCCAATGCAGGGGACACGGTTCGATCCCCAAGTCGAGAAGATATCCACATGTGGCGGAGCAACTGAGCTCATGAGCCACAACTACTGAGCCCCTATGCCACAACTGCTGGAGCCTGCACACCTAGAACCTGTGCTCCGCAACAAGAGAGAGGAGCCACTGCAATGAAAACACGTGCACTGCAACAAGGAGTAGCCCGCGCTTGTCACAACTAGAGAAAGCCCATGTGCAGCAATGAAAACCCAACACAGCCAAAAATAAATAAATAAATAAATACAACTTAAAAAAAAAAAAAAAACATGTGTAGTCATCGCATTCCCACCTGTCCAGGGTAGAGTTAGGGCTTTGTTGTCAGCGAATGTTTTTGACCCTCTCGCCCTGACCACACTATCATGTACAGCACCGTAAGTATTGCTTCTTGAGTATCTCATTCAGTATTTTCTTTTGAGCATCTTTTTTTCCTAAAGAAGTACTAGGCCCTTGGGATTTAAACATGTAAATAGGCACATTATAATTCAAAAAATAGTAAATAATAATACATAGTAACAGTAATAGTGAATAATGGTACAATTAGAAACTCTGCAGAAGCCCCGAGAAGGTAACCAAGCCTAAAGATTGGGGTAGAGGGGGCCTCATCCACTTTTATCTTACTTCTGGTTTCTTAGACCTTGCTGTTACCATATTGGTACAACCATCCTTCCCTTTTTCCCTGTCCTGAACCTTACTTCAGCTTTTCCTACCAGCCTTTTGCGCCTATAAAAAATTCCTTGATTTGGCTTTTATCCCTTAAGGAATTTTATTCCAAGTATGTTGTTTTCATGTTCTGCTCTGGTTTTCCGGGTGCTGACCAGGCAGGGTCAGCCTGCTTGATTCTAGTGCAGTCTGGGGCAGGGCATCTAAAAGACTCTGACGTGTTCTAATAGCAAGCATGTTTGAGAATCCTGGCTCCAGGGTCTTCTACAACTCCATTAATTCTGCATTGAAATAGATTATGCATGCCTGCCAACTCCTCCTGGTACCTGGGTTTTACCTAGTTAGTTTCTCTCAACTGTAGCCTAGGCTCTGTTTCTTCCCACTCTGAATTTTGACTTTACAGAGAATAGAGAAGCCATGGCTAGGACTGTTTCTTTTCTGACTAAGGGTTAACAGTGTCATTCCAGATTTAAGTACTAGAATCCAGGTAGTTTTTGTTTCTACCAGTAGGACTTGCACCAACTCTCACAAGGTGTGGAAAATCTCAGGCAGGACTTAGTGCTAACCTCTGTCCATCCTAGACCCGGTGGAGAAGAGAAGGGAGAGGGAGAGAAAAGATGACAGCTTTCCACCTCTCCTGGTAGAATAGTATACACACAAAGTGGAGGAAAAAATGGGAGTTGCCATAGCAGCCTGAAGCTCCCCTCAGAAACCAAGACCTTCCTTGTCCAGCCATGGGAGGAAGAACATCTTTCTTCAGCAAGTCTCAGCAGAGGCTGTGGTAGCTTCATGGACTAGCGATGTACTCCTGCTCCAGGGGAGCAGCCATGAAGATGGGCCCTCTTCGTTTGTGCAGCAAGGAGCACATTCCTACACAGTGTGACTAAGAATTCGGTGGCTACGATCCCCAAACACAAGAAATCCACCAATTTCTTAAAAATGTGTAACTGTAAATCAACCACACTCTTACATTTCAAACATGTTTACATGTAAAGTTAAGCAGCTGAGTTACAATCACGTTGCAGCAGTCAGATTTATATTTAAGTCTTTTAGTCTTCCAGCTAATTTAGGAGATAATCCAAAAAGCAGAGAGAGTATCATTATACTCTGGTCTTTTGGGGGGGTATCCAGGCACCCCTTAAAAGCATTAGCTTAAAGATACCTTCCAATCTAAGTTGCTAATGGAGTACTGTGTGGATTGAATGTGTCCAGGGATCTCTATATTAACACCACTGTAATCTGAGACCTGGGGGCTGCTGTTTAATCAGTTGATCAACTGACTGATGAGTTAACTCATAAAACATTTATTGAGTGCCTATTATGTGCTAAGGACTATGCTAAGTGGTAAGGATATGGAGATGAATAATTATAAAAATTCACTGTCTTAGTGAGCTTTCAGTATAGAAAGGCAGGTACAGTTTCAAAACATTGTGACATGTTACAATCATCAGAGAAGTATACATATGTATAAAAAGTGTATATATAAAGGAGCTAACACTCTTCTCTACTGGGGGGTAAGGAGACATTAGAGTCAGGGGAAAAGATACGTGTAAAGGATTTTGTAAAAATTTATCAGTTGAAAAATGTTGAGAACAGCAGAAATAACACAGCTAAAGACAGATGAAGCTCTGTGATACCAATAGTCCAGAATACTTGTGCAGGGAGAGGGCATTGGTGAGAAAGACAACAAAGAGAGTCAGGGGCCAAATCAAGGAGGCCTTTGTCATCACGCTAATAGGTGGGGACATTAGTCTGTATATGATAGGAAAGTTTTACAGCCAGAGACTGCTTTGATGAAGTCATGTGTGTTTGTGTGTGTGTGTGGTGTATATGTATACAAACCTGTGTGTGTGTGTGTGTGTGTGTGTGTCTGTGTCTGTGTGTGTCTCAGAAACCTCTCAAACATGGGAATGGTAGTAGTCAAGGGGTCTGGTATGATTGCAGACAGGGAGACCAATGAAGAAGTAATAGCTGATACAGTCATGAACTATATCAGTGACAGGAGTTGGAGATGTGAGATACTCCTGAGAACTGACATGGCAGGATGACTATGTGAATGTGGAGATGAGGAAAGGCAGGGGTTTTATGGCTTGGGTACTTGGGTGAAGAATTTGTTGTTCACCAAAAGAGGGAACCAGGGGGGTTGGAGATGGTGAGTTAGTTTTGAATGGAGTGAATTTGAAGTGTCTGTGCAGTGTGTAGAGAAAGCTCTATATACTAAGAGTAATATAGGCTGAAGACATAAATTTGGGGCTTGTGGCTAGAGATGGAGTAGTAGGTCAACTCTTCTACAGAGCATATGAAAAGATTGAATACAAAATTCTAGACTAGTGTTTCTCAAGCTTTAGTGTGTGTGTAAGTCACCTGGAGATCTTATTAAAATATAAAATTTGATTCAGTAGCTTTGGAGTAGGGCTGTTATAATTTCTAACAGGCTACTAGGTGATGCTGATTCGGCAGGTATGAGACCACATTTTGAGTAGTAAGCCTCTAGAAAACACTAGTGTTTAAAAACAGGCAGGTGACAAGAAGTCCACAAAAAGGACTCAGTAGAAGTCAAAGATGTAGGAAGAGAACAGAGGAAAAAGAAGTATTGTCTTAATATCCAGTGGAAGGCAGAGCTTCATGAAGAAGAAAATATTCAACAAAGTCAAAGGCTGCTGTCAAGTACAGTTAAGAATAGGCTGGTAAATGTCAACTAAAATGGGCAATTTTAAGGTAACTTTGAATTTGGACAGGACAGTTTTTGTATCATGAAGGAACCAGAAACTGGTAGTGGCAGAGAGCTATGTGAATGGTAGGTGAGGAAATAGAGATAGCAAGTATGAACTAGTTTTTGAAAAAAAACAAAAAAACAAAAAACAAACAAACAAACAAAAAAACGTGACTATTATGGGGAAAAGACCAATTGGGTGATAAATTAAGAGTACCAAGAGGTTGAAAAAGTATCATCACTTTCAAGATAGAAAAGACATACAGTTGTGGTAATGCCACCCCCCCAAAAAAAGATATTCCTATCCTAATCCCCCAGACCAGTGAATATATTACCTTAGGTGACAAAAGAAACTTTGCAGTTATAATTTAATTAAGGACCTTGAGATGGAAAAATTATCCTGGATTATTCAGGTGGCCCAATGTAATCATAAGGGTAAAAGAAGACAGTAGAGGGCTTCTTAGGTGGCACAGTGGTTAAGAATCTGCCTGCCAGTGCAGGGGACATGGGTTCGATCCCTGCCCCAGGAAGATCCCACATGCCGCGGAGCAGCTAAGCCCATGCGCCACAACTATTGAGCCTGCGCTTTAGAGCCTGTGAGCCACAACTATTGAGATGTGCTGCAACTACTGAAGCCCATGCGCCTAGAGCCCATGCTCCACAACAAGAGAAGCCATGGCAATGAGGAGCCCGCGCACCACAACGAAGAGTAGCCCCCGCTCACCGCAACTAAAGAAAGCCCACGCACAGCAAAAAAAAGACCCAACACAGCCAATAAAATAAATAAATTAAATAAATAAATAAAAGAAGACAGTAGGTCAGAGCCAGAGGAACAGTTGTGACAACAGAGGTGGGAATAATGCTAATACTGGGTTTGAAGAGGAAATAGCCAAGCAACGTGTGCAGCCTCTAAAAGCTGGAAAAGGCAAGGAATGGATTCTCCCTTTAGAGCCTCCAGAAGGAAGAGAGCACTGCCCATACCTTGGTTTTAATGCAGTCTAACCTCTGAGGTCCAGAACTGTAAGATAATAAATTTATGTTAAGTCAACAAATTGATGGTAGTTTGTTACTGCAGCACCAGGAAACTAATACAAGGATCCTTACTATACTAAGGAAAAGATCCAAAGAAGAGTTGGGATGTGTTATCTCAAACAAGAGAAGGGGAAGTAGAGATCCAGCAAGATATAGCAGTTACCTAACCTGGACGTGGGTCCACTCACCTGACACACACCAAAGCCAATCTACTGACACCAGGTTGTGATGAAGTAAAGTACAGCATTTATTGTAGGGCCCCAAGCGAGATGAATGGACAGCTCATGCTCAAAAGACCCAAACTCCTCAATTGCTTTCAGGGAAGGCTTTTTTAAAAAGGCAACATTTTGGATGTGGATTGCAGGGTGCTTGTAAACATTCTTCTGATTGGTTGGTGGTGAGATAACAGGATGATGTCTTGGGAGTCAACATCCTCATCCTTCTGGTTCCAACCAGCCTCAGGTCTACATGCTTGTGGGCAGCAGTTTCCATCTGGTGGGAGTCTGGTTTTTGTAAAAACAACCCAGGAATATGCATCAGACATTGTTATGTACATCTTTCAGGGAGGAACTAAATTCCTGTGACTACAACAGGGCTGATCTATTACTTAAATTGCTACCAATTTCCTGGCATAACGGATATTCTTTGTTCCTACTTGTTCACATTTTCTTGATCTTTAACTCTTGAACCAGCCTTCTGAGACTCAGGAGAGGCCTGAAGCAAAGCCTTTTACTTCAAGAGATGCAGGACATGGTGGGGAGCAGGAGGACCTCAATACCTGAGAGGGTCCCGAAGGGTCCTGCTTGGTTTCATAGCTACTCGGGAGGTCCATTTTTCTCCAAGACTTTGCATCAGGTGTGAAGCTAGGGACAGAATAATTATCAACACCTTCTCACATATATTATGCCAAGAGCTTCTCCAAAAGTCACAAATCTCTTGGCACTGTCACGAACAGGTAACACCATTGCAGCTGTCCCCAACTCAGTCACTTCTAGAGTTTCACAGACACAACCCAGTTTTCTTGGATGTCCATTCCAGTCTCTTTGTGAACAGTTGCCATGATCTTCTTTCTGATGAAGTAGTGAGAGAGATTCACTTACAGTAAATTCTTTATGAAAGAAAATATGAGGCCAGGAAGTTTAGGCTATAACTGGAAAAGGATCTGGACTTTGATGATTACAGACCTGGGTTCAAATTTCTGCCCTTAATAACTATCAACTTCAAAGAGTTACATCTTCTGAGCCTGTTCCCTTGCCTATGAAATTGGGATCATAATGCCACCTTCTTGAGGATAAAGTGAGTGAACATATATATAATATCCAGGCAGGCACACTGGAGGAGTGCAGTGGTCTTGGCTCCCTTCCATTTTAAGTGCCTTCATTTTAAGTGCTTGAGTAGGGTGTGGCAGCTGCTTCATTGTAACTGAACACAGAGACTGACTTTCCTTAGTAATCTCCACATTAGGCTGAGCCCTACTGAAATTGACCAGTGGGAGCACCCTGGGATTCCTTGGACTGTTTTCTCCTTTGAGGGTTTCTAGGCTGACCAAAATTGAGAAAGATTGTCCGCTGTTATCTCTTTCTGTTTCTGCTTCATTTTATACCCTCCGCCTGAATGCAATTTATTCCTCACCAGGTTCACCTTAACATAAGGAGGGTCTCCTTGCAGCTCCCCCAGACCCTGCCAAGACTCTACCACATTCCTTACTCGGGCTGTGGTACTTGCCTCCTGGTTTCCATGGAGACCCCACTTGAGGCCACTGGCAGCTCCAGAGCAGGAGGGAAACCTGAACGTTTGTATTTAAATGAGGCAAAGTGGGGGAGGGGGATGTAAAAGAAGAAGGGAGCTAAACCTGAGTAGGAAGGATGGTAGAGGTGAGCCTGTGGGTGTTCAAGGACTCAAATGGGAAAAAGAAAAATCCCGTTACTGAGTCACCTCAGGCTCGCAGAAGAAATCAAAGAGAAAGCAGCAGGGGGCAGAGGGGTATTTATTTCACGCGTGAGAAATATATTCTAAAGACTCATGTCTGATTTCACGTTGTAAGGAACATAATTACCCAGGCAACTGGGGACCCCCTTGTCCTCCTCTGGGCTCCTGACTCATAGTGCTGCTCAATGTCTTTTCTTTGAAGCAAGGGAGACTCTTCACTCCACCCAGAGTCCCTAGTCTTAAAGGTTCACTGCTGCTGTAGGAGGGGCCACACCATCATCTTTCACTCTCCGCCCTTCCCCCTACAATGTCACTAAGTAAAAAGCTTTGGGCTCTGGAAGAGTTGGTGGTTGGGCTGAATATATGCTAAGATTGAATTGCACAAAGGCTCAGATGATGTCATCCTGAATAAAGGTCTGACCTACTGAATGTTAAATGTGGCTGAGTGATGAATCCTCAGAGGGGATCAGTGGCAGAAACCTCTATGAAAGGACCATGCTGCTTCTTTAAAATATTAAGCAGGTGGCTCTGCTGATCTCTGGCTGCAACTCCCAGAGCGCTGGTAGAATCTCAGCTTTCTGCTATAATCACTTGAACATTACTTACTGCCCTAGATAACTGTGGGTCACGTGGAGTTTACACCAAGAAAGAAAGTGTTTGAAAAAAGAAAAAACCATTATAAGCCATCAGAGTGCCTGCCAGTCTTACAAAGAGAAAGCAGTTCAATTTAATAAACGTTTTCTGAGGTCTACTGTGAGCCCAGTGGGCACAACGTGAGTGAGATGGTCTTTGCCTTCAAGGGGCATACACTCTGATTGGGGTGACAGATAGGCTTACAAATGATCAACAGTGCCAGGCAGCAGGTAATCGATACCATGGGGAGTCTAGGGAAGGTGAAATTAATTATAATACAGGAAAGGAAAGAACAGTTTGTATTCATTGCCTCTGAGGCCTAGCCTTTTATAATCCACACAGAAGAGAGAAGTGCAGGGAAAACTTCTGTAGGGATAGAACAGAAAAAGAAGTTTTACAAATTGCCTGATATAAAATGCAAGTCTGCAGAATTGTCTGTCAAGTGACACAGTGGGCTAATTTCCACATTTTTTCCCTCTCTGATGACTTACTATTTCTATTGCTGGAATTTATAAGGGACTTTTTGTTGGTCCCAGCTTAGCATCTATTCCATTTTTACTACTCACTAAACCACAATATTTTGATATTAGAGGTTCAAAAGTTTTAATGGTTTTAATTTTAAAATAGACCAGAAAGGCTAGAATTGTGAGAAAGAAGGCTTTGGAATATACATGAGTTCAGGCTGAGTAAGAACTATGTGAGTATGAAGGGCATTAAGAGACTTGTCTAGTTGAGATAGAACTGAACTAAAGGAGGAATTTATGTCAGTTGGAGCTCCTTCTCAGAGTCATGGCATGTAGAAATGAAGAGATAAGAAATAACATCACAAATGCTGGAGAAATTTTTGAAATACGTATCACTTATGGTCTGAGTTTAGTGCATGTTGTTCAGTCATGAGCTTTCTAGTTTTCATTCTAAAATTAGGAAAAATTCAGAAATACATTAAAGGACAAGGAAGCCAAAGGCTGTAATTTTTGGCTGTAAGCCTTTGGATGGAAGATATCAGGAGTTAATGGGATTAAAGGAGGGTGGTTATTTCTTAGAAAGTAGAGACAAAGAAAGCCATATGTGCTCAAACTAGTTGTAGTTTCTGTGTCATTGAGATATCGGTTACTAAGGGTTTGTTTTCTACGTCCTGCTCTCAGTTGGTTAAGGAACATACCTATAATAAAAACATCTCCCCAGAGTTTTGGCAATATAGCAGAATAGTAGCAATTTTTAGATGAAAAAAAAAATAAAAACACAGAATACCAAAAATCTATTTGTTTTCATTCTTTTTATTTTTTCATTCTCAGTCACATGGTTTACCACAGAATCTTTGGACTCCTAGTTTACTTCCTTTAAGGCCACTCTGCCAAGCTTCTGGGTAATTGATAAAACCTTCTGCCTTAAACAGCCACAGACACATGGACACCTCATTCATCCAAATACAATGAAGTGCACTTTATACAATACATCTCAGTAGTGGTGGTAAATGCGGCATGACAGTTCCTGGACAGGAGTTTGGTAATTTAAGGAGTGCGCACTTGACACCACTAAAAGCTGGAGGCAGAGGTAGTGGAGACAAAATAAAAACCATAAGGGAAAGAATGAGTTGTAAATAATAAAAAGATGGAGAGAGGAGAATGTGGAGAAACGAGATTAAGGGGAAAATACTAAATAGATTGGGGCGTCTTAAGGCTAGGATATGAATACTGAATAGGTTGGGTTATGAATTAATGGTTAGGTTAGGAATAGGTTAGGATATGAATAATGAATGAGTGAATTTTCCTGTTTACTCTCATCTTGATTTAAAGATGGAAATTTCAGAGGTAGAAAAGATCTGATGATCATTCAGTCTAATTTTCCATTTCATAGGTGATGAAGTAGGAGTCAAGAGAAGATGAGTGACTTATCTAATATCAAAGTTCATAAGATGTGAAGCCAACATTAGCACCCAGGTTTCCTGACTCCTGGGGCCAGTGTTAGTTCTGCTACATCATTTCCCACACTTATAAAGGCTAACTGAATCCAAATTCCTTTGAAATTTGAATATTTTTTTCCTTTAATGTCTAACAAAATTTTTACATTGATTATGTTGCTTTATAGCTTACCCAACTCTTATGTGTGTTGTACTGAGGTAAGTTAAAAATAGACCGTATTGTTTCTACTCTTCCTGACCAGATCACCAATTAAGAACTCATTGTGCTTTAAGAAAATGAAACATTTAGACCTAGGAGGATTGACAGCCTGACAATAAAGACAAGCAAGAAAGAAGTAATGATGTGGATGGCAAAACAACATTTGCAAGTTGGTAGGATGGATGACAGTGGTTAAATCTGCTGATGATTCTAGATATTTATGATAGGGGAAGCACTACTTTAGTTGCTTCTGTAACAGTGATCCTTGGTATTTCAAGAAAGTGCTCTTCAAAGCTGATAAGTTCAGTTCCCAGAAAAAGACCTAGGATTGATGTTGGGGAAAAGGAGCACCTCCTCCTCACCAGGAGCAGCACTCTCCAAGCCCAGCCATCCAAGGCAGGATGGTTTCAATCACTCCTCCCATCCAGTCACCGCTGACACTACTTGGCAGCCAGCCTGCCTCTAATGGAATGTGTCCTGCAGCTGGGAATTAGGTCATCAGTAATTCACTTAATAGCATTTTATGAGATGGGCTCTGACACAAGAGAGTGATCTGGCCTTACCAGCAGGAGCTTTCCTTGATGTGAGAGGAAGAAGAGAGGAAAATCCTGAATAGTTAGACACTACATCCATTTCCAGAACATAATGGATGAGGGTAAGAAAACTGGGTTTTTCTTCAGACTGCCTTGCATGATCAGGCCAGCTACATGATATTGGGCAAGTCACTTCTCATTTCTGGATCTCTAAGGTTTCATCCAACTCTAACATTGCAACATTCTGACTCAAGGGCACTCTATATGGAAGTTAGAAACTTGGGATTTATCAGTCCTTCCCTGATGGTACTCCCTGGAAAGGAAGAAGGATGATCCTACTCTTCTACCTCTGGTGTGCTTGGAAGAGAAAAGCCAGGATTTGTAGTTTGCTGATTTCCATGGTGTGTTTGCAACATGGCTGATTTCAAGCCATCAATGATTTAACAATTGGCCAGCAAAAGTTCTGAAAATTGAGCCGTTGGCTTACTTGAGCTGGTGTGAGCCACTGTAGCACACACTGGTTCTCCTCCAGCTAGAAAGAGCTGCACCAGTGGATAGACTCTCATGCACACACCCATTACACACAGCTGGATTGTCCACACACCAAATGTGTAGCATGTATATACTTGTTTTGGTTTTGGATGAAAAGATATTTACAATCTCTTTTTTTTTTTTTAATTCTACTCCAGCTGTTATTCAGAATTTATTTGAAGTCCTCTCAGAACTATGCAGAGAATTCTCATTAGCAAAATGTTCGTACTCAATCCGTACTCATATAGCTCCTCACATGAATTTCCATTTCTTCTGCTAGATATTCAGGGAGACACTTGACTATTATTTCCTTCTGACCACTGGACCCCCATATCTCTCTTGTTGAAAAACCCAATATGTGCCCATGAATTGTTTAGAAGATTCACTGCTATACGGGGCTCAAAGGTTGAAAAAAATCGCTAGGAACTTTTTTACTTTTCACTTGTTGCAAGAGAAGCCCTTCTTCTGGGTCCTGAAACTTTAGTGTGCAAAATCTTCCAGGTGCAAGAAAGTTGGGATGATTGACGCTGAAATCAGCATCTGGAATGGTGATGGATAAAATTGTGAGTCAGTTCCCCTTTATCCCTTCATTTGAATAGTGTGTATAGAAAGTATTCAATTAGCAATTGTCTACTGAGAATTTACTACATGTACCTGGCAGTGCAAAGTATTGTGAAATATAAGGGAAAGTATGAGCTATGATACCAGCTTTCAAATTTATAATCTGGTTGGGGAGATAAAGTAATGAAAGCAAAGTAATGAAAATCAATTAAAATCATTTTATAATCAAGTGTTTAATGATATGGCACAAATTCTAAATGCAGCAGGAGCATAGAGAAAAGTAAAGCGACTTGAGGCATTATCCAAGAAAACTTAAAGACTGGCAGTGGGGCTTAAGCTGCCCTGGCATGAAGATAGGTCAGGTCAGGTCAAGGTGTGGAACTAGCCAGGTTCAGGGAATCGCACTTAAAAGGCTGGTGGCATAAGACAGGCAGGGAGTACAAACAGAAGGTGACGGAAAGAGGAGAGAAAAGTGAAATCCCTGGCCTAAAACTCAGTCCTAGTGTGGGTGTGTATCAGGAAGAGAGGGGCAAGAAATAATATACAAATGGGAAATGGCCAGATCACATACGATAATGCAATTCTGACGTACACCCTCTGCAGCAACCAGTATAGGAAGCCAAACGTCAGTCTCTGTAGCAACCAGTCCAGAAAGTTTGAGACTTACCAATAACTGTCAACTTCCCTAATTCCCCGCCCCCCCCCCCCCACCTCTTGCTTCCAGTTTAGGACCAATGAGAGAGAAAGTAAATATGCTCCCTAGACCAATCACATAGATGCCCTGCTCCTAGTTCATCCCCTCTAGCTTCCCTGTGCCAACAGCCTTCAATCAGAGCACACATCAGGTCTTACATTTATTTCCACTATAAAACTTTCCCACTCCCTTGCCTGCCCTTGAGTCTCTACCAAACTTAAGTGATGGTGGCTGAATCCCTTGTATGTAGCACACACTGAGTAAAAGCCTGTTTGTTTTCATTTGGGTGGTCTTTATTTCCACAGTGGAAGAGGAGCACGCCTATAATAGTTGTCTGTCTGTTACTGTTACATAAGTATACACACAGGTTTTCCTTCTTTCTCCCTAACACCCTTCCTCTTTCCGTCCTGATAGCTATTCTTCAATAGGCTTTCTTACCAAAATCTTAGAATGCCTGTAATAAAGACAGGTGTCTAGAGAGCTATTACCTCCATTTCAGAGATGAATAGATGAGTGATCAGAGTAGTCTCTGCTGAGGACATTCATTTATTTTCTTTGGATCTAAAGTGAGGGGTGATTGCCTCAATCCTATCCTTTCGACTCTGGTTTACTTTTTTCCCAACAAAATGCCCTTTTGTTATTATTCTTTTAATAATAGCTCCGTGTAAAAGGTTTAATCTAAAACAGTAATGTTTTTCTAGTATATTTTAATTTAAAACATCTAAAATGGTTACTCTGATTTTCTGATCAGCACAAGATAACAAGCATTGCTGTCATGCTAGGTGATATATTTCCAGTCAAATCAACGAACATAAGTGTTTTAAATAGTCAATGCAACATGGTCTTCGATAAATATATCGAAGGGCTTCCTGAAATTCTGAAAATAGCTAATTGTCCCCCATCTCTGTTCATGCTTTTGAGAAACTGTTGTGATTATGGGAATCCCAAGATGGGAACAGCTCCTTAGATGTTATAATAATTTTGTTATGATAACTTTACTAATTCCTGGAAACGCACTCCTTTACACCATATTCCACAACTCTAAGGCAAATTACCTTCTGGTAATTTACAGATAGAATTTGATCATTTGGGATATTTAAAGGAATTTGATACCCCCACCTAACATACATGGATGGCCTGGAAGTTGACCCACAGCTAACAATGAATTTATCTGATGTAATATCCTCTTCTTCTGTACCACATAATCAAGGAACTAGAAGCAGTGAGATGGGCAGGAGGATGTAGCTTGACTATACTAAATCTCCCCATAATTTTGCTTTCCATTTAATGTCTTGGGTCTGATGCTCAGATGTGTAGACTTAGACAGTTTTTCAGCTCTTCCTTGGGCAATTATGCTTTGGTACATTTCATTACACCCCCTGTTATATGTCCTTACCTTATCCTGAGTGTTTCATTGCACTTACTCCCAGCACCCTAATGACACCAGCAAGAGGTCTTCAGGAAGGGCGGGTTTCCTTTAGGTAAGGTCTCTTTTGTTTTTTCAACGTGGTCATTTTTCCAGTATTTATTATGACTACATGGGCCTCGTGGAATTGTTCAACAGAATCATCATTAAGTAAATAACCCAGGTGGTGCCACCCCGGTCTATGTGAGGAGCAGTTTAATTTCAAATCAGAATCTGCTGTTAAGAGATTTGCCCTTGTTATTCTTACTTTTCTTCCCTTCTTTCAAATTGAAGTAGAGTTGATAGACGATATTATATTAGTTTCAGGTGTCCAACATAGTAATTTGACATTTGTATGTGTTATGAATTGATCACCGTAGCAAGACTAGTAAGCATCTGTTTACCATGCAAAGTCATTATAATCTTAACTATATTCCCTGTGCCGTACATTACATCCCCATGACTTATTTATTTTACAACTGGAAGTGTGTACTGCTTGATCCTCTTTACCTATTTTGCTCAAAAACCCCCTTCCAGGGGAGGGTCCCTCTGGCAACTACCACTTTGTATCTATGAGTTTGTTTCTGCTTTGCTTGTTTGTTTTGTTCTTTAGGTTCATACAAATGAAATCATGTGACAGTGTGTCTTTTTGGTGATGACTCCCTTCCACAGCATGTACAATCCCGTTCAATGTAATCATAGAGGCTGGGCCTTTCTCACCAACGGATCCTGTCTTCTTCCTGAACTATGCTCACCCAACTCTTGTCCTAAGTCTGGGGGATGTGTTTTGAGGCATGTATTAGTTAAGATGAGTTAGGCTGTTACAACAAACAGACCCAAACTGAATAATGGCCCCACACAGCAAAAGCTTATTTCTTGTTTATTCAACAGTCCAAGATAGTAATCCTTATCGGCACCTGACTTTCTGCATGTCGTAATTCAGGAACTGAGCCATCTTCAGGATCATGGCTCCGCCATCCTCTAGGGCTTTGTCACCTTCCGCTGCCTGAATACAGATAGGAGAGAGAGTAAGGAGAAGCACAGCTCCTTCTTACAATGCCTTGACCCTGAACTGGCACATTTCCCTTCCGTTCATATTCTGTTTGTGAGAACTAATGCAAGAGAGGCTGAGAAATTTAGACTGCTTATTTGGGCCAAAGATTAGAAGAAAATGAAAATGTGGGGAACAGTTAGCAGTCTCTACCTTAAGTAGTTGTAGCCTCTGCCTGCTTCTTGCCACCCACTAAAGATATTGGAATATGAGTAGAGTTGCAAATAAAGTATTATACATATGATTTTTCTTTCCCTGGCTTCACTAACTTCTTCAGCGGGTAGTTATCATTGCCTTTGTTGGGGAGGAGAATTGCAGTTAATCAATCATCTCTAATTTTCTCTAGTTTATGGTGAACTCCCCTGGCTGCTCTTGGCAGAAGTTGCTTTTAGCTCAGCCCCACTTGCCTTAAGGTCCTTCAGCAGTGGAACAGGGTGACGCTTTCAGCTTTACCTCTTGAGGACCAACTCATGGCCTCTGGGTCTTTAGAGTCTCCCAAGACCAGCTACAGCGTGGGGCCCAACTTTAGTTAGTAACAAAAGAAAAGTACAAGCAAAGTATCTGTGTCGGATTCTTCTTGGAATCATAGAATGACAGGCCTATCTCCCCCTTTCCTTTTCAACTCTGACCACAGGCATGCCTCAGCCAGCAGTCTGGGCAGAAAGGGATTTGATAACAAGATTCTCTCTAAGTTCCTAATGATTGCCAGGAGTCTAATACACCTTTGCTGGTAGAGAGATATTTAGCATTTAGAAACAGACACTCTGTAGTGATGGGATACGGGCAATTTCAAAAATGGATAGAATGTCGTTTGGGGGAAAATGTCACTTTCCTTTATTATTATTAGAGTAGTAGCATAGGACACCACCCATGTTTTCTATATATCAAACAACCTTGCATGTAATCATTCATTCCATGATTCATTCATTTTTCCATTCAACACATTTTTGAGTACTACTCAGGCACTGGGGATATAATAGTAAACAAGACAGATACAGTCCTAGTTATTGTGCACGATATTGTTAACACGGAGCCCTGGGATCCCATAAAATAAAAAGTTTCAGGGATGTGTAAACTATCCAGGGGTTTTTGAACAGCTCCATCTCTAAGCTGGAGAAGTGGCCTCTATCCTACCTCCTTTGCATCCCTCTGTGCTTCGTTGCACAGACTTTACAGTAATCCAGAAGGTCATTTTCCGGAGGAAACTGGCTTTGGTCTTAATAAATCAACATATTTAAAGCACCTAGCAAGCTCCCAAAATAGTAGATAAGACAATTAAATGGTAGCTATTAATAACGGTAGCATTACACTCTTTAGGAAATCATTGCGGGGGCGGGGGGGGGAGGAATTGGTCCTGCTGTTAATTTTAAATTGCTCTTATTCATATAAAGGCATGCTCAGGCCTCAATACCTCTCTTGTGTGTCCGATGATCGCGGAAAATCACTTCTCTAATTCCTTAACTCAGATAGTGGTCACCAGTTGCTTCTGAACAGAAGCATAAGGTCAGCAGACTTGAGTTGATGACTCAGATGTCACAATGCAGCTCAGTCATGGCTGGGATATTTAATGAATTTTACAGAAAAGAATGGTGGTGATCTGTGGTGGGGGTACTGAGAACATAGGCCTTCGGCAAGCATGGCCAAGCACTGTCTTTGGCATTGTGAGAATGCCTCTGTAGGACACAGAAAAAGACAAAGATTCAGAGGCTGGGAGCTGGTAAGGTTGCGGATTGAACCTGATTGTTTTGCTACTGTTTCTACATGCTCCATCTTCCTCTCCTATGTTATAGCTGCCATTGTACCCAAGGAGAGGGAGGCTTCCAAATGAATGATTCATGAGGATTACAACTGCATCGCGAGGATGCTATGCAATTATCACCAGAGATCAGAATCATTGATCAATCTAAGTATTCAGTGAGGCTTCTTCTGTGTCCAGAACTGCATGAGGTACGGTGAAAGGAGACAAGAAAAATTTATGATGTCATCTCTACCCTGAAAGAATTTATGTGGAGACCAGACAAACACAAAAAATGTTTATAGAACAATTCAACTCTGAACTGTTTGGCGCTGACTCGAATGGCAATTTTAAGCTTTAGCCTGGCCTGTATAGCCACCTGCAGGGCGGCACTGCAGGGTAGTAAAACAGGACCAGTTTGTAGTCCAGCTCACATAGATTCAAAGTTGCACTCTGCTGTTTAGTGACCTGTATAACCTTGAGGAGTTTACATGGTCTCAAAGTTTCACGTGTAAAATGAAGAAGATGCTTTATCCTAGAGTTTGAGTCATCAGTGAATTAAAAAACATCAACTACTGGGGAAATAGTAGAAGTTCAAAAAATATAGGTATCCACCCCACACCCACATGGCTGTTCCACAAGAATCTCAGAGACAAAATGTTTAAAACCAGGCACATCGTCTTCGCCACACTTCCTTGCATGCTGAGACTCACTTGTCTATCTGACTTCCAGTTTCTTCCCTGTTTCTGTTTTGGGCAACCCACCTTTTCTAGTCATTGAGGCTTGAAACCATTACATCATTTTTCACTCAAATGCCCTCACCTCTACATCCAATCTCTTTCAAAGTTCTACCTAATTTTTTTTTTTTTAACTTTCAACGTCTCTCTAATCCAGAAGTTCTTACCACAGGGTCACGATTGGGCTTTAAGAGGCCTGTGAACTATCTAATATCTTATGGGGAAAAGGCCATCATTTTCATAAGTTCTTAAATGTACAAGTACCTTGTCTACCACAATCTTCCCTTTACTCCTAATTCTTCTGCTACCATGTAGTTGCAGGTTTTTAACATTTTCCTCACAAATATATCAACCTCCTAACTTACAATCTTCCAACTGGTTTCATTCTTTGTACCACTTCATAGCTATCTTAAAACATAGTTCTAATCATGCCATTTCCCCAATCAATAATTTTCAGCACTTGCAAATTTCTTTCAAATAAACTAGAGAGTCTCAACTTGGCTCTCTAAACTAACTTGGGAACTTTGCTGTTCTGATTCTCTCTCCACATGCTCTATGCACCGGTAAAATAAACCGCTCACTCTTTTTGGAATATACTATCAAAAAAAAAAATATGAGTTGGATCTTTTGTAATGTACAACATTAGAGGAAAAATGCAGAAGTAAATCATCAAGGGACAGAAAATGCAGATTTTCAAGAGATGACTCACGAAGTCCCACCCCAGGGTGCTCCTCCCACTTGCATACACCTTTTGGTTCTGCACGTCTCTGTGGATAATTCATAATCATCTGAGTTAGAGAGTTGATGCTTAGGCTAGGCCTGCTCGACACCAGCTGTGGTTTACAAAAAAGTCAACTTTTGTTGCTATTTCAAAATAAAACCTTCAAAGAATTCCTTTTTCTAAAATCCAAGATTGTTAACCAAAACTCCCTTGCTTGCAGCAATTCACTGCCTTCTTTGGCAGAGTTGATGGACAGTAACTGACCGTGTTTGGGTGGGGTAGGGCCATCCACCAGCGGTCAGATGTGCACCGCGTTGCTTGACTGACTGGACGGTAAGTGATACCTGCTGCAACCTGGGTCAATCACATTCCTCCTCAGTCATTTGGAATTGGAATAGAGCAACTGTGAGCCAGGCGTGACATGCAGCTGGAGGTCTAGATGTAAACAGCAGGAGCTGTTAAGGGAAATGCAAAAGGCTATTCTGCAGCCAGAAAGAAGAAAACAAGCAGATGATTTGAAAAAAGCAGGCATAAAAGAGAATAAAAGTGTTCTAATGCCTTCCAGTTCCTGGTTTCAGACCTTCCAGGGGTCTGGCTCCCTCTCTTCCCTGGATTCTCTAAGAGGCACTCCTCTTCTTCCCCTTCCCATGTGTTTATAGTGAAACTAACTTGAGTTGATACCTCATACTGGCAACCAGGAGTCCTAACTAATACTGTAATATGACTCCAGACTCACATTCTATATTCCTTCCTTCCTTCATTCAACACACATTGATTGAGCATCTACCAGATGCCAAAGATTCTGTTATCCTCCTTGCAGGGGCATGTAAAGAGAGATAAATAGGCAATAATAAGTTAATAGGAGAAATCCTCTGTCAGACCTATGTGCAAAATAGATAGATATGGCAAATAGAGATTGAGGGAAGGGAACACAGATATCTTGAAGGTAAATGGTGCTTTAACTAAATCTTAAGCCAAGGCTTTATCAGGAAGGAAGGAAGGGTGCCCAGATAGAAGGAACCTGTGCAAAGGTGTGGAGGCAAGCGGAGTTTGATCTGTCCTGGGAACGGCAAGTCACTCTTACATTTGGAATCTAAAGTATGTACATTTGATTTCTCCATGCAGAGAAGTGTGGCAAAATGTTAAGACCTGGGCCAGATGTAGAGTATTTTCTGTCACACCATGAATTCTCTCTTTAGGTGATAGAGGTATATTGATAATTTTAGGCAGCAGATTTAAGACCTTATTTACAATAGCTCAAGCTCATCAACTTTGCATGGCATGTTCCAATATTTTAGCAAGTGGACGCATGTAACATAGCTCTTGTTATTAAATGCATTAGAGTTCAGGTATAATTATGTTTGGCCCTCTCTCTGGAGCAATCACTTTTGATACATGGGTAAAATTCCTGTTCTTCTGTATTTTACCAATTGCTTAGTTATGATTTTCTCTTCAACATGTTCGATCTCTTTCTCTCTCTGTACTCACCCATATCTTTTCAGTCATTTTTATAATTCTGTATGGTAATTTCTTTCATGATTTATCTCAACATCAATCATTTTATAATTTATTTTACAGTAATTATTATGATTAAATTTTAATAATAGCCACATAGCAATTAATCTCATTACAATTAAAAATGGCATAAAGCTGGGAGGGATATAAAACATTTCAGATGTCAAGCCAGGACCCAAAAGGATCCCCACAAACTAAAGTGATTATTAGACTCTAAGAAAATCTACATAATGGTGATAAAATGTAAGGACCACTCTTGGGTCCTAAAAATCCAAGTACCCTGCAATAAAATGGGGGGTAGCCCAAGCAAGAGAGCTTTTAGTAGTCCATTCATTCCACGTAAATCAGCAGTGTGCCGGGCTTCCCCCAGAGCAACTATGTCTCATGGTCCATTCGTGGACATATGCCTCTCTTAAAGCGGGAGCCAACAGGCCCACCATTCTCGATACTGGGTCTATGACACAAAGATTATTGGGTTTATTTAGGCTTATCACACTTTAAGAAAGATACAGAAAGGTCTTTACCTGTTCTAAGAACTATGATATCATGAAGAAACTCCAAAAAAGAGAGAATTTATGACATTTAGTTTGGCAAAAAGAAGAGTCACTTGTTTTAAAATATGCAGAGAACTATCATGCAGAAGAGGAAAGGGTATCAGACTTGTTCTTTACAGCCCCAAAGGGAAGAAATAGGACCAGCAGGGTTAGGATGGGAGATATATATAGGCAAACTTTGGTTTGGAATAAGAAAGAATTTTCTAAGGGTTAAGCCTGTCTAATGACAGAATGAGCTGCCTCAGATAGGGTAATGATTTCTCTGTCTCTGGAAATATTCAAGCTCAGGATGCCTGTGAAGTTGCTATAGAAGGGATTTGAACTTTATCACTATTTTTGGCTTAGGTGCCTGAAGTTTCTCTAGGGATACCATTTTTACTGACAGGAATAACCTCTTACACCATCTTCACTTTAAAGAATCTTTCCTATCCTTTGAGACAAAGATAAAAATCCTCCAAATAAGCTTTCAAGGTAATATAATAGAATCACCCTTTAGGTAATATAAATTCATTTTGTACATATTGCACTTTTCTTTTAATTTTGTTCACATTATTTCCTGTAGCAGCTATGAATGTGTCTTATCACCTCTCATAGACTATACTCCCTTATGCCCTGAGGGCAGAGAACTGTCTCATTCACTTGGGTATCCCTTACAACTAGATACTTAATAAGTGCTTGCTGAATGAATGAATGAATGTTGTTGATTAAAGACACACAAAGGCAAACATCCAGAGGATTTTTATTAATTTTAATTCTTTTTTAAACTATTTTGAAATTTTTTCAAATTTGAAGTACAATTCAAAGAGCACCCATATTCCTCTTACACAGATTTCTCACTGTTAGCATATTATTGTATTTGCTCCATCTCTCTCTTTCTCCTTCCTTCAGGAACTCCCTCCCCCTCTCTGTGGGTGTACATATACATTTATATCATCTACACATATATTGACATATATATACACATATATATTATATTTATACCACCTACACATATATACATATACAATTATATAACCTACACATATATTTACATATATATACACATATATATTATATTTTCATTATCATTAGTCTTATTTAAACTATTTGAGGGCAACTGAAAACTGTATTCCCCATCATCCCTAAATATTCCAACTTGTCAAAAACTGGCACATTCTCCTACATAACCATTGTACAGGCCTTTAAATTAGGATAACAGTAATGATACCACACTTCTGTCCAAAACAGATACCCAGTTCAGTATTGCAAACTGTCCCAACAATGACTCTTTTTCCTTCTGGTCTGGGATGGCCTCCAGGAACTCACTGCATGTAGTTGTCATGTCTCTTTGGCCTCTTCCAGATCTGTGTATATTTCTTTATCCTTTCCCTGTCTTTCATTTTCTCAACAGATAGTGGAGGGTCGATAGCTGCGCAGTTTAATAATTTCACTTCAAAGTCACACTAGCCACACTTCAAGTGTTCAGTGGCCATGTGACTCAAGGCTACCCCACTGACAGCACAGCTCAGAGACACTGACATCACCATAGTAAGTTCTGTTGGACACGCTGGTCTTCAGAATGACCTCAACTTGGCTCTCCCTAATGTTTCCTCATGCCCAGTCTCAAGTCATGCTGCTTTGCAAGAATACCACATACTCTTCTCAGTGCATCACATAAGAAAGTATTTTCTTTAATATCTCTTTTTAATTTAACTCTTTATTCCATACCACCATGAGCAACACTTACCAAGTTCTGCTCAATGTAAGGTAATATGACATTACAACAAAGCACATAATCCAGTCCTTGATATCAAGAAACTTGTCAACTAGGAAGCTGGATATAGCGTAGTTGCTAAGAATCCAAGCTTCAGCCACAGAGAACTTTGTATTTGAGTTCTTTGTATTCATTTTACAGAATAATCTCCCTGTTAAACCAATGTGCATGTGCTGAGTGCATATTCAAGGGCAAGCTGTTGCAGGAAGTAGGTTTGTGGAAGGCAGAGACCATGACCTTCCTGGCATCCTTTATAGCACCTAAGTTAGGTAGGCTTCCCAATAGCAGTGGCTTGATGGAATGGAAGATCCCATAAAACCCATAAATGCTGCAATGATTCAAAGACTACATAAAATTTAATCACAAAGTTTAGAAAAGCTGTGTTGTGTCAAACACTTGTGAATTTTAAATGAAAGTTGTGTATTAATGGAAAGGATTATACTTAACTCATCCATCCTGGCTGCAGACCTGCTTAGAGCTGAGTAAACCTACCCAGAGTCACCATATCTCAGCATGCAGTGAGTCTGGTAAGAACTAGAGGATTAAATATTTATGCCCTCCCAAAGCCCAGGAAAAGGGGAAGGGAAGGATATTATATAGTTACACAAATTTAAGAAATACGTCATGTTATTAATCTATCATAACTACCTACATGCTATGGGCTAATCTCCATCTTCAATTTGCTGTTAAACACAGTCATGCTTTGGGGACCGAGTCCAGACAGGATGGTGACTGAAAAGCACAAACTCCACAGTCAGACTAGCTCTGTGAACTTATCTAAGTTACTCACCTCTCTGCACCTCAGTTTTTACCATTTGTGAAATGTGGACAGCAATAGTTCGTAGATCATAGAGTTGTTTCAAGGATTAAAAGAGAAAATGAATGTGAAGACCTTTCTTAGCACGGATCCTGATGCATGGTAAGGGTTTAATACATGCTTACTGCTGTATTTTACATTTTATTTCTTCTTTGTTTGTCATAACCCTACCTACTTCCTTCTGCTCCAATACTTAAACTTACATAAAATCATAGAACTTTAGAACTGAAGATGTTATTACAAGTCACCTTGTGACCCATTCATTTTTTTAGAAGAATAAACTGAAATTTGGTTTATTAGTACATATGTTGATTGAATCTGCTACTCAAGGGCAAAGCCCAGGATAGAACCGCTTTCTACTACATCATATTGATGGTGAACCAGAACTGTGTTCTTTGGTCTGCATGTTTATTAAGTACTACTATAAGCCTAGCATTAGGCTCAGCCCTGGGGATTAAAAACAAAAAATGATGATATAGCTCCTTCTTGGGAAGCACTCACAAGAGGCCGGGGTAGGGGAGGCAGGCAGGGAACGAAGGTGTAAATCCATTAAAATGCAGTAAGATAGCATGGCTAATATAGAGGTGTGCAAAGGGAGCTGTGAGACAATTTGACTCCCATAGAGAGGCTGGGTTTTGACAAATATTTTTCATAGATCCCAGAAATTCAAGAAAAACCACCCGCTATCATCTTTTTCAAGCAAAATACCCATTGACACACAGGTAGTCAGTCGCCAGCTAAGATTTGACTCATTTCTGCTAATATCACACCCCCTCCTATCAGAGCTGTTGGATCAGTTTACCAATGTGCATCTATGACCTCTTCACGTTCAGCCTAAGTGTGGTTTTTAATTTTAGAGAGGAGATAGATGAAACAATGACCTGAGAGCATAGATTTGTCTGAGTGAAATCTAATTATGCTACTCACTTGTCATACGACTTGGTAGAAATCATTTCTTCATGCTGCTTTTATCTACTTATCGTTAACAGAATCTCCTACTCCCCAGGGCTATTGTGGGAAAAATTTTGCCCAAGTGATGTATGATGCTTTGTAATTATGAAACAATTTGCACTAAAAATACTAATTTCTTATGTCTGTCTATTCTGTTTGATACAATACGATATTTGCAAATATGCAAATATACTAGGAAGAAAAGTAATAAAATAGTATTTGAAGGACTTTAGAGTCTCCTTTGTTTCTATGAATATGTTTAATCATTGTGCAGATGGATTACGAGTTTTCTTCATACGAGATTTGGAATGTATATTGAACATGATTGCAGCTTAACTTTTGAGGCAAGAAAAGATGGAAGTCCTCAGGATAATGGACAATACCAATTTTAAGAAGCTCTCATCCTGAATTCTGTGATGAATTGCTGAATTTGCCGTATTCATCTATTCATGCTTTCAGTCAAAAGCAGTACATTGAATTCTTATATGTCAGTTGCCAGGCCAGGCATAAAAGATACAAGGTTGAATAAACATCTTGTCTAGTGGTTAGTTAATGAGTGAATGAAGAAATGAATCTATAAATCTGTCTCTCTCCCTTCCCCACAGAGGTCCTCACACTCTAGTAGACGAGACAGAAATATACATAGCTAACTACAATACAGTGTGATAAATGCTGTAACAGAATGATGTCCAAAGAGCCAGAGGAGGAGACATACTAGTTCTGCCTGACAGCTATGTCAGAGAATGCTTCATACTGGCAATATTTAACTCAAATCTTAAAGAATTAGCCAACTCAGATAGTCCCAAAGTCAATTATGAAAAGTCCATCTTACACTGATTTATTTTAATATTAAAATTTTTTTAATTTATTTGCAGCATTATGGCTACATGGTTCAAAATTCCAAAACCACAAGGGGTATGTGAGAAAAGTTCCTGTCTCACACTTGTCACATAGCTATCCAGTCATCTATTCCCTTTGCTGAAGAATCTGATGTTATCAGGGATACTTAGAGAGAAGTTAAATATATGGTATATATATTTATAGATATATGTATGCAATATGTGTGTATATATAGTATACATATATCTGTATGTTGGTGTATGCATGTATTCAAGAAATGCACACACACACATATGCTCGCAGCTGTCCCCATTTTTCTACAAACATGAGTATGGTATACATACTAGTTTGTACTTTCTTTGTTGCACTTAAAAATGTTTCTTGGAAATCACTCCCCATCACATGTATATCACTTTGAATCTTTTGCTATAATAAAAAATTTTGCAACAATTATTTCTATACATATTATATTTTGTAGCAACAATACCAAGAAATATGATTACAAAGGTCAAAGGGTAATTACATGGAATTTTGATAGGTATTCCAAGTTGCATCACCTTGGGCTCCAACCAGCAAGTATGACAATGTCTGTTTCTCCACATTAGCATTAGCTACTTATTCATCAGTAGCAGTTTGTTGCAAAGATTCTTTTTTTTCTAATTTATTACATTCCTACTACTCTTAAACACCTATATTATCAGACATTTAATTCCTGTCTCAGACCTGGATCTGTTTTTGGCTGATGCCAGAATCACTGAAACCTTACGGTTAATGTCTATGCCTGGAAAAAAAAAGCAGCCTAAATGTACTGACAATTCTCACATGCTTGCTTTTTGGAACTTTAGAACCACTTGACCAGATTATATTTAAAATGTTGCATCTTATAGTTTGGTATAAAATTGGGAAATTTGCCATCTTTATAAAATTGACTATTTTTGCCAAGGTACATGCATCTCTCTCCTTTTACTCACGCCTTTCACTCTATCAATAAAGTTCTTTTGCTTTATCATTCAGATCTCACACATTTCTTAATTTTTAGTTAACTCTATATTTAGTGTTTTTATCATTATGACTCTATGAATATGGTTCATTGTTTAGGTAAGTACTAAATTATCCTCACATCTTCATGCCGACAGAACTCTTTTTCTTTTTCTGGAGCTATCAACTGCCTCATATATTTTTCTATGTGCTAAAATGTCCTCGCATCCTTCCCATATTCTCCAGTGGCTCTGTAAAATGTCTCTCAGTATTCCACGTGTTCAAACCTGTCAGATATACCAAAAGTTCCCATTTTTTTCTGGTAACCTGCCTCCCAGTGTCCTCTGTCCTCTTACCCCAACCATATTTGTTGCTCTGCTGCAAAATTACCGTCCTGGGCCTTCCTTTCCCAGTGACTTGGAGATTGCCTTTGGCTCTGTGCTATTGCATTCCCAGTCTCCTGGGTTCCACATCTTCCTCACTCTTGGTTTTCTCTCTCACTTTGGTGGAGTACCCCTTTTAGTAGCTTCATGAGGAAAGTTTTGTTCTCCCTTCACACTTGATGCCTAGTTTGTCTGCATAAAGAATTCCAGGCTAAACATGTTTCACTCACGTTTGAAGTGCTTTGGAGATAGGTCCTCCTCATCTCCCGGATTCCTGTGTGTGGCTGCTTTCCACATCCTATGTGACGTCTTTTCTTCTCTGCAAGTTTTGAGGATTTTGTTTTTCCTCCTAAAGTTTAGAATTTCCATGATAGGAGTGTCTTTTTTTTTTTTTTTTCCAATTACTCTGCTGGGGATTCAGTGGGCTTAAGATTCATGGCTTTTTGTTCTGGAAAACATTCTTGCATTACTTCTTTGAGAAACTGCTTCTCATCACCTCCTTTTTTCTGTGTCTGGGACTCCTACTAATTAGATTTTGGATCTCCCGGTGTGATAAAATGAATGTGGATTCATTCACCAAATGCTAACCTAGATGAATTACATTATACATTATTAAATTTGAAAGCACTCCTTTTGTGAGAGGCACCCCCAAATGGAGTGTCTTATAGTGATGATACAGAAATTGTTCACACCAATAAGTGGTTAAAACTGAAACTGTTAATGTAATGTTTTAAGGATTTTAAATGTATGCATAGTCATTCCATGGGCTATGCAGGCAGACAGGCCTGGGTTAAATTTTGGCTCTGCCCCTTATTACCTGCCTAAATTCTCTGAATCTGTTTCCACATCTGCAAAATGGGGATGGTAATGACACCTGTAATATTTAATTGTGCTATTTAAATGATAAAATGCCTGCCACATAGTAGAGAGTCAATAAATAGTGTTTGTTGTTTCTGTGGAAGTTGACAATGTTTATAATACTTTGCCTACTAGAATTTGATTTCATAGAGAGCTGCCATGTGTTTCTTTTTTTTTAATTTATTAATGAATTAATTAATTTATTTATTGGCTGTGTTGGGTCTTCATTGCTACGTGCAGGCTTCTCATTGTGGTGGCTTCTCTTGTTGCAGAGCACAGGCTCTAGGTGCACAGGCTTCAGTAGTTGTGGCACTCAGGCTCAGTAGTTGTGGCTCGAGAGCTTAGCTGCTCCAAGGCATGTGGAATCTTCCCGGACCAGGAATGGAACCCGTGTTCTCTGCATTGGCATGCAGATTCTTAACCACTGTGCCACCAGGGAAGTCCCTTGCCACATGTTTCTATAAACATCCCGATGTTACTTTGTAAGATAAGATATACAAAATGGGCCATTCATCTGACTTTAAAATAGCATATCTTATATTCTTGTATCCCAGAAAAGCCCTTTTTGTCACCATACTGATGAATAGCTCAAGCAATTCTTTATCAAACTGTGTGATTTAGTCCCCTAGTTAGATACTCATTAACCGATGAAGGAAGACAGGCAAACAAAAAATGCAAGAAAGATGGACCCAAACAGAAAGAGGTGGTGCGATCAGAGGAGGAAAAACAGATATAGAGAGAACCAAGGCCAGAGGTAGGAAGTGAGGAGAGACCTGAAAGAACCATTGGGTTCAATAGTGTTTTAGTGAAATGGTTCTGTCAGTGTGATAAGTGGCCTTCCCTGGAATACTCCCAGAAGCAGTCTCATGGATCAGTCTTATTAGAGGTAAAAATAAGAAGGCCGTTGGAGATGGAGGCACAAATCCTTCAGAAGAGTTTTGACCACCAAGGCCATTCCCTGCGCAGCTAAAACCAAGAGAGATATACATCAGCTACGGATGGCTACCACCTCCATGGTGTATGGAACAATGGTTTTTCTGGGAAAGCATCTTGTTGACAGAAATAAATGTTAGTTTTTGCATCTATAGGCCATTCACGGCCTTGATTCTGCTATCTGGTTATCTGGTTGCCCTATTTATCATGTTCTCTCTGAAACCAAGATTATGTGATGTTGACACTAGCTCACCTGATCATCCCAGAGGCCCTTGTTATGGACTGAATGTTCGTGTCCTTCCCAAAATCGTATATTGAAATCCTAACACCTAATGTGATAGTATTAGGAGGTGGTGGCTTTGGGAGATAATTAATTCGGTCATAAGGGTGAAGTCCTCAGGAATGCGAGAAGTGCCTTTATAAGAAGAGGTATGAGAGAGATCCTTCTCTCTACCACCTGAGAATACAAGGAGATGGCCATCTGTAAACCAGGAAGAGGATCTCACCAAGAACCTGACTGTGCTGGCACCCTGATCTTATACTTCCAGCCGCCAGAACTGTGAGAAGTAAATGTTTGATTAAGCCACCCAGCCTATGGTGTTCTGTTATAGTTTGAGTTGACAGAGAAAGCCCCTAAAGTACTTAGTTTCTACTAGGGTTTAGTGGCAAAAGCAGTGAACTGGTGATGGCTAGAACCGTTTCCTAGATGTGGTTCTGCCAATTGTCCTTGGGTAAATCTCCTAACTTCTTGAATACTTCACTTCTTATATGAGTACAATTATTTTATTTATCTAGCTGCTAGCTGGTTCTTAAGCCTTTTGGGTCAAGGACCCTTTGAGGGTCTGGTAAAAGCCATAGTTCATCTCTTCAGATCATGTGTTACAGTATCAAAGATTAACAAGAGGGGAACGCACACATGAAAACATGCTCTACAAAGCTAGATTGGATTTCTATTTTATTTATCCAAAAATACAAAACATTTGGGAAATGAGCTGCCACCCAGAACAGGAGCAGCTGCAGTTGATCAAGGTGTAGGTTCTTTTGGGCCTACGTTCCTAATGGGGAGCTGATGGACTATTTGTGCAGAACAGGATCTTACCTGATCCAAGAAGGGGAATGCTTGCTGTGCCACTGCGCTCTTATGCTGGGGCTTGCTTCACCACTGATGAACTTACACTAATAGCCTATGAGCTTCCAGTCAGGGAAAAGTTTACAAAGAGATGGTCCTCAATTCTTGAGTTATGTGTTATCAGCTTGGCCACGTCCTTACCTAAGGAGAAATCATAGTCAATGCTCTGATTTTCACCTCCAGCTTTCCTGCATTCCACAACACACACACACACACACACACACACACACACACACACACAATTTGTCACATAATTTCAGAGGGTTTGTAGATTCCCACACCTGCCCCCAGTTTATCCCATGGACTCCAGGTTAAGTCTCTGATCTGGATGATCTTTATGATGTTTCTGACCTTGAAAATGTTATCGTCCTGAGCAAGACATTTTACTCATCACCCATATTCCTTCAGACTACGTGGGAGGATTTGGGGGTGGAAGGAGCAACTTTCATCTTGTAGCTTTCAGAACAGCCATACAACATCTTCTTTTTGATATATTTCTTTTCCTATTTTAATGGTAAAGTTGACAGAGTTTGGAGCTATCATGAAAAGTTCAAAACAACTTCATCTCTCACTCTTGTTCACATTAGAGATTATTATGTCCCAGAATAATATTTCTAAAATCCAAGGTGAAAGATTTGGGGGAGTCATTCTGTGCTGACTTCAGCTGAGAGTGAAATTAATGTCTGTACTGTGGCTTATATCTCAATTTAACCTATTACTCTGTCTTGAGAGACGTGTGATATCCTACCCTTCATATTTCATCTGAAATTTCATCTCAGCAAACTCTTATTTAACCAGAGATGGTTTCATGTTCATGGTCACCATCATTATCCGTTCATTTAATACTGTTCAACTAAACACCCAGTGGAGCCCTTACTGACCTATTTAACCATTCATCCCGAAAATAACTTATGGGAATGAGTAACGTTTACTGAGTGCTGGGCACTATGCTAAGCACTTTGCAAATACCATTTCCTTTCATCTTGTTTTGATTTCATCTCTTCAGGGATCTGAAAGTCATCTTCTGCTTTCCCACGCTTTTGGAGCAGCAGGTCATAGCGGTTTGTGAGGAGGTGATGCTTCTCATTTCCCTAAAACCTTGAGATTATTCCTGCTACTGCAGCTACTCCTATGGTTAGTGAGAATGTGGAGCTAAGGGTGAGGCCAGTGGCAGCTGTCTGGGTGGGAGGAGCACTGGGCTTCTGAGTGCTACCAGGAGGTGACCACTCTAACCTCCAGTAGAGGATCCTGGAAAACCTTGGAAGTGGAGAAGGATGAGAAGCGCCTACTGAGTAGCATGCTTAGTGATGTCTGCATTACTGCATTTCATCTTCACCTTACTATGTGAGATGGGTGTTATTACCTCTCTCTGCAGAGGCCTGAGACTCAGAGGCCAGAGACAGGTCCCCTGGCCAATGCATGTGGAGCTGGGATTCTAACTAAGCAGGTTAGCCTTCAAAGCTAACCCTCCTTCCACTGCCTCACAATGAAGAAGAGAGGAAAGGGGAGGGAAAGCAGTACAGGGGAGAAAATCATGCTTTCACAAAAGCAACATGGACCACAGATGTTGAGATTAATGGACAGAACCTGATCTGCTACACAAAATTCCTGACTTAGATGCTACTGAGTTGACAGGAGGCTGGCTTAATTCCCTGATAAGAAACACTAGATGTCAAGTGGCGAACAGACAAACAAACAATACACATACTCATTTGACTGATCGGATTGCTCCTATTTCAATTGTTTTAGACTGTGAGCTACACTCTCTCACAATTTAGCCTATCAACCATTTTGACCAGCTGATCATACTTTTTTGAAAATGCATTTGAGGGTTTTGGGTTTTTTTGGTTGTTTTTTTGTTGTTGTTTTTTGCTTGCCTTAAATTAAAGGTTTAATCACATATATCCAAGGGATGATAAAATCTAACTAAGCGAGTTTCTGAAAATTCTTTTGCTCTTTGCAAAGGAATCTTGCCAGAGAGGGAGACTCTTGCTATCATAATTTAGGGGCTTTAAATCAGAGCGATGAGAAATCATTTTAATTAAGGAGAATCCCTATGTCTTCCCCAACAGCTGGTTTGCTTGCAAGTAAGAAAGCCTAAAAATGAATCAGAGAAGAAGGGTTTGCACAATTTCTAAAATAACTTGATATATTTAGAAGTGTGACTCTGTGTGTATGTGTGTGTGTTCTTGTGCAAATGTAGAAAACCACAGAGCTTGTGTGAGAAAGAGTCTTAACCATGTTGTAATTTTCAGAATCTTCAAATATCACATGAAATACACAGCATAGTTCTATAATTCTACATGTAATGCTCAATTATGCCTGGCTGTGAGCTCCATATTGCCATAGCAGTGTATGAAAGTATGGATTTCAAGTTTTTAAATTCAGGAAATAGAGCTGCTGTATGTGCCAACATGGTAAAGAGGTTATCTTAAGTATATGATAGTGTGAGGCTAAATATCAATGAGAAATAGTATATTAGGGAAGTGCTATTTGTGGAAAGATGTATGCACCTTTTTTATAATCAGTGATGTTATTTGGTGGTTTGGCCACAGAACAACAGGTGGTACCTAATGTTAAAAGCCGAAAAGCAGTTACTATGGAAACCAGATGCAAATTTAGATCTCTGCGTCCACTCTTTGCTGCATATAGAAAAAAAAATGTGTTATGATAGAAATGAAAAAACTGAAATATGATTCACATCTGTGTCTTCTGAGTCTTAAAATATCTACTAAATACTGTGAAATGTTGAGTAGGTTACAACTTCTCTGCCTCAGCTTCCTGTAAAATCTGTAAGAATGGTGGAATCAGAGACCACATCTAAGATCTTTATATTTCTGCATTTTTCCAAATTTCCTTTTCTAAGAATATGTTTAAAATAGTAGCAAATATATTTTTTAGAGTATATAAAATTCTACAAGTGTATAGATAATGAAAAATATATTTAAAATAGTAAGTACTTCCTAAATAGAATTTAGAAAACATAGAAAAACAAAAAAAGTTCATCACTCATAGCACCAAGACTTAGAGAAAACAGCTACTAATATCTTTGTCTTTCCAGTCTTCTTTTTATATGATTTAATGTACTTGAGATCATTTTGTATACACATATATTATAAATATATGCTATGTTTTCTTTTTCTTCCTCATTTAACATAAACCAATACATTAAAAATGCTTAATAGGCATCCTTTTAATGACAGCAGAATATATGGCTAGATGGACATACCTTAAAGTATTTAACCATTTTTGGTTTTTTTGAACAATTAAGATGTTTGAAATTTTTTTTATTATAAATAACGCTACAATGATTGAACTTGTGCATAAACTGTGTCCACATTTCAGATATATGGCTATAAGTAAAATAACTGGGTAAAGAGTACAATATCTAGATTAATATACATTACTTTTGAAATTTTAGATACATATATGTGTATGTGTATTTATATATTTAGAGAGAGAGAGACATTTTCAAGTTACGAGTAGGAGAAAATCAATTAAAACCGACTTTAAAAGAGGGTTCAAACAGTGTTACTAATAATAATAGCTAACATTTATTGAGCACTTCCTATACATCAGGCACTGTTTAAGTACTTAACATTACACATTTATTTAACTCTCCCAGTATTCAGTAAGAAAGTCCCATTATAATTCCTATTTTACTACTTTCCTTGCTCTCGCCTCTGCTCTCCTGCGTGTGGCTGCATCTCCAGGCAGGTTCACTCTCTCTCTAGCTGCTGCAGATACCTTCACATCCTTTCAGACCCAAGTCCATAGGATGAATCTTGCCTCTTTTCTGGTTGCTCAGGCAAAATTTCCAGAATTGACTCTGCACGGGACTCCTGGCTTGACCTTGGCCCCATTTTCATCCTTAATCCAATCACCAGTGATTGGCCAGACCTCCGCTAAACCCCCACCCAGCCCTGGAGCTAGGAAGAGAGTTACCTACACTGAAATGCAGGGCCTGAAAGTGGGGATGGAATCACGCCCCCAAGACAAACCAGTACCATTATCAAAAGCCAAGTGCTGGAAAGAGCAGAGTTAATTCCACTATAGCAGCAAATTCCACTACAATGAGGACTCAGAAATTTGGGGTGCATTTAGAGAAGGGAACAGTGGCAACAAACTTTCTGGAAGAAAAATATCTTTCTGGTTCCAGCTTCTGAGGAGTAGTGATGATGCTTTTTCACATTCACACTACAGAGTACTGGTTTTAGTCTAAAAGAACTGTTCAGATGCCAGACACACCTAAGATAAATGACCTCATTTACATTCAAAATTCAAATATATATGTAAAAAAGAAATTTTGAAGAAACCCTAGTAGATTCACTTTTTTTCTAGCTTAAAGCACATGCTGTGATTTTCCTCAGCCTCTGTGGTATGTTCAAGAACTTATCTAGATAAACAGCATTTTTCCCAACTCTAAGACAAAATGTAAGGTTTCTTTGCTGCTTTGCCAATGTTTGGGGGTATAATATAGACTGTAGCTATTCTACAATTAGAGTAATCATCCACAACTTGATGGTTACAGTACCAAATTGCATTTACCAAGTATGTCTGTTTGTTAATCTTGCTGTTGTTTTTGCTATGTAATGGAGGTAGTGTAGGATAGGAGAGAAAAGATGTCTGAGCTGTACATGGATTGCCATGGAAACAGCAGCTGACCAATCAGTGGAGAGTACTCAGAACATATGCCTCCTCTACTAGACAGTCATGATAAATTGATGTTGTGATATCGAATCCTTTTGGCTCTCATTCCATTTGCAGTGATTTTTTTTTTTACATCTAAACATATGACACACACCTGTTATTAAAAATTCAAATGTATATATTTTTAGTCTTAAAATTTTTAACCTCTATGTACATATACACACATAGGCAATTATTTATCCCTCCAACATGTTCCCCAAATTTCTCATACATTCTCCTTTCCCAATCATTTAACCCAACATTTCCTCACACCATCCACTTGTCTGCACCCTCCCCACCTTTACATCCCAAAACACCTTAGTCTAGTTGGCATAGAGCAATTTTCACAATATCAAGAAATATATAAACATACGACAGCTTAAAACTCTTTTCAATTTTAGATGTAATAAGAAGACCAAGTGGAAAATATACTCAGAAGAACTGCAAGGGAGTCAACCACCAAAAACATGAAAAAGCCAATTGCATATTTCTCTACTGAATTTGGGAAATAAAAAATAGATCTGTTTCTGATCAAAGCTTGAGAAAAATGAATGAAGAAAAAGTTAGAGTCTTTGGGAGCATAGTCTAATTTCTGAAAATGAGTAAATTATAGTTTGCAATAATCTGCCAGCTCTGAGACTAGTCCCATTGCTTAGAAAAAGTGTTTGTATATTTCTCTCAGGTAGTGAACCCTAGATTGGCAGAAAAGTTCAGGCTTTCTGGGTCCTAAATGAATCTCTCATGGAGTGACATGTTCTCTACAATAGCTTCCCTGAGCAGGGAGGAATATGTGCCGTGATGATAAAGATAAAATCAGGCCCTCTGGTCTTTGCTATTGTTGTTGCATAAAAGATTTAAAGTACGGACTTCCGCCAAGCAGATTGAACAATAAACAATGACTGCTGACATTTAAACCTATCTCTAGATCAGACAGTAAATCTGTGGTGAGGATTGAGCACAAGTCTTAGGACCACTTAATGTCTAACTCATTCACTGGTAGAACAATGGTTGATTTGATAATATAGTAATGCTCTTATTGTTTGGGCTCACGAAAGAATTAAACATGGGGAAAAATAATTCTTTTTGTATATAAACCAAGGCCTTAAAACTGTCCAATACTCACCTCCTTGACGTGGTGCAGGAATTGTTCTAGGCGCTTGGGATACATCAATGAAAAAAGAGAGATTTCCTGACCTCGTGGAGCATACATTCTAGCAGAGGAGGCAGACAGTAAGAATGAACTTATTAAGCATATTAATTAAATGATATGTTCAAAAGCAAATGTTTCTGTGAAGGTGATCAGTAGCCTCTTAATCACTAAAAACTCATCTTTCTTGATTTCCTCAAACATTTGGTATTGTTGAACCCATTCTTTTCTTTCTTTCATCCCCTAGATGGACATGTTTTTTGAATGCCTGGGCATCGTGCTGGGTGCTAAGGATCCAACAGAGCACGTGGCATGTTTTACCTGCCCCTTCTCCTCTAGAAGTTCTCTCACTTTTCTTAAACCACTGAGCACTTCCTCTACCTCTTCAGCAAGGCCTTTCTCTTCTGTCTGAACCATAAATTTTACGGTTCTACTTCTACAGGGTTTTATCCACAGTCCTCTCCTTGAGCCACATGCTTTTTTTTTTTCTTTTTTTGTAATCTCACTGACTCTGAACTTTCAACTATATGTGAATGACTCTACATCTTGTCTCAGTAATTCATTCATTCATTTATTCATTTAATAAATATCTACTGATATTTATTTATCAAAATTTACTATTTTCCAACCACTATGCTAGGAGCTCGGAATTCAAGAATACGTAAGAAGGACACGGTCTCTACCCTCATGGAGATTACAATCTAGTGGAGAAGACAGACAAAAAGCAAGTAAAGAAGCAAATGAATAAAAATAACCATACAATTGTGACAGTTTCTATGAAAGAAACAAGCAAGGAGAAGAGAATAAGAATATAGGAGACCTACTACAAGATAGGATGGTCAGGGTTAACTCTGAGGAAGTGACATTTGAGCAGAAACAGAATGATGAAAAGGAATCCTAGGTAGAGTTGGAAGATATTGAGCTATTTTAAGGAAAAGATTAATCTGACTTTTTTTTTTTTTTGGCCACGCGGCTTGAGGAATCTTAATTCCCCCACCAGGGATCAAAACTGGGCCCTGGGAGTGAAAGCACAGAGTCCTAACCACTGGGAAACCAGGGAATTCCCATATTGGACTCATTTTTTAACCCTTAGTCTTGCTACTAAGAAGAAAGTGAAATTACAGGTGTAAAGCCAAGAATAAAGCTCTCACTTAAAAGACCACAACCAAAAGTCTCTCCTACCTGGTAGTCATTGCCTGAAACTTTTTTAATGGGAAACACAACTTTTCCCCACAAATAGCATTAACATCATTGCAAAAAATGAAAATATCCAAGAAAGGAGGAAACATAACTCACTAAATTCCTGGCAACCTGTTAGGTGCACTCCTATATTTTCCGTGTATTATTTTCACTTAAAATGCAAGTAAATACAGTTGACCCTTGAACAAGCAGGGCTTAAGGGTGCCAATCCTCCACGCAGTCGAAAATCTGACTATAATTTAGAGCTGGCTCTCTACAGCCACTTTCCTCCATATCCCTGATTCCACATCCCTAGATCAACACACCGCAGAGTGTGTCATACTCTACTTTTTGTTACTAGAAAAATATCTGCTCGTGAATGGACCTGTGTAGTTCAAACCTGTGTTGTTAAAAAGTCAACTGTATTTTATTCTAAAGTTTATGTAGACTAAAGTCAGATTCAAAAAGAAGTTGAGCACATAGGTATTTCTTGTCCTGAAGGACTGAACATATTTGTTTTTTTAATGACTGCTGTGTATAATGACTGGTATATAATTGATTGATTACTGTACAGTTGATGGAAAGTGAATTTTCTTATTGAGTCCCATTTCCACTGTTTTCTATTGTTAAATGAAAGATTTGTTCTAAAGTTTTATCAGCATGACTAGTGAGATAGGGACACAGACTTAGTCACTTGGAATCCAGTTATCCTAAAACCAATCTAGTAATGAAAGGAGGATATTAGAAATATTTGATTACTTGGATACATTTTAAGCAATTGAAACATCTGATTAACCATAGATATTCCTCCATTTAATGAGGAGTTTTAGTGTTGTGCTAGATTAATGACCTCAGAATCTTCTTGAAAAAAACATCTGGGGTTGAGATTTTCCTCCACTGTGTGCTACCCGCAAAGAAAAGCACCAGAATTGTACTTCATTCACTCACCCATTCAGTTAGTCATTAAATAAATACTACTAGAGACCTAGAACATTAGCCCTTGGCAATGAGATTTTGCAATAGTGAACAAGCAACAAAATTTAAGCTGTCATGGAACTTAGTTTCTAGTGGGGAGATAATAAAGCAAATAATAAATAGCATGAGATAATGATAAGTACTAGGGGAAAAATAAATAAAGCAGGAGCGGGAAATGGGGAGGACGGTGGTTTCAATCTGAGAGGGGTCAGGGAAGACCTAAGAAGGTGGCATGGAAGAGAAAAGCAAAAGGAGATGAAGAAGTAAATCATGCTGATGTCTAGAGGGAAGACTCTTCCAGGCAGAGGAAACAATAGTACAAATGCCCTAAGGCAGAATGTCAAGGCATGTTCAAGGATTAGTCCTGTGAAAGAATGGGAAGATAGTAAGAGAAGATCAAAGAGGCAGCAAAGGAGTTTGTAACCATTCTAAAGACTTTCTTATATTTGAAGTAGTGTAAGAAGCAATTAGAAGATTATGAGTAGAATGGTATCATCTGACCATATTTTTAAATGATTACTTGGCTGTTGTGCTGAGATTTGACCATAGTTGCTAAAGGGCTGAAGCAGGGAGTTCAGAGTTAAGAGACTGTTGCAGTAATCCAAACAAAATCAATGGACTCTGACCATTTCTCGCCATTTGTGGTGAGAAATGGTCAGATTCTGAATGTATTCCAAAGGTAGAGTCAAGAGGATTTGCTGATGAATTAGTTGTGGAGTGAAAAGTAGTCATGATGACTCCAAGAATTTGAGTCTGAGCAGATAGGAGAATGGTGCTGTCATGTATTCAGATGGAGAATTCTATGGGCACGTAAACATGGAGAAAATAACTAGAATTTGAGTTTCGGAAAGAATAATTTTGAAATACCTATTAGACATCCAAGTGGAGAGGTTAAGCAGGCAAATAGATACACAAGTCTGGGATTCTGAGGAAAGGTCCAGGCTGGAGATAGAACTTCAGGAATCATTAGTATATTGATGGTATTTAAAGCCAGCAGATCAATGAAATTACCAACAGGGGAGTGAGTATAGATGGAAAAGTGAAGAAGTCCAAGACCTGAACCTGGAGGCTCTCAAAATTTAAGAGATTGGTGATGTGAGATGAAACCAGCAAAGCAAGTAGACAATGTGTGGCTAGTAAAATTGGAAAAAAAACAGGAAAAATGTGGTGTTCTGAAAACCAAATGAAAAAAGTATTTCAAGGTCAGTAACATGGCAGTCACTGACAATCTTGATAAGAGTGGCTTCTGTGCAAAAGTGGAGAGAAACCTACCTAGGATGAATTTGAAGAGAAGATAGCTAGAGAGGGAAGTGAGGCCAAGAGACATGTTTTGTTGTTGTTGTTGTTTTGTTTTTAAGATGGGAGGAATAACATCATTTTTATAAGCTGGTAGGAGTAATCTAGTAGCAAGGGAAATTTTTATCCTCCAATAGAAAGAGAAAAAAAAAATGCCATAGCTAACATGCCAAATGGAAGGTTAACCTTAGGAACATGGACCTTAGTAACAAAAGCAACAAAAAAATGCAGAGTGTATGGGTGCAGGTTTTAGCAGCTTGTTCAACATGGTAGTAGAATCTTGTGGAAGTTCTGATTACTTCTAGTTTTTCAGTGAACTGGGAAGCAAGGTCACAAGATGAGATTGAAGTTGAAGGAGAAGGTGGTAGAGATTTTAGGGAGAGAAAAGATATGAAATAACTACCTTGGAGAGTGAGAGAGTGAACAGAGCAGGGAAATAGGGGTAGCTTTACAGACTTACTTGAGGACAGTAATGAAGTGTTCTGTGTGTCTTTCTCCAGTCGTATTCAGCTGCAGGAATGCAGGTAAGGCAACGGAGAACTGGAATGAACTTAACAAAGTTGGCAGTGCAAGTTTGTTATGTTGCTGTCCTGACAGAGGAAGAGGGGCAAGTGGGTTGCGAATACAAGGAAATGTATGCATTCTCATGATGAACTCTAGAATTTACGCTGTGGAAGGGGGGAAGTATGGGTTCGAGAGGGGTGAGAGACAGTAAAAAGAGGCATGATCTGGTGATGGCCAAGGCTTGCTGCAGTCAGGTTCTAGAGGCAACGGGCTGCAAAGGTAAAAATGATAGTGACGGGGCTCTGAGAGTGAAATGAAAGGGGGGTCAATCAAGGAACCAAGATGAGGGAATTAGAAGGATTGTCTAGGTGGGTATTAAAATTGTCAAGAATTATGGCAGGAATAATGTGGAAGATAATGACAGTATTCCAAGAACTAAAGTCTCCAAAGAACTTGTTTTGGAGGTTAAAGTGGGTGGGAAAGAATGAAAGCTGCCATTCTGCTTTTGTTTTTCTTCTAAGTCTAAATTTGCCTTGAAATGCTGGAAGCACCCTAAGCAGTCTTTATTTCTTCTCCTTATCGAGGTCTATTCTTTTCCCCACCCTGCTTCTCCAGGGGCGAGATGTCTCTCTCTCTCTCTGACCCTTAGCTTCCCTACCTCTTGGGTTTTGTTTTTTTGTTTTTTAACTTTCCTTTTTTGGCACCACCTCTTCTCACTTTCCAACACTCTCTTTGTTTCTTCTCTATACTTCCTCTACTCATATCTCAAGAGTTATTAAAGGGAGAGTGAATTTTAGGAAGATTAGACCAGAAAGAAGGTTAGGGCCAGAGATAAGGAGTATGAGAAGACGATGGGGTTGACCTAATTTGTATCATCTCCTGAAATCTACCTGACTCAACTATCCACTAAGCTCTTTCAAGCATGGTCATGGTGTATTTACATCTTGCCCTTGTAAAGTTGCAAACGTAAGGCTCACTATCAAAGTATTACCTGAATAGATACAAAATGCTCTATGATGTGTGCAAATGGGAAGAGTAAATTTGATTACACATTCTGGAAATGTACCCAGGGCTTCTAAAATGGATGCCTTTCTACAGAATAGCAGCAGTAATGAGGATTGGAATGGCATCTATTGCGGTAACAACAGATGAAAAATCAGTTCCTTTCACGACTGAATTGAGCCTTTAGACTTTTGCCTAGAGCACAACGCTGCTTAATAATCAGTAAAACCTATTATTATCTACCTTACCCATGGTTTGCATAGCACAGAGCTTTCCAATTAGCGCTTTAAAATACTTAAGGTATAGACAGTGACCCTAATTGCAAATGATTATTTTATAAGGAGACATAAGAGGTGATCAAATAACAGCTTATAACTGTACTTCTCTGAATGCTAGGTATGGTGGATTATAGACCTTTGCACATGAAATAAAATATGGAAAAAACAAGATATATTTTTAAAGTGTTATCTACCCTACAGCAAGATTGGATCTGAGGTTTACATTCAACTTCTCCTTGATCCCAAGACTTTAACTTAATTTTTATATTTGACATTCTTTGCTATTAGCATTAAGACAAATTCAAGAATGAATAATGAGCTGATCTCTCACATAGCACTGAAAGTTTTGTTTTTCTGATCCTTTTCCAATAGCTAGAGATCTTCATTCCTGTTGGAAATCGTCCTGAAAAAACGCCTCCTGACATTAATATTATTTTCTCTTGGTCATACACAAAAACTTCATGGCAACACCATTACTTTGATCTTTAAATGGCTGAGTCTCTCATCAGACTGAATACTGGAGCAGACCTAGGTTTGATCAATACTTATTTAGTAGAGCTGATGATCAGATATTGCTGGTATTTTAATAGCTGTGTAATACTCATGTTGGTACATACATATTTAGTGCCCCAGGACCTCTTTCCTAAGAGGCTGGAAAGCAAGGATCTTTAAACACATTTTATGAAAATCATGCTCATGTTCAGTGGTAAGTTTCAATTCAAACGTGGAAGCCCTGCTTTTTGTGTGTGAGCTTGTCTATATCCTTGCTTCCGAAAATGTGATCTGTAGACTACCCGGGTATCATCTGGGATCTAGTCAGAGACACCCTGCCCACACTTGGTGAAACAGGTCTCACCCCAGATCTGCTGAAACAGAGCCTGCATTCGCACAGTGTTTCCAGGCGACTCACGTGCACACTAGAATCTGAGAAGCTTTGATCTGTGTGATTTCTTTCGCAGATGTAGAATAATGGAAGAGCAGTACAAGGAAATCATGCAGTGAACATTCATAACATTCCATTGTTTATCTGACATAATTTTTGAGTATCTTGTGTGGGCCATCTCCTGAGCTAGGAGCTAAGGACGCAGTTACGAATAATTCAGACTATACCACTGTGTGTACGGGGTTTTCCAGGTACATAGATACTGTGCTACGGGCCCAGCACCGTACCAGGTAATATAGGACTGCAAGAGAAGTGTAATTCATTTTGCCCCATATTTATAAGCAACTAGTACATCACGTATAAGTGCTGTAGGAACTACAAGGGTTTATAAAGGTATAGGTGCTACCCTCAAGGAGTAAAAAGGTTCCCATCTCTAATAACCCAATTAAACCAATAAGATGTACATACACAAAATAGTTTGAGAATAATACAAATATAATAAATTGTATTATGTGAATTACAAATGGTATTGCAATTAGAAGAGGGAAAATGTTCTTCAAGTACTATTTTAGATTAGGTTTCAAGATGAAATGTGGGATGCCTATTGAAAAATGCAAGGCATATTCATGGTGGTTTTTAGGAAGGAAGCATTTTCAAGTGGATAGTTTAAAAAATAAAAGAAGAAAAAATAAAACTAGCTTTGGAAATTGGGAAGCCATTAAATTTCTTTATAAGAATATATGCAGTTAGTTCTATTAGCAAATAAATTGGAAGAGAAACCCGTGTCCAGATTATAGTTTAAAAGATCAACCCAGCAGAATGCAGGGGCTTTGAAGATGTCTGATCCACATCTCCAGGTGTAGTAAAGAGCAGTCTAATGGAAAGACACAGGTTTGGAGGTCAGAAGACGTGAGGTTTTGCTTCTCAATACCTTGCACAAGTTGTCATGTGGTAGTGAACCTTTCAGTCCTCACTTCCATTTCTGGTAAGAGAACGAATGATTTCATTTCTGCCACTGTCTCGGCAAGCATATGATTATCCCCAGGCCATGTCTTTCACCCCTTCATGCCATCCCAAGAGAATTTCATACCTCCAGCATGACTGCCTCTCATGGAGCCTGGAAATCGAGATGACATGTCTCTCTGGCATGGTTACTTATAAAGCCTCACAAAGTACCTACAGCAACTGTGAGTCCTGAATTTTCCAGGATAATTCTGCTTTCAAATATTCTGTCACAACGTCTCTCTCAGTTCTTTTTTGGCTCGTTGTAATCAAGTGGGGAATAACTGAGCTTTGAAACCAGATGGATATGTTCATATCATCAGACAATTTAGCAGTCCTGTCTGAGATGTAACTTCCAGTTTGATAAAATGAAGATAATGTGTACTTTATAGAATTGTTTTAAAGACTATGGGTAATGTATATAAAGCCTAGCACTGTACTCCACAAGGAGTAAGCCCACATAAAAGGTAGATCATATAGCCCTATATATGTACATAAAATATATGCTTCACATGTATGTATACATGTATATTTTCCCCCTTAACCACTTTATCTATGCTATATTCTTCCATTCAGTTGTGCTCTGTGCCCATCCACTTTCAACGAGGCCTCTATTCACTTTCCAACACCCTTTTCTTTACCCCTTTTCATTCTGTACAATCAAATCTGTCATGGAAAGGTCACACATGCCGTGAATAAAGGTAAAGAAGCCTGTATAGCAGGATCTTTCCTCCTCCCCCTACTCATTACCATCTGTGCCCCCAAGAAAGAAACTACCGTCTAAGCATACCTAAATGAGCTCAATTCTTTCTTTGTCTGTTTCTCCTTTTCATGGAATGTGAGAGTGAAATTATATTTATAGTAGGTGCTTTATAACGTAAACAGGTGAATGATCAAATAATAGCACCCTCTTTATTTACTAATTCATAGAGCAAAGTTGGTCTCCTACTGTGTGTCAGTCACTGTAGTGTACAAAAAAAAAAAAAAATTATCATCTTTGAAAGCTCACATTCCAGTGGGAGAGTCAGATAAGTCCAATACAGTGTGATAAGATTTGTAAGGGACATATATAATTAAGCTAATTCTAGCTGCTGTAACCAAAAAAAAGTCATGATTCCAATATGATAAGCATTTCTCATTCATATAAAGTCTGAAACGGGTGACTGAGAAGAGGGTGAATTCTCCTTGAAGAGATGGTTCAGGGGCCCTGGCTCCTTCCTTCTCCTAGGCTACACCATCTCCTGGGTATAGTGTTACCATCAGAAAGGCAATAGACAGTGGGAACAGGCACACACATCATTTCTGCTCACATGCCATTAGCTGTAAGGTAGTCAAATGGCCATACTTAACTGCAAGGGAAACTGGAAAGTGTTGCCATGCTCTCTGCTCGGGAAGAGGAAGAATCAGACATGGTGATCTATTGGCCAGACTCTACCACAAGAGGTAAGTCCAGAATACTGCTGGACCATGACTTTCTGAAGTTGTAGAAAGCTTTTGAAGTCCTTGCCAGGAGCTGGGGTGGAGGTAGGGTGGAGTGGGAAGTATCATAAGATTACATTTATTCAAAAAAGATACATTAAATACTTACATCCTGCCAGTCATTATATTATATATTAATCAGAATCAGCTGCTGCCTTCAGGGAGTTTATAGTCTAGAATCTGGAGACCCACACCAAGTGCATTAGAGGTGAGTCTTATGACATGAAGGTTTGAAAAGCACTGGTCTGGGACATTTAATAGGTGCTTCTCTCAGAGAGCATTGTTTTGAGTTCCAGAGATTTGAAAGAGCCTTAAATTCCACTAGGAGGAAAGTCTACGTACTGGTTAGCTAATGGGAGTTTCTGGACAAGGCATCAATATCAACCAGCTTCCACACAACCAACTTATCCCCCCAATGTCCCCATGTGATCTATGTTACATGTGTCTACACGCTTCCACATGATTACTTATGTGTCCCCAAACATAATATTGTAGCTAAATATTCACACACTTGAAAGTTATAAACACTTATGAAGGTAATGAATTAGAAGTGTTTTCTGTATACTGCGGGGAGGAAAGAACCTCCCATGCAAAGCAGTTGCTCAGAAGTCCTCCCCTGAATATTTTGTATCTGAATGTAAAATCAAAAACATAAATGCTAAATAAAATCTATTTTCTAATGTGGGCATGTGTATAGAATTTCTAACCTGCTCTGACACAAATACACTTATAAATGTATTTAAAATCTGACAGATTTGGACTGGAATTTATGCCAGCTCTACTAGGTTAGGACTTATGACTTCATTTGCCTTAGAAGTGTGTTATATGTTTAACTACTTCACCATTACTCATTTTTTCTTCTAGCCTCTCTCTCTGCTGCTCTCTTTTCTCCTCTTGCCTCCTCTTCCTTGCAGGAAAGCACTCATGCTATTCTGATGTCTGGAACATATGCCTTGGTGAACAGAATGGCTGGAAAACTTAGATCTAAGCAGACAGTATAACCTGGTGTAAGAGGAGATGGCTTAGAATTTATAATTAGAAGCCTATTTCAGCTTCCTTCATAGGACTGTTGAAATTCTTTTCAGGGGTGTCTTGACTGCCTTGAAATTGAATGTCATTGAGGATTTTTTTTTTTGCCCTCTCTTGTTTCCTTGGCAACAGGTTGGTAATGCAGCAGCTGAAATCCACTGTCTCCCTGGAGATACTGGTGTGGGCAGGTTGCAAACAACTGGTAATGTCTGTGATGGATACTGAACTTGACCAAATCTTTTCATTCCAGTCCTGCTATATACAAAAAAAAAAAAGAGAGAGAGAGAGAGAGAGAGAGAGAGAGAGATTAATCTAATAGAAGAACAGCTTTACAGAATAATTTTTGGAATGACTATCAGCAAGGAAAGTATTCATCCTGCTTTTTAAAATAGCTTACCTTTGCACATAAAACTTAATACTGAGTTCTTGAAGTTTCAGGTAATTGTACATATCAATTCAGTGTCAGAGTAATATACTGAAAAAATTTTTCTGTGTTAATATAAAGTCTGAGAGAAGGGGGCAAGGGACCAGGGATCAAGACCCTCTCCTCTGGATTTATGTCAGGCATATGGTCCTCCTTGGGCAGCCACATCCAACAGCCACTTTCCATCCCTTGTCTGAAACAAATTATGCCTGTGATCTGCAGAGAAAGTGTGGACAGACTATAAATGGATATCATCTGTCAGTGTTCTCCTCTAGAAGACAAGGGAAAGGGAGCAAGTAGAGGCTAAAGGTCAGCTGGGATGGGAGAACCACTTAAGATGGCCAGAGGGACAGACAGAGATGGCCATTGAAGTTGCAGATGGATAAGGGTGTAGGAATATAGGTGGACCTACCACCAAAGATAGGATGGCCTAGACACTCAAGGAGAATGAATGAAGGCTTTATGTAAACATAAAAAACAGAGGGAGACCCAGGTAAAAAACCATAAGATTAGTGCAGCAGGTGAGCAGAGAAGATGGAATTAGACAAGAGGAAAATTACAATTGAATTCAATTAAAAAGAAGAGTTTAGAACGGAATTGATTTATTCTTTAAATAACTGAATCCAACCAACTGCTGAATTTGTGTTGGGAATAGATCCAGAGAAAAAGAAAACCAGAAAGAGAATGTGTTTAACCTGAAGATTATGCAGAGGAAAAGAATACTGAGAATATATAGTGAGTGTGGGGGCTGGGTGGTCACTGAGAGACAGGTGGGTGAGATGATGTAAAGGAGAAATAGGAAAAGGAGAAGATGAAGTCAAGTAGACAAGAATACTGGTCATAAACAGTCAAAGGAAAGAAAATACCTACTATGGGCCACTCAACTGAAGAAAAATATTCACTAAACATGTAACAAACATATTTAGTAAACACGTACTAAATAAGTAATACTATGAAGCATGCCAAGAAGTAGTATAAAAATTATAAATTTTTCATTGCCCACATGAATATTCTAAGCTTGTGGATATTCGAGGTGATGAGTTCCTTTTGAAGTCTAGAAAAATGTGCAGGCAACTTGCTTTTTGTCCTCCCAGTGCTGGTAATCTGTTCAGATAGCAAGGAATAAATATCTTGGGAAAAGGCATATTTGTACAGCAGTGTTTTTAAAGAACATGCTCACTGGCCTAATCTTTTGCTCCTTCCATTGACACAAGTAGCATAGCTAAATGAATCAACACTAGTTTTGCTTCATGTTAAGGCAAAACACATAGTGTAGGAACGCGAAGCATAAAAAGTAAGAGCCATCAGAGAATATTCTTAACCGATGTGCTTAGTGGTTAATTGCACTGGCTTTGGAGTCAGGTAGCCTGTGCTGCGTTGGAATCACTAATCCAGCTTTTAACAGCTGGATGACGTTGAGAGAGGTAATTAATTTACCCAGCATTTCTGTCTCTAAAATGGTGATAATAAAAATAAAACTTACCTACTAAGGCTATAATGTATGTAAAACTTTTCACACAGCACTTGGCACATAAAGAATCCTTAGCTATGATATTTTATGATCAACATACTTGACTAATCAAACTAACTACGAAACCCAAATGCATTCTTAAGTTTAACATCTGCATCAGGCCCCTGTGTTGAAAGACATGAAGTAAATATCTCATTTCCAATTCTTTATCTGATAGTACCTCTGATTCTACCTTCATATTTATATGCACAACTGGGCTTGCTAATGCCTTCAAAATCAGTCAATTTATTAATATTAAAATATTAGATGATAGACAAATTTTTATTCTATCTTCCTTTGGATATTTCCCTTTTAAAAATATTATTTGAATTTACTTAATTCAGTGAATTTAAGTTATGCTAGATTTAGAGAAGCTCTATCCTTTTAATCAAATGATGATTTATTATACAGATTCACTGATAGTTTTCAAATCATCATTTTAAAATGCTGCCTCTGATACTCTTTCTCTTTTTTCCTCTCTTTCTCTCTCTTTTTCTCTCTGTAATATATATGGATATTTTTGAAATGAAAAAGGAATAGAATTAAATCCATCTTGGCCAAGTATCTTTTAATGTAGAGCAGAGGTCAGCTACTTGATAAAATGGGGTAAAATGTTCTAGGTCAGGCTGGCACCATCCGCAGCAGTAGAACATGCAGATAAAGCAGAATATTTGGGCCAGGATAGCAAAGCAGAGCCCATGGAAAAGTGAATAGACCAAAAAAGCCGTGATGATTCTACGAGAGGATAGAAATGGACACAGCCAGCTGTTGGAGGATGAGGGAGACTGGCCCCTTCCTAATGGAGAGGAAGGGCAGAACATGAGGATAGCTTGAGCATTAAGTGGATCAAAACCAGAAATCCAGGCAAGCAAGCAAGTCTTAAGGGACCCACAAGAGAAGCAGGCTCAGAAGTGAGTCGGGAAGTCTAGTGGAGCAAAATCAAGAATAGGCCCAACAACCAGGGAACGATTTGTCTCTTGGTTCTGCCATGGGTTCTGCTTCACCCACGAATTTCTTAGAGATTTTGGTTGGGATAGATTTTGGTTGGGAAAGAGATCCATCATGTGGACAGTCTAGAACTGGTAAGTTGCAGGAGAGAGGTCAGTCACCTGACTGGAAAGAAGGATAGAAAAGGTCACAGCTCAAGATGGCACCAACCCAAAACTTGTTTGAGTGAAATTCAGATAAATCACCAAGGTCAGATGGCATCCACCCAGTAACTTCTAAGAAATTTGAAGCTGCAGCTTTGGAATGCACGTCTAAAATGGAGAGGCGTCATCTTTAGACATCATTGCTACGAAAGGAGTTTTTGTTCTTTTTTTTCTCCAAGATTCTCTATACCTTTGGGTAAAATGCCTCAAAAGGTCCATTATATTTTCAAACTTATATTTTTCAATCCAAAGGAATGTCTCTGAGGGGAGAGATGCTCGGTAAACCAGAATTGCAGGGAGGCAGTATGGGCCGTGTTCAGGTGGCTCTGAGAAGAGCACCCTGAGGTCAGCTGCTGGGGGGACCCTGGGCCACAGCTAACAGGGACTGAGGGAAACAGGGGCGAGGAGAAATTACAGGAGTGAATCAGGCACTGTGGGTACATGTTATAAAGGCTGGGAAACACATGACTACATAGTTAACCTTCCTCAGGGTTTACTTATTAATACATAGACTTTATTTCCTTCCATTGACTTTACACCTCAAGTGGCTGGGTGAGTATGTCCTGTGTGGAGGGAACTCCATGATGGAAGTTGAAGGGAAGTAAAGGGTAGGACGTGGTCCCAAAGGCAAACCTCTGAGGCAAACCTCAATTAATGGGAAATCATAGAGCAGAAAAGCTGGAAAGTGTTTGGTTTGGGGATGCCTGGATTAGTTTAATCACCTGTGACTTTTTTTATATTTTTATACATGTCAACTCTTTATTTAATCCTTTTAGTGGAGTTTAGTCCTTTGGGGCACTGCATTTGACTTTAAATCCATTGAGAAAAATTTGTGTGTTTTGGCATTTTTATATTAAGTTCAAGCTGAAAAATCAAGCCAAATATATATGTATATATATTTAATATTATATATATTTATTTAGATATATATAACTAAACCTTAATAGAAGTAGAAAAAGTTGAAGGAGTCTTCTGTCTTATAAGAGGAAGGGAATTGCTCCTTTAGGGCAAACTGGTCCCTTTTTCTACAAAACCCACCTAAATAACTCTGCAATTACAGCAATACAGAGCAAGAATCTATGATTGTTCTGGAAAAAAAAATGCAATGGAAGATCTTCTCTGTGAGAAACCAAGGGTTCAGTTTGGTAATGTGAATCATGATGTATCTCTGGCCAGAAAAATACCATTTCAAATGAGGTTGCTTTGGGGCCAGGCTGAGATGGGGGTAAGGAGGATATTTACCTTCTCTATAAGGATTTAGACTACACTGTGCCTGTAAATTTTTGCTTATAGTGCTGGTGAGTGTGTGTGTGTTTTCTTGGATCCTTCAGTCACTGAAGGGAGTCATAAAGCCTAAGAAGAACTACAGGTTGGATTTTCCCTTCCCACAGTAAAACCATTTCAAGAAGATCACTAATTATAGCAAATCAGTGGAAATGCTATCTAGATTGGGCTCTTGATGACCTATATTCTGAATAGTTTAAGCTGATGAACAGAGTTACCAGTAACTCCACTACTAGATTTATATTGAAGAAAAGTTAAAGCAAATGGCCACGTGAAATCTTGCATGTGAGGTTTCACAGCTGCATTATTCATAGTAGCCCCAAAGTGGAAACAACCCAAATGTTCATCAGCTGACGAGTGAATAAACAAAACGTGCTCTAGCTGTCCAGTGGAATATAATTTGGCAATAAAAAAGAATGAAGTTCTAGTGCATGCTACGACATGGATGAACCTGGAAAATATTATGCTAAGTGAAATAAACCAGTCACATAAGACCATATATTGTATGTTTTCATTCATGTGAAATGTCCAAAATGAGCAAATCTCTAGAGTCAGAGTAGAAGAGAGAGTGGTTGCCAGGGAGTGTGGGGGAGGGGAGGTTTACTATAATTTCACACATACTTGCAGGCCTAAGAAGCCTAATATTTATCAGATGTGAGAGGGTCACTCTTACAAAACACAAGAGTTTAAGACAGAGGCTTCCAAAACCAGCTCGCCATCATTTTCCATAAGAAGAAAACATCTTGGCTCTCTCATGATTGTATCTCCCTCCAACATTCTGCACGACTGTTTGCTTGTCATTCTCAGACACAAGCCTATGGGCTTCCTGAGGGAAAAAAAAACTGTTGGATGTTTAGATTTTGAAACTTGGGAAGAAAGCCCATTTAATAATCCAAATGGCTTCATGAGATGTGATGTTCCATTCTTACACTTTATGCGCTGATGGTGTGTCTGAGATGGACGAAGCTTTAAGCATCATGTAGTTTTATTTCTCAGATGATGAGTCTGAGACCAGAAAGTTGTGAAACTTGTCTTAGATCGCAGAGACCAGTAGAAACCTGGATGACAATCCATGTTTCTCAGCGTCCAGCTCAGGACTCCTCCACCATGTTACAGGCCCTTTCCATTGCTGTTGAAAACAATACATCTCACTCTGGCCAAAGAATCACCTTTAAGGCACTACTTGCTTAATTCTTTTTTTTTTTTTTTTAATAGCAGGTTATTGGAGTAAGAATGATATTTGGTCTAAAGTTAATCTTTGCTGGCCCAGCTGCTTTACCCAAAACTTCCTTTGGTCTTTTCCAGAAATTAGCATTTTCTCTCTCTTCCCTCCCACACACCCCCCCACCCCCCCCCCCAAAAATGTAAAGCAAGGGATGGAAAACTTTTACACATACTTCAGCACTTCTAAGCCCTGAGGTATGAAAGAAAAATTTTAAAAAAACAAACAAAAAAAAACCATAGAAGTAGATTTACAGTGGCAAGATGGTGTTGTTAGCCAGAGCTGTCTATAGCCCTGTGGTAAAGGAGAACTTGCATTGTGCGAAGTCAAATCGAAAGCGACAGGAAAGTTGTTTTCCCCACTTTTCGTGCCACTCCTCCAACTCACCATAGCAAATGTAGAAATTTCATTTCAAATGTCTGATCTTCACCCTCTCCGTTCCCATGATTCCCACTTTCCAGTCCATTCTTCTTGATGTCAGGGGCCACTCTGACATCAGGCTGGGCAAAAAAAGGACCCCTCCAGAGTCCCGTAATGGCTAGAAGGGTTCTCGGGTGATTCAGAGAGGGGCACCTTGTGTACCATTCTTGACACTGACTCATTCAAAGCTGTCCTCCTTTGAAAGCTGACGTCTGTTCTAAGGATGTCTTAGATAGTGAGCCAGGACACTGAACTAAGCTCTGATTAGCTCCCAGTCATACTCTAGAGGCAGGAAGTGTGCCTTCTTTTTCTTAGTATGCCCTGCACAGGCAAGGGTACACAATAAAATTGTGTTTGTGTGTTATGTGTTTGTGTTTAATTTATTGAGAGATAATTCACATAGTATATGCACAATACAGTTTTGCTGAATAAATAAAGGTATTTAAAAGCTAGCTCTATTCTTTCAGGCAAGAGCATTTCTTGAGCCCCCCACAAATCCTCATCCATTTGCTTGCTGATATTCTTAATAAGGAGTTTTACTTCTTTTCCTGAAGTTCTGATACCTATGAAAATACAAATGAGGAACTTCCCTGGTGGTCCAGTGGTTAAGACTCTGCACTTTCACTGCAGGCGGCACAGGTTCGATCCCTGGTCAGGGAACTAAGACCCCATATGCTGCGTAGTGAGGCCAAAAATTAAAAAAAAAAAAGAATGTACAAATGATTCCAAGACTAATAATAATAATAAAACAATAAAATGTAACCTTAATGAATTCTTATCATGGGCCCGTGCTGTGCTAAGCATTTTCTATGCCTCTCCTCATTTACTCATGAAAATGTCGCTTTAGGGAGGCACTAATATTGTCTCCGTTTTATAGCTGAGGAAACTGAGGCTCAGAGAGGTCACACAACTTGTCCAAGGTCGAAGAGCTAATAAGGGGAAGAACAGGGTTTGAATGAAGGTGTATAGACTCCAAAACCTCACTTGTTACATTGCATCAAGAACTTCTCAATTCTCCTCAAAATGGTCATTTACACTTTAGAAAAAAATAATGAAAGAAAGTATTTATTTATTGAAAACATAAACTTTCTTCAAAGTTGAGGATACTGATGTTGAAGTTAGACCAGAAGAGCAATTAACAAGAAAATATTTGTAGACCTGAAAAAAGAAGAAAAGAAAGTGGAGCACAGACAGATATTGGTGTTCTCCACGGTTTTACTGTGAACCAGTTGAGATTATGTAGACTAGAATACGTACGGATTTTCTTTCACTGCCTCTCTCCAGAGTTTTAGGACACGTGACAAGACTCTGGCATGGTCATCTCCAAAGCATTTCTCTGACTGAGAGCCAGCAAATAAAGTCCTTGCAGTTTCCATTAGAAATAGTTTTGATATAAGCGTCATATAATATTGGAAGTTGAATGTAACAGATGGAGTTGAAAGAAAGGACTAATGGCCAACGTACTTTTAAGATTTTTGAAATATGCATCTATTATATATATATATCTAACATATATATAATATACTATCTATTTCATATATGTATATTTATATTACCTGTACTTTTCTGTACACCCCAGGAGGCCACTCAACATCAGCATCAATTGGATTCACACTGGAGATGAATGGATTTAGACAACCACATGTGGAAAGAGAGCAACTGCTGCTCCAAACAGACAGATGGAATTGTGCCCTGAGCATTCTTCCAAAGGGAAATAAGAACAAGAAAAGAAAAGATTTGGGGGTAGGAGCTAGAAGAAAATAAGCCCAGACAGAGCACAAAGTTGAATGGACTCAAGCTGAGCAAGATGAGGGGAGGAGGGACTGGTAAGGAGATTCACGCCACCCTTGTCCATACTTTCTACACATTCCCAGCGGCATCCACATCTGGAGAACTTTCAAAAATTTCAGACTCCTGGGTTCCACCCACAGCTCAGTGAACTTGAGAAAGTCAAGTTGTTTCTTACTTGTGCATCATTGAGTCACCAGAGCACGTAGGAGCTTGGAGAAGCCGTTGCATTTTCAGAATATGAAAAAGAAGCTACCTCATTATGTCGTTAAGGTGGTGAATCTACTTGCTGGAGACCTGAACCTGCTACGCACTTCCTGCATAATGTGTGGTGGATGAGTGATTGTTTTTAACATCTTTGTCTCGAAAACCAAAGTACATCATGCTCCCTCCTATGACAAAGGAGAGGAAGATATAGCAATTTGTGCATCTTCGTAAAAATAAACAATACAGATACCGAAGGAGCTTCACATTCTATTTAGGTAAACCAAACATATAAGCCATGTTTTGCCTACTTTCACTGGTTTCCAGAACTGAGTCCCAGATAAGAGGTGATATAGACTCGGGGTAACTCTTTTCATACAGTAGTGCTTCTTAAGGTATCTGTAGGGTCCCTGGCTCAGCTTTTGGTATATGGGAGGATGGTTGTTAAAAAACAGATTCTCAGGCCCCAGTCTACACCTATGGAATCCTAATAATCTCTGAGTTGTGGGGTGTGGGTATCTGGTTTTTAACAAGCTCCCCAGGAGATTTTTATGCACAGTGAAGTTTAAGAACTATTGCTCTGAACAGGAACAGAAATACATTCATCATTGTAGGCTTTTCAATGTATTGAATATAATAGGTGGCCAAAATAACATCTGTTGCATAAATGAAGACATGAAGAAAGAAATTATTTCATCCTTGATCCTTCTAGTAGCATGTTTTCATAATCAGAGGCCTTGGTAGGTTGTGTGTAGGATGGGTAAGGCAAGCTTTAAGCTCTACCTCCTGATGAGGAGGGAGCTTTATATACAGAAAATGCCCCTTTCAAAATGATCCAGAAAGACTTTGAAGAAAAGCCTCCAGGGAGCTAATTAAAGAGTCAGAGGCAGACAGGCTGCTGAATTAGGTCTTTCGTAAGCCACTGAACTCAAGAAGGAAAATCGTAGACCGGGAATAACCATGAAAAACCCTGAGACTGGGGATATATACACTGATAGGAAAAGGTCAGGGGACAGATCATGGGCAGTAAACTTGTGGCCAGAAGGGACAAGGCAGCCAAACATCCAGCTTCTAGAAAACATTAAGTCTCTATCCAGAGCAGGAGAGAAGACTGGAACTTGAGATACTTCAGAGTCTACCTTTAGTGAACCTTGGGGGTTGGGGAGGGGCACCCACGGAGGATGTCAGCGGAGCAGAAGAGCTGCCTGGGCAGTAAAGCGCAGAATTCGGGCAGTGGCTCCCTAGTTTTAAAAAGAACTTTCATAATTCGTGGGTCTGGTCCCTTTGAACAAACACCAGAGGCTTCTGCAGGCAAGGTGAAAACAGGCCTCCTTGAAGAGTTAATTGTTACAAATTGCTTTTTACTATGATTAATTAAATTTTCTGTTCTAATGTTATTTGTTTAAGTTACGTTGTAGTGTAACCCTTGGTGACTTATATTCCAAGCTGGCTATTATCACACACGTCCCCATATGCTTTAATATTTTCCAAATAAAGAATTCCTTTCTTTTCCAGCTTTTAGTTAGGTGGAACCTTCAGACAAAACAACTTAGCAGAAAGAACTTAGGAGATTTTCCCAAGAATGAGAATTGTAGATGCTAAAGCTTCACAGGACAAGAGCTGTGCAAACGGCAGGGGACCTGTGACAGCCTGATCTCGCATATTGCTTCATCCACAGCTTCACACAATGTCGTAAGAGCGGAGCCATAGTGGGTGATGTAATTACTCTGAAAATAGGCGGTAGAGTCCCAGCTTCCTTCCTCTGCACAAGGACGCTAATGGAGCCTCCTTGACCTCAGTTCTCTAAAACCCTCGAATAGCATGAAAGAAACCCTAGAAAGGGGAAGGGCTTCTCCAGAATTCCTTTAAGATGCAAACAATCTGGCCCAGTCCTGCAGAAACCACGCAGATCACAGCCAACTACTGCCAAATAAAGCAGCAAATCCCTCTAATTAGAAAGGCCAATTAAAGAATTCAAAGGGAAATGGTGAATCCCTTATCGTTGAAGGTGAAGGGTGCCTTTTCTCTTTAAAACGTTAATCATCTGTGAGGTATTGTCCCAGGATGAGGACCCTCAGGACTGCTTATGACCAGCGTTGTGACAAAGAGTGAGTCATCCAGCAGACACAGTCCGGAAGAGACGGGCAATCCAAGTCTGCTGGCTGTGTGCTTCTTTTCTCTTTTTTGCTGCTTACCTTGGGCTCGAAATTTCTTGTTCCATCATCTGACCCAATAGCTCACATGAACCACAGTTTTCCTATGGATGGTAGGGTGGTAGGTAAGAAAACGGAGGGTGGGTTAGGCCAGTTATGACCTGTTGGCAGAGAGTCAAATGAATGAATAGCTTGCTAACTAAACTGCCATAGGCAAGTGCACCAAGGAATCAGTGGTGCAGTTTCCTGTTATTTCTGACTTAGAACTTAAGGAGACTTTTTTTTTTCTATTGAATCCACTTAGGTTCTTAAGTAGGGAAAAAATACTAAATTGTCTTATAAGGAATGTACAAAGGAAATGTATCCATCTGAGATACTAGAATGATGCTGACTTCTGTCTTTGGTCTACTTTTTCACCAGCTAACATTTATTGAACAGTTTACTGGGTACCAAGCATTGGTCTACGTACTTTCTCTGAATTCTCTCATTTCATCCTCATGATGACTTTTTGAAGTAGGTACTGTGATTATCTTCCTTTGACAAATGAGAAAACTGAAGCCTAAAGAGGTTAAGTAATTTGCCTAGGGGTAAAAACCTAGTAAGTAACAGAGAGACAAGACTTGTACCTGGGGCAGTCAGACCCCTAGAAGGATCTCCTAGTCAGTTAATACACTCTACCACCCTTGATGAGGTTGCCTTTGCAAAGTGTTTGTTAACAGTAATTATTATCAAAATCTATTTAGTTCTCTGATTCATTGAGATGATATAATAGACCTATTAAAATTTAGCATATGCAAAAATGTGGAAAAAATCAACATTTCTAGTAATGATGTATCTTCTTTAAGCTCAATCATTGAGGAGTAGAAGATCTGCCTGTGATTTCATTTTTCATGTATCTTAAAAAAATAAAATAGACCTATTTGACCTATCCCCTGTACTTTTATTGCAACCAATGAAAAGAATGTACAGTTAAGGATAACAAAAGAGACTAGAAATATAAACAAAACAGTTTATAACATTTTCAAATGCTTCCCCTAAATCATTTGAATGATTCTGCATGAAATCATAATGATATGCTCTCCTTTGAGATAAATTGCTCGTTTTCTTGATTCTAAGATGCAAATTTTTTTCACATCTTGATGTTTTTGAAATTAGTACATGCCTTATAATCAATGTGAACCTTTAATATAGAATTCTTTATCCTCCTTCCACCCTCCGAGAAACTGTTATTAAAACTATGGTGTATCTTAGAATCTTAAAATAAAAATATATAGTATTTTACATTCTTGTTAAGATGTATAATACTAGGTCAGTCAATATAGAATGCCCACTCTTTTGCTCTACGGACACAGTTGGCTTTGCCCAAATTGGCGTTTTAGGCATAATGGAAAAAATACTAAGTATCTTTTAAAGCTTATGTTTAAAAATATAATTGTATGTCTACATGTGGGATTCTAAGTACTATTCTTCCACTAAAAGGGACTGTGGTTGATTCTAGGACTGGGGCAGAGAAAATCCAGGCTGAGCTCAGAACATCTTGCTGTGCTACAAAATAATGATCACAAAATGATGAGGACGTGTCAAATGGATACAAGAGCCAGCTTGAGAAGGCTCCACATAGTTTCCACTAAACGAATATGTGACAGTTTGTGCTTTGAAATGGATAATTACAGTAATTTATTATAATTCATTGAATAAAATAAGAACCCATAAATCCAAATTGATAATAAATTAATACATAAATAAATAACGTGTGAGACGGGGAAGCTTTTCTTACAATAGAATGTTACATAATAAGTTGGAAAGAATTATAGAATTTAAAAATCACTATTTTGCAGTCATCCCTAGTATTCAGTTAAGTATATCATCACGGGGTGCTATAATGATTGGTGAAAGTTTGATAAGAAACAGGGTATTTATATAGTCTCAAAGTCTCTTTCCACAGATTTCTTGTTAATATCAAGGGGGACCATGGTAACCTTCCAGTGGAGAAATCTGACACAGAGCACTTCAACCATGGTCAAAGTTAATATCACCAACAATGGGACAGCCTGACATCATGTGTCTCCTCATGGGATGCACATGGAAGGACACAGCATTTCTTACATGCCATTCCTGCTGCCAATGGATAACTGGTATGGAAACATGAAGAAATATCAGACTCCAAACAGTTGATCTGTACTCTTTTTAAAATGTCAGTGTCATAAAAGACAATGAAATCCTGAGGAACTGTCCCAGATTAAAAGCAACTAAAGAAACGTGATAAGTGAAAGAAATGTGTTATCTTGTATTAGATTCTCAATTGGCCATGGGATGGGGAGTATGGCTGTAATGGACATTATTGCAACAGTTGGTAAAATCCGACAATGAACTTTCTATTACTTAATAGTACTGTATGAATATTAAATGTTCTCAAACAACTATACTGTTTATGTAGGAGCATGCCCTTTTTTTTTTTCAAAGAAAACTTGAAGTTTTTATGGGTAGACATGATTACGAATACGTTCAAGTGATTCAGCATAATAATATATATCACACACAGAGAGAAAGCAAATTAGCAAAGTGTTAGCAGTTGGTAAATTTGGATTAAGAGACTACAGGAGTTATATTTATTATTCTTGAGACTCTACTGTAAATTTAAAATTATTTCAAAATAATTAAAATAGCTGAAAAGTATAATCCATTTGTATTCTGTTTAAATATACTTTTTAAAGTAAATTTTGAAGAATTTGTGTCCATGGATCTTTTGATAGAGGCTGAAAACTTGTAGCAAAAAGCAGTAAATAAGTAAACGTAATGTGTAAATTAATGGTCAGCCCTAGGTTTCAAAAGAGATTCTTGGAAAAGTTGTTAGATGAAGGAAAATCTATTTGGAAAGACGATTTTATATAGGACCTTGAATTTTTGTTGTATGATTCTTCTTATCATCTGCTTTTGGTATAAAACAAAAAGAAATAACCACTTTGAAATTTAAAGAATTTAAAATGTAAGCAAAATAATTGAAGTGTTAGATGGTATAATTGCCAAGTAAATGGGGTAAAGTTCCTTGTAAGGACATTTGACGATAAGCCAATATGCTGAAAAGCAGAGTGTGAATCCCGGAATGTATTTGTCTCTAAGAAAAAATTCTGAAAGAATTGTTTTATAATCTTCCCAAGCTAGAACCAGAATTAAATTAAGCAAGCGTTGGTAACAGTTAAGAGTTACACATTGGTATCTTATATCACGTATTTATATTTTTTTAATGTAAATGCACTTATAATCTTCCAAGTAGCCTATCATTTTTATTATACTATCTTCTGGTTATCTTTTTGTATACCGTCATCTTTTCGTATGTTATCTTCTGGTTAGTTCACAATTGAATTCTGATCTCTTGTGGTTTAATTTTGAAGGAAAGGTAAAGTTGGCTGCAGCATGTCCCGTGGTGTAGGCCCTCAATTATTCATGGTCATAGGCCATGGAGCCACAGAAATATACCATCATTAGCTAAGAGGAAGTCACCTGATTCGTATGGAAGTTGCAAAATGGGAAATGCCATTGATGTCTAGTACATGTCTTGCTTTCTCTAGTATGTGACTCAGGGTCACACGTATATTTAACTAAAATCTTGAAAGACCAATGCTGGTATATACAGAAAGACTTTCCTTTTGGTTCTCCTTGATAACTAATGACTACAGCGGGCATCTCGGGTATCTCTGGAGACTTCGAAGAACTTTTCTTTTTGTTAACGGTATGGAAGGTTATAGAAATGTGTTTCCCTTCTACCCGCTTGGTAAAACCATTTAAAGCTGCAGTTTTCTTATTTGACTGTCTAGACTTATGAGAATATCAAAATGCTTGATAGGCTAATAAAGCTGACCTTGACATAGGCATTCATTAGGCCTGAATTAGAGAAACCAAAATTCAAAATCATCAATCCACAAGTAGTTATTTAGTACTGATTATGTGGGAAGTATCTCCGAGCTGCTCTAGGAGAAACACAACTCAAATAGTTCCTCTGTGCTTCTGGAGCTCAACTCTACAGAAGTAGCCAGGATCAGGCAATATATTCCAAGGGTCCTGGGAGTGGTAGAGGGTGAGGACCAGTGAGCACTGGGGCCGTCTCTCCCTGCTGCGATGGGACCCAGCCTCGTTAAGCAAGAGCCAAAGACCACAGGAGCTCTGTAATACCCCAAATGTGAGAATCAAACGCAGGAAGGTTGTTATTTGATAAGAAGCACATAATATAATTCAAGTTTCCTTCTTTTTCTTATTTGAATAGAACTTTTTCTCAGTTTGGCTTCTTAAAGCAGCTGGGGTGGGGGAGGGAAGGGAAAGGGGACAAATGCCAGAATGGGTTCTCATCAATCACAACTATGACACAATCACTTAGAAACTCAAATTTCTAATTGTGAAAATGAGGCTAAAACTACATGCTTTGCTTTGCACCGTATACCTGGCGGGTGGGTTAAGAGAATCGTATGAAAATATATGAACGCACTTGGAAGATAATTAAGTGCTATAAGAATGTAGAGGATTGTTAATAATATCTGACATTTATTAAGCACTTATCATGTGCCAGGCATTGTGCTGGCCCTTCTATTCATTACCTCACTTAACCCTTCCGCAGCCCTCTGAGGCAGGCACTATGATCCACATTTCAGTAAGGAGGAAACTGAGGTTTACAGTGATTAATGGCACAAGAGAGAGTCGGGCTCTGGTGACCTAATTCAAGAGTCCCCACATAATTATTCCTCTTACCAGCTCCCAGTTAATTATGGGAGAAGCCAAAAGAGATGTGTGACCATTGTCTACAGCAGGGCAGAAGCAAATCCCATGCCCTCTCCCAGTGGCATCCAGGTTTGGGTTTGGGGTCAGCACAGGGATAAAATGGTGCACCGTGCTGGGGGAGCCAGGAGTGCATGAAGAAGGCAAGTCTTGGGGAAAGGAGCAGTTCTCCGGAGACACACTCAATCCCTTTGCCTTATGTATGCACAGGCGTGCACACTCCAGCCCTGGGTATTTAACCAAGCTAATTTCAAACTAATATTCAAGGCTTACAACGAAGGCACTGATTAATCTATTAGCTGCACTTGGTAACAAGCTGAGACATTATTGTTTCAACTGCTCTCTTCCCTGCTCAGAAGCCCCACAGGGCTGCCCCGTGTTCTCTAGCTATGGGTTGAATGGAAGCCCCCATGTTAGTGAACAAGGCCACGCAAGGACACAGTTTGAGGCCCAAGTGAGGAAGATGGCAGCTGATTTGGGGGACCTTGGCTTCTGTTTATAAAGGTGAATCCAGATGTTGCTCCAGCTTCCCACTACATCTTAGCAAAAGCCTGACGCTGAAAGCAAAAGGTGAGGTGAGGTTTGCAAATAGAACCCCAGAGAAAATGTGCGTGTACCTGTGCCTCGTGCAGAAGCAGGAAGGAGGGGAAGAGAGACGCAGGCCAACTGTGGAGGGGGCTTTGTCTTTGCTGTTGGAGCGAGTGGTAGCGTTTCTGGCTCTGATGGAGCCTGCCTGGCGCCAAAAAAGCTTCTCCCGCACGATGTTTCTCCATCCTCACCTGTAACATCTCCTCTTGTTCCAGGCCCCAACAGGAAGTAGCAATCATGTGGAATTGTGTGTTGGCAACAGCAGTAGCTAGAGATGAAAGTCACTGTGTAATAAAATAAATGCCTCAATGCTGTCCAGTTTGGAAGAGAAATCTCTGCAGATTCTGGCCAGGCTAACATGAACAGCAAAAACACATCAACCGTGCTATTCTGCCTTGCCCTTCCTGATCCCTTCCCCAAGAATAAGATAACAGAGGTGATGGAAGCCACTCGGGGTCCTCTGACTTCCCTCCTATATCCGGGCATCCTTCAAACACACCCTGCAGCTCACTGTCCTTTGGTTTGTTATGTGTCAGGCTCTGTGCCAATCACTCCGCATACATTACCTTATGTAATCCTCACAATGCGTCTAAGAAATAGGTGTTATTATCTCTCCCCTCCCTGCTTTTTTCTTTCTTACAGACAAGGAATTTAAGGCTCAGAGAGAGTAACTTGCAGGAAGTCATACAGATACACAGAAATGAAGTTGCGGTTAGAATCCATTTTGTTCAACTCCAGAACCTGGGCACTTACCCCCACGACATACTGCCAAACTGCCACACCTTGGGGATGTCCCAAGGAAGGATAGCGAAGCAGGATTTTGGCTCTGGTGACCTCAGGTTGTGTGAGCCTCTGTGTGTAGTACATGTAGGTACCCATGCTCATTTTAATTCTTTTTTCTGTCTCTTCCTTCCAGCCTCCCACCCCCCTGCGCCCTATGTACTCCTTTTACCTGCCTTGCCAGTTTTCTTATTCTCAGTTCTCTTGTCACCTGCCTGAGGAACTAACTCATATGCGCATGTTAGAAATTTAGTAATTTAACTGTCTCCTGAATATTTGCATTTTAAGAGAAAATAAAGAGTGAGACACTGATAAAAATGCACCAGCCCTTCAAGCAGGAGTGGGTCCAGATGTTTTCTGGGAGAAGGGAAAATGATATTTGGGGGACCATGAATCCCATCCCTGGCCCAGAATGGGCAAACACAAAAACTCACAAACAGACTAACATCAGAGGTCCCGGTATTGGAAGAGGGAAGAGAGACCAGCCTGATCCTGTTTGAGAGTGTCCAAATAAGCACATTTTGGGGTCTCAAAAAGAAGAATCCTCATAGGCCCTAAGGAGAAAGGATCTCCCTGTGTCGCTGTGGCCCAGGTCAGGCAGGGCTGGGCTGGGAGAGTTAGCAAAGAGAAGCATGGGGTCTCCCTGGCAATGCCACTCCATGCTGCCCACCAGCCCAGGGTGGCAGGCTCAGCCTCTCTCTGTGCACGTGTCACATCCCATGGTAGCCCTGATGCACAAGCTCAGGGTTTCTGTAGCATCCAAGCAGCAGAACCTGTGCTATAAGTTTCATACTGAACAACAGAAAACATCCTTTCTACTCTCTCACATTTAGTGTAGAAATACAGGCTCCAAAGGAGAAGGAGGAATAGAGTGCAGGTTTGGGGAAAACTACAGTATCACCCTGGTAACATCATTCGTGGCACCATTTTTCCCCCAGTCCCAGCCCATCCTTAATGCAGCCCTTTATAGAGCTATAGCCCCACACAGAGAAGGCCACGTGAAGTGGAAATTTCTTATGTATCATGCTTAGTTGGTCTCTCCTCTCTCCTTCAATGCATGTGCCTTTGATGTCGGTCTGAATGTTTGAGTTCACCTGTTCTCTTCTGTTAAGCAGATCTAGTCATGATCTTTGTTTCCTTTTCAACAACCACCCCTCCTCCCCAAACAGAACATAACAAACTCTATTTGGACTAGAACTTTTGTTAATTTTGTCAACTGCTGTATTTCCAGTGCCTAGAACTGTACCTGTACGTAGTAAGTGCTCAATAAATATTGAATATGTAGTTTATGGGAAAGTATGTAGCTTAGCTTTAATACCCAGAGCCACCCATTGGCATTTGGCCAAATATTCCTAGCGAAGCACCTGAAATCCCCATTCCTGGGCCACACATTGCGACACAGCTGCAAATATGTTGCTTACTCAAGTAAATGCACAAGACAGGGGGGGTGACCTATCTAGGAAATCAACTTTCCCTTCCCAGAAATTTTAACCCAGATCTTAGCTATCCTACCTTCTGAATCTCTGTTAAGAGCCATAATGTTAAAATGCACTTTGAAAAGACAACCTATGGAGAATTCCCTGGTAGTCTAGTGGTTATGACTTGGCGTTTTCACTGCCAGGGGCCTGGGTTTGATCCCTGGTCAGGGAACTAAGATCCTAGAAGCTGTGTGGTGCGACAAAAAATAAATAAATAAAAAAGAAAAGAAAAGGAAAGAAAAGAAAAGAAAAGACAACCTATGGAATGGGAAACAATATTTGCAAACCATATATCTGATAAGGGGTTAATATCCAAAAATATATAAATAATTCATGCAAATAAATAGCAAAAAAAACCCCAAATAACACAATTGCAAAATGAGCAAAGGACCTGAATAGACACTTCTTCAAAGAAGATATATGAAAGGCCAACAGGTACATGAAAAGATGATCAACATCGCTAGTCACTAGGGAAATGCAAATTAGAACCACAATGAGGTATCACCACATGCCTGCTAGAATGGCCATCATCAAAAAGACAAGAGATAACAAGCACTGGCAAGATGTGTAGAAAAGGGAACCTTTGTAAACTGTTGGTAGGATTGTAAATTGGTACAGCCACTATGGAAAACAGAATGGAAAAATCCTAAATAAAAAAAAACAACTAAAAATAGAACTACCATATGATCCAGCAATTCCACCTCTGGGAATATAGTCAAAGGAAATGAAAACACTAACTCAAAAAAATATCTGTACCACCACGTTCACTGCAGCATTGTTTACAATAGCCAAGACATGGAAACAACCTAGGTACCCATCGATGGATGAATGGAAAAAGAAATTGTGGTGTATATAGTCGTTCCTAGGTATCCATGGTTGGTTCCAGGACCCCTCTCAGATACCAAACTCTGTGGATGCTCAAGTCCCTTATATAAAATGGTGTAGTATTTGCACATCCTCCCATATACTTAAAATCATCTCTCGATTAACACAATGTAAGTGATATGTAAATAGTTGTAAATACAATGTAAATGTCATGTAAATAGTTGCCAGCATGTGGCAATTTCAAGCTTTGCTTTCTAGAACTTTCTGGAATTTTTAAAAATTATTTTTAATCTGTGGTTGGTTGAATCCACGGATGTGGAACCCGAGGATACAAAGGGCTGACTCTGTGTACAATGAACATTATTCAACCATAAAAAATGAAGAAATCCTACCATTTGTGACAGTGTGGATGGACCTTGAAGGCATCATGCTAAGTGAGATAAGTCAAACAGAGAAAGACAAATACAGTATGATCTTACTTATATGTGGGATTAAAAAAAACCAAACTCATAGAAAGAGATCAGACTTGTGGTTACTAAAGGCAGGGGCTGGGAGGATGGGGAATTAGAGAAAGGTGGTCAGAAGGTTCAAATGTCCAAGTACCAGGGATGTAATGTACAACGTGACGACTATGGCTACCATGGTGTGTGATGCGTAGGGAGGCTAAGAGAGTAAATTCTAAGAATGCTCATCACAAGGAGAACAGTTTTTTCTTTTTTCTTTCTTTCTTGCTTCTCTGTTTATACATATATGAAGAAATGGGTGTTAGCTGAAACTATTGTGGTAATCATTTCGCAATCAATGTAAAGCAAACCATCACACTATATGACTTATACAGTGTTGTACGTTAGTAATTTCTCACTAAAACTGGAGGAAAAATGCAGTTTGTTCATTCATTTATGCAGCTGACATTTAGTGAATGTGAACATGGGGCACCAGGCACACTTCTAGGTATTGGAGCCCAGCGACAGAAACACAGACATGGGATGTATACCCCAGTGGAGTCATTTATGAAGAAGAAAGGGCTTCTGCAGTAAGGCCTCTGCTATTCATTTTTTTCTGGAAGATATTTGGCTGGTTGTGTCATCAAAGTGGCTGCATTTTGCCTATGAAACAAACATTCTAGTGATGGCTGAGGTAGGGAGGATACTGGCTGTCAGCCTTTCACTCTTTGTTGCAAAGAATTAGGAGGAATACTCACAAAAAGGAAACTAAAGAGTTGATTGAAAAGGAAAGAGAAAGGTGCTTCTGAGGGGTACTGGTATTGAAGGTTCTGAAAAACAGGGGATGGCCGTAGACAGATGCAGAGACATCTGAGTATCTGAAACCTAACACCCCAATACCACACTATGAATTAGTTTCTCAGGCAGGTGACTAGAAAGCAGATGTGAGCTCAAATTCTAGCTTTCCCTTTCCTTAGCTCCCTGTCTGGACGGATTCCATAACCTCAGCCAACCTCGATAGCCTCACCTGTAGATGAGGACGATACTGTTACTTAGACCATAGGCTTTTGTGGGGCTCAAGGCCCAGTGCCTAGCTCACAGAGGTGACTGGACAAATGACAATTACTGCTTAATTATTGGAGAATGAGAGGGAGCAGAGATGAAAGGGAGGTAAGAAGTTCTCCAAAGATAAACCTTAGTTCTGATTTTTGCTAAAATGAGAGCTTGTCCCTCTTTTCAGAAAGCAAACATGAATGTTATTTAACTTAGGTTGAGTCTCACGCCTTATTTTTGTCTTTCCCTAGCAATGACTCTTGAACTTTAGAGTACATGAAGCTCACATGGACACTTGGCAAGAAGAATCCAGATTCCTGGATTCAAACTTGAGAAACTCTGATGTAGTACATCTGAGGCCAGGCCCACGGATCTGTATTTTAAAATGTGCTTCAAGTACTTTTTGATGACTGTTACAGGCGGATTCTACTTTGAAACCTGCAGAAGCCTGCAAAGCAGAGGCTGTCCAGGACACAGAAGCAGCATACACCATAAATAGAAGGGATAAGCAGAGGTTAACATGCAGAGTGTAGTAGTAGTCATTATATTTGGAAGAGGCCTGACTCAGGATGTTATTTGAAATGAGTGATATGTTGGACAGAGGCCCTGCTATTTTTCAACCTCTCAATAAAACAACTATCAGTTTGGCTTTGTCTGTGGGACCTAGAAGCCCAAAGTTATTCCCAAATATAGAGATATTTCATAGTCAGATGGTAGCCTGGATCTGCCCTTTTTAATCTCAATGATTCAGAACCACGTACATGACCTTAATTGTCTAAGTCTTTACAACAGTTCTAGGCTTAAGTAAGTTATTTCTGTAATCGAATAACTATTCGCAAATAACCAATTTCACAAAGTTAGCAAGGCAGGAAACCAGCAAGAGCAGACTTCCTTAAGTAGCACATGTTCCCATGTGGATAATTGCTGAGGACTCTCTCTTCTCGGACTGTCAATGTAACCAAAGGAATCTACGGAGGAAAAAGAAACAAGAACAATAATGGCAACGAAAAAAATTTTAAGTAGAAAAGAAAATCACAGAGTCCCAAATAGAGTTAGCCATAGTAGCCTTCTTTAATAGTGATGGGGCTGTCAAATACAAACTTACTGGTAGCGTAATGCCATTCAATCCTAAATTGAGAGGTGTTCTAGGAAAATGAAAGTTTGTGTTTCTAGAATGCCAACATGACTAGTTGAGTAATGAAAAATCAAACCAGCAGAATTGTCTTGTCTGCATCCATGTTTTGCACACCTTTTTTTTCCACCACATCCCAGCATGCATACATTTTCTGCTATACTCCATGGGCTATTCCCCAAAGTAAAAAGAAACATAGCATGGCCTTGTGATGGTGTAGTAGGCTGTTACACTGGTGGCCCCAGAAGACCCATATTGGTTTTCAGCCCTTGGGTAGTCCCCTCCCACGTACAGTATGAGCTAGAGGATGGTTTGGTTAATGAGATATTAATAAACATGACTCAAGCAGAGGCTTGACAAATATTTGCACGTTGGGGATTGTGTTTTGAAATGTTCACTTTTAGAAGCTAGCTGCCATGTTATAAAGGAGCTCAGTCTTGACTACTGAATAATGAGAAAACAAAGAGAAAGAGGCCCTGGGGGACCATCTTGGATGTTCCATCCCCAGCTGAGCTCCCGGTTGAATGTAGCCCCTTGAGTGATCTCAGCTCCACCACATGGAGCAGAAGAATGCTTAGCAGAGCCAACAATCCACAGAATTGTGAGAAATAAAAGATCATTGACAGGAACTTCCCTGGCAGTCCAGTAGTTAAGACTCCACAATCCCAGTGCAGGAGGCCCAGGTTCGATTCCTGGTCGGGAAACTAGATCCCACATATATGCCTCAACTAAAAGATCCCACACGCCACAAAGAAGATCGCGTGTCTCACAACTAAGATCCGGTGCAGCCAAATAAATAAATTTGAAAAAAAAAAAAAAAAGATCATTGACATTTGAAGCCACTGGGTTTGAGGGTGGCTGTTATGTAGCAACAAATAGTTAACGTAGAAATTGGTACCTAGAAACATAGAAATTGGTACCTAGAAGTAGGGTTCTGCTGTAAAGCCTAAAGCATATGACATTGGATGGCTTTAAAATATACCTAGGATTTTGTTTTTATTCAGGTAGGTGAGGTCAACAGATTAGGAGATGATTGCCGTTGAAAAGATAGTTTGCTTTCAAGAGGAAGCGGCATGCTACACTGGGGAAGCACTGGGGTCTGTCAAGAAACAGGCATGAGGGAAACACATGGACAAGAGTTTTTATTGTGGTTTTCACGGGAAGGACAGGGTAAAACAGGTAATCAGGCTAAGCAGTTTTAGGGTTGGTTACTTTGAATAATATCAGCAGGCTCTGGGGTGTAGAGACTGTCTTGAGTTGTGTGATACCTGGCCCTGGGATGATTAGGGCAATGAGTGATGTGTGAGAGCTCATTAAGGGAGTAGTTGGTGGGTATGGGCTCTTAATTAGTTATTTTGCATATATGAGGAACAGTTGCAGGGTAGTCATTTGCTAGCCCTCAAAGGGGACAGTCTCTTCTGGGTCAGCAAGGTCCCAATATATAAAAGCATCATGATATACAGAAAATTAAAAAAACATGGTTAATACAGGATTTGGGACTGCATGGAAGATGGAGGCCTGAAAAGTGAGGAAAATGGTAGCAGAGGCTAGAAGAAAGCTAAAATTTCTACTGAAGGCTGGAGAAAAAATTAATAGACAAATGAAGGAAATGGTCACCTTGGGGTACCTTAAAAGATAGAAAGATTAGAAACCTCATAAAGTTGAGAATTTACCTAAAGAGACTTCCAGGCAGAATATTGAATGTGCCAATTAGTGCTTTAAACTACTTATGACAAAGTATTGCCAAAAAAACCCAAAATAAATGCTGAAGAAAGTACTATCCAGTTTTCAAGCAGAATTTAGAGGAAATATTTCCAAATCAGGACTTTTTGGATGGTTATACAATATAACTCTTTCTTATTTTCTGTTTTTTCAGTGGGTTAAATATTCTAAAGTAAGACTTTTCCTCAGGGGTAAAGATCAACTCCAAGATGCTTTCAGTAAAATGAGGTTTGAGGGCAAATATCCAATCGAGGTCGCAGATGTCTGATCCCTTGTTTAGGCCTCTGAAAGATTTAAGGCCATGCTTTGTGGATCCTCTCACCTAGACAAAATCACTTCTGAGAATCTTAAGTGTATTTTACCATAACACACTTACTCTCAGTTCAAGCGAAAGAGCGATCTATGTCATTAAATTTGTGGGTGTGGGCTTTTGTCTAATGGAATGGATTTAAAATTTGATATCTAGAAAGTCCCTAGCAGTTTTAAAGGAGTTGTATCAGCTTAGACTCAGAGGAATGGGTCAAAATGAAAAGATGTCTCTGAGCCACCAACTTAATAATGACAGGAAGTCATCTAAGAGTACTATTCAGCTGCAAGCACAGCCATAATTTATAGAAAGGAAGGCCATCTCAGAAAGTGAAGCCACAAACCCAGATGATCACAGAGTGTAGAAGAGTAGTGGGTTAAGGAACCACTCCTGAGGAGTGTTCAATACAACAAGCATTCCCCTCCCCCTGGTGTCCTGTGCCCAGATGGACGATAGAGCTACTGTGGAGCAATAACTATATACCCTGGTCCTCCACCTGCTCTCATTTGTGGAAAGAGAATGTCTATTGAGGTTATCCTTTCTTGTTTTCACCATTGAATGTTGGATGTGTGAGGCAGACAATTTGTTTTAATCCATAGAAGATTAACCTGAAGAACCACATTCAAGGGACCTCATCTACACCTGAAACTGATTCATACGACAAGATGCCAGCTACCAAGCCTGAATCTAATGCTGAAATGGGATGACACTGGTCCTGGGAAGAAGGCAACTTTACCTTGAGTGCAGGAGAGATATGAATCATTGAGGACCAGAAGGCAGACCGTGGTGTTCTCTTACATTGGTGGCCCCCAGTGATTCATACCTCTGGGCAGTGACACCCCCGTGTAGCCCTCTCCTACTTTGCCTCTGGGATTGGCCATGTGACTTGTGTTGGCCAATGAGATTTTAGCAAAATGATACAAGCAGAGGCTTGATGAGCACTTGCACCCTGGAGTGCGACCTCTTGGCACACATCCTCTTGGAAGTCATATCCCATGCTGTGAAAGACTAGACTACTGCATAATAAAAAGCTGCGTGGAGAGAGGCCCTGGAGGATGAGAGGCCACTTTGGATGTTCCATCTTCCATTGAACTATCAGTTCAATGCAGCCACAGGAGTGACCTCAGTTACACTGTGTGGAACAGAAACACTGCCCTGCTGAGTCAATCAGCTCACAGAATCATAAGAAATGATAAATCATTTTTCTTTTAAGCCAAGGGATGATAAACTACAGCCTGCAGACCAAGTTTGGCCCACCACCTGCTGGTAAATATAGTCTTATTGACACAGTCACACCCATTTGTTTACATATCACCTGTGTGGCTGTTTTTGCTCTACAATGGCAGAGATCATACATCCCACAAAGCTGAAATGTTTACCATACAGTCTGTACAGGAAATGTTTTCTGACCCCTGTTTTGAGCCACTAACTTCAGTAGTGGTTTGTTACACAGCAGTAGATTAATAAAACAGGTGTTTTACCTAAGGAAACTAGAGAAAACTGTAAATTTGCACTAAAAGTAAGTATGTTACCACAGGAGAAGACAATGGACAAAGAGAAGTAAAGAGAGAAGAAAGAACAAAATGCCCAGAGAGGGAGATGAGATGCAGGGAGAAGAATTGATTAAAAAAAAAAAAGGAAGACTAGGGGAAAGGGAGAAGAAAGAGAGGAAGAGGAATAGATTTCCTGTGGAGTGAATATTATAGTCAAATGTAGTGTTTGAACATTGGAATTTTTTGATTAATAGCTATGGAGTCTTGTTTTTATTTTGTATGGTGGTGGCTAGTTATATTACAATGAGTGAAGGCATCAGTGCCAGTTGTCAGTACAACATTCATTTTCCTTTAATCAATGCCTCAGAACTGTAATTTTTATTGTGTGTAATACACTCAGCTAAAATACTAATACTAATGACCCCAGACTATCTTCAGCAGGGAGTAGTCATGTGTCTTAGTCACTTGGGAGCTGATATAACAAAATATCCTAAAGTGGGTGGCTTAGAAACAACAAAAATTGATTACTCGTGGTTCTGGAAGCTGGGAGCTCCCCACATCAAGGGATCAGCAGATTCGGTGTTTGGTTAGACCCTGCTTTTCTGGTTCATAGAAGGAGCCTTCCAGCTGTAACCACACATGGTGGAAAGGCAAAGGAGCATTCTCAGGCCTCTTTCATAAAGACGCTAATTCCATTTATGGGGACTCCAGCATGAAGACTAATCACCTCCCAAAGGCTCCACCTCCTAATACGACCACATTGGAATTAGGTTTTCAACATATGAGTTTGGGGGGAATACAACCTATACCATCACGTGACTCAGTTCTGGCCAATGAGATGTAAGCAGATATCATTGGTAAGGACTTTATGGAAAACCTTTTGAAAGGACAGACAGCTGGCTTTTGCTTCCTTTTGCCTTTTGCTTCTGTCATTTTGCTCATTCTGCTGCCTAGGTCTTGGATGTGATTTGCATAATCATAATTAGCATCTCATAACCACGAAAATTGAAGCCCTGAGCTAGGGATGGTGAGGCAGGAAAACAGAATGAACCTAGGTCCCCAAGAGCACTTCTGAGTGGTCACAAGGATCTTGAGCTATCCACCTGCATACTTTTTGTTATGTGAGAAAAATGAATCCCTTCTCTGTTTATGCCACTATTTTTCAGGTTTCTGTTACTTACAGCAACAATAAATTATAACCAATCCAGATAGCATCCTTACCTTTTCTTAGGAATCCAGTCCTATCTTCAAAATTTGGCAAATTGAAGGGTGAAGAGTTGAACTACAACATAAGAACTGCTCTCCCTTTTTCTTGAGCTATAGTTGAGTGTTGATCAAGCTGTCTCTACTCATCGTGTTGTAAATGATAAAGAGTAAATGCATTCTTCTGATATTGAGGCTTCTTGGAAGTGAGAAATAGAAGTTAGACTTAATTACTAACAAAGTTACATTAGACTGCTTAAAACTAATGTCTCATAACTTTCCCTTAAGTTGCACATTCTTTTAAATCCACTAAAAAGGTAGATGAGAGACTTTTGTAAGTTTTAGTATGGAAAGATCTGTGGCACCATTGAAATAAAAACCCTGTGTCTGTTTTATCTTTTTTTCAACCTATGAATTGACTGATTGAATTCCACAGTGACCTTCAGGTAGTTCTTCTGACGCCAACAAATTCTCTAATTATTCAACACCAACTCAGTGTCTAATAATTCAATTCAATTCAATTCAGACATTAACTATGTGGAGTTAGCCCAGACTCTACAGGTTAAAATCTCAGCCCCACAAGACTGCCTCCACTTCAGACACCTGTTTCAAGTCCTGGGCCAACGGTATTTCTGACTAACCAGCTATCAGTTGGGGGTTCCCACAACTCCTTCCTCAGGTTTGATAATTTGTTAAAATGGATCACAAAACTCAGGAATATACTTTATTTATGTTTACCAGTTTACTATAAAGAACAAAACTCAGAAAAGCCATCTTCCGAAGTGATGCACAGGGCAAGGTAAGGGGAGCAGGGGCACAGAGCTTCAGTGCCCTCTCTGGGCATGCCACCCTCCCAGCTACTGAGTGTGTTCACCAACCCAAAAGCTCTCTCAACCTCACTGTTAAAGAGCTTTTGTAACCCACTTCCCCGCCCAGAGTTGGCGGAGGGGAGGAGGGAGCTGAGTATCTTCCACTCTCTAATCATTTGTGTAGTCTTTCTGAGGACCAGCCTCCATCCTGAGGCTGTAAATCACCTCATTTGCATAAACTCAGGTACTGTCAAAAAGGGCTTCTTTTGGATAATAAAAGACACTCCTATCACCCAGGAAATTCTAAGGGTTTCAGGAGCTCAGCTCCAGAAACCAGGAAAAGAATAAACGAATTTCTTATTATAGGACATCCCTCATTCCATTTTCTTCTTCTAGCTAACCATAACGATGACATACACACAAAATCCATACAGTACTTTCCCAAGCAGTTAAGGAGATGAGTATGAACTTCATAAAATCTTCAACTCTTACACCTGTTAGAGGAAGCAATTGTAGCCTGTTTTTAAACTCTGCAGATAATCCTTAAGTACTAGTCAATAAAAGTCACATAGATCCCATGTGACATTTCCACCACAAATTCTCCATATAGTCCATGTTCTTTCCAGGCAGACAGAAAAACATTTTGTATGAAAGAAAGTGCAAAGGTCCTCAATCTGGGTCAATCTACTCAGATGGATTCCCTGAAAGATGGATTCATCTATTTATGAAGAGTGAAAGTGTCCCCATTGTCAGCTTGTCAAATCTTTCAGAATCTTTGACATCTCTGAATATCCCAGTTCAAGGCCAGAAAAAAAAATAGTATTTCCATCTGACATGGAGATCAACAGCTTTTTAGATTATGGAATGATTGTTTGAGTTCATATAGACTAAGTGTTACCCAAAAGAATGGTTTCACCTCTTGGTGGATGTGGAACTGAAAGACACAACGAAGCCAAATATCAGGAGAAGGCAGGGTTTATTATTACTTGCAGCAAGTAAGGAGAACGCCAGGGAGCTTTCCCAAAGCAGTGTCTCCTTGAACAGGAAAACTGAGGAAGTTTAAAGTTCAGGGTACATGCACATTCACAAGGGTCAGAAAAGGTCTGTATGTTCCAGTTGATCTGGTTGTTGAGTGCTTCAGGCTAATCTTTACCATTGAAACAGACTGGGAGTCTATACAATTGACACATAATCTTTGCTATTGTTACTTCTCTTGCCTGTTAACAGTTTGTTTCTGCATTCCTAAGATCATTAATTCCTGAGACCTGTTCAAGCCTTGTGGCCAGGCTTAGGTCTCAAGATGGCTTAGACCAAAACTGGCTTCTCCTATGTTAAGAAAGCCATGTCTGGTTCTCTTTCTTTAGGGACGCCCTACCCTATCTCCTTACATAAGAAGAGGAGAAAATCTATAAATGGGACAAAGGTTTAAGTCAGCTTTGCTAACTGAAGTTCTATCTAGAAGAGGCAACATTAGAAGCTTGAGACTTTGAGAATAGAAGGCCTCTCTGGACCTTCAAGTCTGTTAAATCTACTTGGGGGAGCTGCCCAGACGGTGGCTAGTTTCTGCATAAAGTACTCTTCTTACTCACACATCCAGAGCCCACCCACCCCTGACTGCCTAGCCTGAAACTTCGTCTCCTGACTTCAAGTACCCCCAAGGGCAGCTGCCTACCCTGACCCCTCTCATACCCTCCCTTGCCCACCCTCAATCCTGATAATCAGTTCCCTGCCCCAGTTGGTTGGACCTGAGCTTACCTGACCTCAAATCCCATCTGTTCCTGCATACACACTGTATCTGTGGTTCAGTTACTGCAGTGAGTCCCCCACCACTACCATTTAAAAATGATACCTGCCAAGAAAAAAACATGCATTCACACATATGTACAGACACAACATACGCACACATACACACAAACAGTTCAGCACGCAAAGCCAGTGATCAGATTGTTGTAAGGCTGAGTCCTGGAAAAGAGAGGTAATTCTGACCCTTTCCTACTTTTCTTTAAAGCTTTAATATAAAGTTTTCTCCTTAGTCAAAAGTTTCTTCAGGAAATAAAAGTTTTACAAAATTATTTTCTGTGCCTGCATGTACCAAAGCAGTTAGTCAATTCTGATAATTTCATTCAAGTAAAGAAATACGCCTGAAACAACTAATAGATTATCAAAGATACAACTCTGTTTAATGCAGTGTTGTAGATACCTCGCCTAGAAAAGCTGAGGAGTACAATGCAATGGTAAAACTTAGTAGAATTTGACCATTATAGAAAGGTATGAAAATTAAAGCTGGATATATAGTAAAGTAGGAATCCAGTGGGGGGATAAAATAGATCAATTCATTTTCAAGATACGAACATCATATATCTAGAATAGATGGTCTAAATATTTGGACGTAGATTATAGCTAATCTAAAAATGCATAGGTAGAGATAAATGTAAGCTAAATATCTATGTAACTGTTAAAAAATATGTATGCAACTGTTATTTTTGCTTGTATGTAAAATATAATTTATACCAATGTTCTGTTTAATGCTTTCAAAGAGAAAGCCAATTGGAAGGCTCATGTAAATGCAGCAGAAAAAACTGAAACACAGAACAAAATAGGTTTTCTAATAAGATGTAATAAATAAGTAGGAATATAAAAAGAATGATGACGAAAAAAGTAAAGTAGCAATTGCTTTAAAAATCTGTTATTAGTAAGATAAATTGAAGACAGCAGAGTAGACAAAAGCTAATGGCAAAAAGTAAGTTGGAGATAAACACTTGGTGAGTTGAGTATTCCTAAGTAATCAGAGTGAAAAAACTGCACCTGAACCACAAAAGGCACAAAAGCTAGGAGCCAGCATCTGCTTGGCAATCTTGTCTGTGTAGCTTTACTGAACTGACCCAAAACCCTGCCAATTTGTTTTGTTTTGTTTTCTGCCATCATAATGGATAGTTACTCAGCAATTGATTGTATCATTGTGCAGTTGGTTGGATTTGGTCATTAAGATGGATGGAATGATTGGACCAAGTGTTTCATGGTCTGGTGGTCTTGGTAACCTTAATGACCTAGTTGTATCGACTGTGCAGAAACCTGACCACCGTGTATTCTCTCCATCTCCAACTGATATATTCTTATAATCCATATACTGTCCTTAGAGCTGTTTCCATGTTGTCTGTATTTTTTTTAAGTCTCAGAGAAATAAGGAGCTGCTGAAGGAGATCTAAAATTAACACAAACCAACAACGTAACTATATTAAGACACACAAATCTGTAAACATATTGTAGGTAATGAATTCATGAACACCACCTACTACTGAGATGCTTTTTTTAAAAGCTGCAAGATAAATTTTTCCTATGGAATTTATTAAATTAAGGTTTGTAGATCCTGACATGCCTTCTTCCATCCCCCACCCCGATAAAATTTTAGGTCAAACATTAAGTGTAAATTGGATTCTAGCAACCGCAGGGTGTGATGCCGGATCTCCTGACTGCATTCATTAGTGCTGCAAACCTACAGGATTGGTTCTGTCTCCCAGCCTGAGCCACTGCTAACTGAGACTACTGAGACATTGAATTAAATCCTGACCTATAGACCTGAGGCCCAAACACTCAACTGTGGCTCTTGGGTTTTCTTCATGCTTTCCAAGCATCCTTTGCTGCCCCTCAGCTCCAAGTGCTGGCATTCCAGGGTGAGCCCTGGATGCCTGTGTAGCCTGTGATATAGTACTACCCCTGGTATTGGACCTGGCCACTTTATCTTATTTCTGATTAACTTCCTCCTCCTTGGTTTGCAACCAGTCATCCAGAGACAGTCAGCCGCTCTCTATCACCAGGGTCCCACTCTCAACTGCTGTACATCTGTCTAGGACCCAGACCCCACCTGGCACCTGTCAGCTCTCCACTCCAGGAACTGGAGCCTTGCCCAAACATAGCCTTCTGGCGGGGATTCTACAACATATGGGCACATCTCCCAGAATCACGACTGCCACCTGCCTGGCTCCCAGGGGCTCACCCCCTGCTGTGCCCTGTCCTACTGGATTGGACTTGGTTCCCAAGATTGCTTGAATCATGCCTGAGCTTGCTCTACAATTTCCAGCTTGGCTTTTTCCTTGCCCTTTCTTGGACTAACTCTATAGTCCATCTCCTTGGCTCCTCCTCCACTGGCCCAATGCTTCTAATACTTAACATGTTTCTCCTGCAAAACCCACTTACACCTCAACCTAGTGAAGGAAACATCAAACTGAGGGCCAGTGTTTCTAACACTGTGTTAACACCAGTCATTTTGACCCCCTGGGTCTTGGTGATCTGACCTCTACAATGAAGGGAGTTGGAGCACACGATGCTGAAAGCTCCTTTTAGATCTGATCATTTTTAACTCTGTGAAAAGGCTTAAGATTTGGTTTAGAGATGTGAAGACATTATAAAATGAGCATATGTACAGTTGATGAGAGATGTGTCTATTAGGATGACTCAAAGGTCAATATTATACATTCTGTTTTGGTTCTATTTAGTATCACCTTCATGATCTAAAAAAGGGAATAAGCAGAATGCTAGAGAAAATTGCAAATTGTATTAAAATTTAAGTTATTTATTAGCACTGGTGAAGAGAAAATAATATAAATGGGCCTAAAGAGTTTAGAAAGATGAATAAAATAGATCAGATTTTTGTCCACAAAAATGCCACTATTCAGAAAGAGAGAGAAAAATTAATCAAAATAGATGCGGTGCATGTGGGAAAGGCAGCATAAACATTGTCCAAACTGTTCAGAGACAAGTTTGGTGCACTTTTTGAATTAAGAAAGCAATGGAGTAATGTAAGATAAAAACTAACACAGATTGGGAAACAGAGCCATGATGAGACCATTCCATCTAATCATACCCACTGAGGTAGGCAGGACTTAATTTCCAACTACTTTTTTTCTTACTTTTCTTCCACTATGAAAGCTAAAAAGAAAACCAAGATATTTACTTTTCTAATCTCCCTGATTTTTCAGGTATGATCATTCAACTCAGTTCTGACCAATGAATCATAGGACAAAATCTGCAGGAAGGATTCTGGGAAAGCTATTACTTTCTTATAAAAGGGACAGATATCAGTGCTGCCCCTTCCCCCTCATATTGCTTGGAAAGTATCTGTAATATCTGGAGCTGCAGCAGCCATTTTACCACCAGAGGCCACACATGGAATAGGGGGTGGGGGGTGCAGAGGGAAGCAGTTAAAGATGGCAGAGAAGGAAAAAGAGTCTGGATCTCTAATGATTTCACCCATGTGATAAGTGAACGCAAGCAATCACGTACCAGCACAGTTCTTGGTATAGAATACAGCTCAACTCTTATTTTTGTCATAATTAATTAAATTTGGTTTGCTACTTATAGCTCTAAAACCTTCTTAATACACCCATTATGTTCCTGGTTTTGTATTAGCACACACATACAACTGCTCCAAAAACTTTCACCCAACAATGATGACTTACGTAAGTGACAAAATTCTGTCTATAGTACCATTTCTTGGACAGCACAGTTGTATTTGGAAAAATTTTACTTCTGTTTTCAAAAATTAAAATGAGGAAAAAGTTTATCCCATGAACTAATGAGTTTAATATTGGTGTATTTATCCAGAGTTGAATATTGAAAGTCTGGTTCGAGAATATAGATGTAAAAGCACTGATCCCCAAAAGCCAGAATTAATTCACCAAGAAAAATTCATGCCAGTTTCCATATTACTTTCTTTGACTGAGGTATAAAATATTAAAGAGAGAAGTCACTCATTCTGTGAAAATTTACTGAATTACCTCCTGTGTGCTGGGCCATGTGCTAAGAAGTGGGGATAAAAAGATAAATAAAATTTGATTCCTTTTTTTAAGAATTTGTCAGTTTCTTAATTTCTGTATAATGATGGAAATAGGCGGGTAAGTAAATACTGTCAGTAATGTGTGAGAAGTGCTTGACAAGGGCCTGAATGAGAAAGAATAGTAACATATAAGAAATGGTGACATAAGGAGAGTGGTCATGTTTCACAGAAGAGAACTTATTTTAGCTGCTAGTTGGAAGAATGGGAATTACCTCACTAAGCCATGAGAAAAATTATTCTGTGAATTGTAGTCAGCACATGTGAAAGCATGGGGATATTAAGGCATAGGCTTCTTTGGAAAACGCAGTGAATTAGGTGTTCAAGGACGTGGAGAGGTAGGTAGGTAGACTGTGTGGTGGTGAGGCGTTTGGACCTTTTCCTGCAGTTAGCAGGGAGTTACCGTGGGAGAGTAAGCAGAGGAGATTCTTGATCTGGGAAGGATGTTTTAGAAAGATGACGCCAGCGGTGGGTAGAGGATTGATTAAAGTAGTGAGACTGCAGACAGGGGAAATAGAAGTAAGAAATCTATCACACACACAAAAATCAGACAAGAAACAAGAACCTAAAGTATTAATATCTAGAGGATTTCGTGACATACTGAATGTGGGTGAAGAGGAAGAGAGAGGTTTCCAGCACATTTTTGGCCTAAGCAAGTGGGTGAGTGGCCAGTCCTATAAACCAGAATAGGGATTACAGGAGGAGGTGCATATTTTGGTGAGAAGATGCGGGGGGAAGATAAGATGTTCATTTTGGGAGAGTGAATCATGCACATGGAGATCTGCACTTGAAGCACAATTGCAACAAGTTCCCAGCTGAAAATACAGAACTGGGAGTCGTACAGAAAGATGTAGTGGTGGTGGAAGCTGTGGGCCGTGGAGACTGAGGAAGAGAACTCTGACAAGAAGAAAGAAAAGGCATTTAGAGATGGACAAGGGGAACTGGGCAAGTGAAGTGTCATCGAAACACAGATAAAAAGAAAGTAAAGAAAAAACAAAACAGGAGTGTTTAGTCTTGAAGCTGCAGAGAAGCATTATAAGGTAAGAAATAAAAAGGTGTGTGTGTGTGTGTGTGTGTGTGTGTGTGTGGAGGGAGAGAGAAAGAGAGAGAGAGAACAACTACAGGGTTACTGGTGATGACCTAATTAAAGCCAATGGCTTGGTGAACACAAAAGGCAAATAGCCAAGAACTGAGAATTGAAGAGGTGAAGAAGTGCAGATGGTGGTGGGCAGGGGGACACAATGAGATGCACAGCTAGGGTTAAAGGAGAGCATTTTATTTATGAAGAGGTGGAAGAAGCTAGACTCTTTGAAAAGATGAAGCTAAGGATGCAGTTGAGAGGAAGACGATGATGATATAGGAGAAGGAATAGGAAGACTAAGTTCTCTGAGGAGTTATGAGATGGTCTTCCAAATATGCAGGGGAAACTTTCATCTCCACTTTGCCAGATTTGCTTGCACATAAGTCTGAAGGTGGCAAAACAGCAAATGGGTGGAGTCCCTGCCTGGATGCATCTACTTTCTAAGTGAGAGCAAAGACATGGTATTGGTCATGCTAAGAATAAAGGGAAGAGATGGAATAGTAAGCCCAAATAATTGAAAAAAATGAAATATGCAATCTTCCAAACTGGAAAAGAGCAGAGTGGAGAAGCAAAGATTCTCCAGCACTGCTTCTATGCTATGTTTCTATGCTAGTGGCGTGGAGGTAGAAGAGGAGGGAGATTGAAAAGACAGGAAGCATAACTGATGAATCTTGGAGAAAGTGATCAGCTTTGCATAGGGGGAGTGTACTCTTTTCTCTGATATGAGAAGAAAGAGGTTAAGAATTTCTGGACTACAGTCATACACTTCATAAATAATCTCTTGAGAGTCTTATAGACATGGTGGAGAGATTTGGACTGGATGTGAAGGCAATTCAGTAGACAAATACCTTGTTGAATCAATGCTGATGAATGGTTTAATGCTGTGTGGAGAAAGAATTGTATTTGCATGACCAAGGATTCTGTCCTTGGCCCTGTCCTGTCGGGCATTTTTTTTAATTCAATGCCTCAGACTGAGATATATAAGACTTGCTCATCAAATGTGTAGATGACATGAAGCCAGAAGGGATAGAAATAACAGAAATGTGGGATGACAGAATTAGGATCTAAAGAATTATTGACAGCGTGAGAAGATTTGTTGCCTCTAACAAGACAAAAATAAACAAGAATACGTACACAATATTTTACCCAGATGAAAAAATAAAACAAAAGTTAACAACAGAACTAGACAACTTCAGGAAGGTGTGAAGGGTACTTGGTTTAGCAGGGCCAGAAATAAACAAAGGTTTCAAAATTTTAGTTGGAGTAAATAAGTGGTATGCTAGATGTGGCTGGATGAGCTTTTGCAAACTGTTAAATTTTCAGGAATTTTGTAACCTGGTAGTTAAACACAGGATGATTAAAAATTCAACTATTTATAAACCAAAAATTAAATAAATTATATTAAAAACAAATAATAAGTATTCAAAACGTATCACTTCCTGATTTAAAAATTGTTTTTTACTATTATCTATGCTCTTGAGATTCTTTATGTCTATTGTATCTGCTTGGTAAAAATACTATACTGTGTTGTTTTGCTGTGCATCTCTTCCCAGCTCTGCACTGAGTGACACCACATTTGCAGTTTGAAAAAGGCCATGGTAGGAATATTTACACTAAGGAAATTGGCAAATACTACAAATAATGTCTCCTCCACCCTAGCTCCTGGAGAGCCAGTTGTTAAATATATACCAGCACACCACTGAATAGGTTCACAGTTCATTGATACAGTGGTGGGACACACACGCATACACACACACACACATAGCGCACTTACAGTTCTGTGATGTATTAATTGATACTTAACATCTAAAATTATGGCCATGATTTTTTCCTTTCTCACCTCAAGTGTAATTTTGGGTTAGGGATGCTACATGTTGAGGGATATAAAGAAATTGTAGTGTGTTGAGGAGATAGGAGCGTAACCAGAGTGAAAGGACTCAAAATCTTGTTAAGTGAAGAATAGCTCAAGAGATGTGTAGTGTGCAGAAGACTCAGGGAGGATGGGTGAATTGTATTTAAACATTTGCTGAAATAATATATGAAAGAGCTATTTGCAGTGGCCCCAGGGAATGCAAACAGGACTACCAGAGGGGGGAGACAAACATTAGTTTCTACAGGAAAGACTATCCCAACAGTTGTCAGAAGTTAAAATTGAAAAGCTTTGGGAAGTGACGTGCTTTCCTTTAAGCACAGGATGTTTTAACATTTGGAAACATCAAATGGAGAGCTTGGGCCAGATGACATTACAGATGTCATCCAACCTCATGGGATCTTTGAAGTTCAGGGGCAGGCAATGCAAATGACTGAAAACATGCAGGGCCCGACTTCTGTGAAGCTGATTATTTGAAGACTTATTAAGAGGGAGCACATTTCCTCATTGTCCACATCTACTCTGATGAAGGCCCAGAAGATGACAATCTGCTAAAGTGAGGGAAAGAGATTCTGAATACTTAGGCATTAGGAATGAGTATGACACAACCTTATAGAGATTTCCTCAATTAAAAAAAAAGCAAATGAAACTTTGGGGTCATTTGTCAGTGTCAGGGAGGCAGACAAGGTAACATTTTTGAGCTCTAATTTCTATAATTCTAATCTTTCAAAGCTGCATAATCTAAAGAATTGGATTAAAATAAATAAAATAATATAAATATACTAACACCTTCTAGTATTCAACATTTATACATGGATTAGAGAGTGGTGTGGTCTGGAGTATAGTGAGAGAGACCATGGTGTGGTCTGGAGCATAGTGCACTTGTAGGTATCCTGGGAGAATTATTAGATGCTAATTTTGTCTGGAAAATTCAGACAGGGGTGTTGTTACCAACAAAGAATCTTGAGAAGCCTAAATGATGGAATTTTTTGTTGAATTTTAGATAAGTTTAGGGTTTTGAGGTGAAGGAAGAAATAAAGAACTTGGAAGTAGAAAACTAAATAATCATCAGAGTGGTTTGGGGGGATCTTACAGGTACCCGGAGGGATTTAAAGGAAAATTAGATGAGGATTATTGGGAATATATATATTCCAGAAACTCAGGGCAGAGAAAGTTCAAGAAAAGTCTGTGGACAGTGTACATTCGACATGGTAGATGTGTTTTGATGGCTTCACTGTGAATGTTTAATGTGAAGAAGAGTAGACTTGGATTTCAGACAGAGAAGGACCAAGTTTGTTAAGCAAAGAAAACTCAGTTCTAGATTTGATCAGAATCATGGTGGAGTGAAGGGAAGGAAAAGGGGGAAAGTTAACCCAAAGGGTTGGATTATAGGATGAACTGTCCTTATTGAGTGAGAGTTGAAATCAATAATGTTTAAGTAAAGCCTATCAAGATTTCAAGCCAAGATGAGTAAATTAAGTAATATGAAGCTATAGATCTGCAATTTCTTTTACTATTGTATAGTATACAAAATCTCCCAACACTCCCCCATTCTATAGAAAATAGTGCATCTTAGAAGGAGGTATTGTGAAGCATCATAGTCAAAGAGTTATCATAAGATGCGGGAGGAGATGAAACATGACAAGTGTAGGGATATTGTCTTTGGAGAAGGACACGTGCCTAATTACCCACGTGATGGCTGTTAACATTTAATTGAAACCAAATGAGGAACTTCATGTTTGAAGCCCACCAGGAAGCTGCATTTTGTCATTTCTCCAAGCCCTGTGCATTCCGGAAGGAAATTTAGAAGAGGACAAAATCAGGTTAGGAGTGGAAATGCTGAGAAATGTAACCACGTTTGTGTAGAAAATAATAAATGCAGATAAAAACCGTGGGGATCCCGAAAATCAATGTCTAACAGCCTTCCTCCCTCCCTCTTCCCCTTCTTCTCTCCCTCTCTCCCACCCTCCTCCTCTTCTTTAACGGTTATGTATTCAAGACTCAATGGCTCTATACTCAATACTGGAAACCCGAAGCAAATTGACCAAGATGCGCATTCCTCCAGGTTTCCTCACTTGCATGGACCATGTGCTACATGTTTGTGTGTGTTTTTATAATTTGAGATAGTAAGATATTTTAATAGCAATCCGTTAGGACTCCTACCTCTTTCCACTCAGACTTCCCCTCAGCAACCCTTGCTCTCATGTCAGGCTGGGCTGAATGACTGTGGGCAACTTTGGGAACCAGGTAATATGAGGTTGCATTGGTGTTACATTTATATTGGGTGTAATGGGATATATTTACATTTCACGCAGATTTAAGTTAAGGCCAGCCACCCATGGCTACAAGGAATACTATGGGCCAACTCACCAGATGTGGCATCCTGAAGTTCAGGACCAGGGGCTGAGTTATAATATAAATAGCTCCTGGCCTACACCACGAGGCACCTGAGTCATGTGGCAAAGATGAGAAACAAGTTTGGAAATGTGTGACTCCAGAAGCTAGCCTGTGGGACAATCTTCCAATCATCAGCTGTGTCCATTTTTAAGTGGGAGATTCAGTTCTTAACAAAGCCTGACCAAAACCAAAGCTCTTTTCTGTCAGGAATAAATTCGACAATGGCACATAACTCAATTATAAATGTATAATATATATTTTCTCTTTCCACAGCAATTATTTGAAATAGAATTTCTCAGAATTCCCGTGTTTTTGTTCTACTGCTAGTGGCCTACACTGAAAATACATCTGTGAAATCTCACAGATGTGAAATCTCACATTTTAATCCTCTAACTAAAACAAATCCAACCAACTGTGTTAGACTAGATTATCCTTTCCATTTTCCTTTAGAATATTATATACAAAGTCGTTGTCATACAAAGAGATGATCAAAGAACATGGAGCCAAAAAAAAAGTGAGAATTCTAAAGATGTGTCCGATAGTTCTTTAAAAATATATTTATTTTCCTGACTTTTGTGATATGTGTGGTATAAATCAATTTTTAAAATATATAACTTATGATTTTGCATTCCAAATAAATATTCACTTTCATATTTAACTTGTATTCTTTTTCTTAAAGAAGGCTTTCCCAAATCATATAAGCTTTAGGTCTCATAAAACCCATATATGCCCCTGCAGGAAACACCAGTACAATTTTTTTTAAATTAGAAAATAGTGCTTCCTATGCAGAAATGTGCATCCCAGGGAGGAGGTAAGCTGGTGAGTGAACTACTGCAATTCTTTGAAGGGAACAGAACAGAGGTGTGTGAAAAGTTCTGTGCCTCCTTTAATGATCAAATTAGATGAAATGCTCTAATTTCAGCTTCTGATGGTGTGTTGGTGGCAGAGGTTTGTGTAATATGATGGAATTTTTCACATCAGCTGCTTAAAAGCCTCAGGAGGCCACTGAGTTCGATTTGTTCACGCAGGCAATCTCAAACTTTTTTGGTCACCGCGTGGCTACTGAGTCTTAGCTTTCATCTTCTCTTCCTGTACCACTAGCACATGGTTCCCTCCCTGAGATATCCTTGTTCTTGGGATATTGGCTACTCAGATTCAGATGGCCTCCAGAGTGTGCTGGAAGGAGAGACTTTGAGAGGATTGGCGGCAAATCTGGAAAGATGGAAGAAGATTTAGAGGGTCCTAAAAATGATCCAGGTCTTGGCTTCGGACTCCTGTCTGCCTGCGGGAAGCAGGAGGAGTTCTGGCAATGAGGCCGTACTGAAATGCTATCAGCCTAATTAATATGGTGACATCACATCATAGAGGCTCGCCTTTCCTTGGAACCAGATGCAGCATGTCTGCCTGGAAGACTTTGGCAGGCTCAGACGACTTCTGGGTCTTCTTTCTTACAATCTGATCCCGTGTTGCACTTGAACTTTTCAATGCGTCCATAAAACAAGCACTTTCAGAACTGACTTATCACCTCCCTTACAATACCAAGTCCCTTTCTGGACTTCCTCACATCCTAACTTTATATTCTCATTCTCCAGGCTGCCCAAATTCAATCTCCAAGCCAATTTTGGTTCTTCCATTTTTCTCTTCCCTCTTGATATTCTTCTGTGAGGCAAATGAGACAGAATATGTAAAGCATAAAATATGTGATACCTGAAATATAATAGGCAATCAACAACTGACAGTTCACTTTCTTTTCCACCTTCCCTTCCTGATCTAGGCATTAGAACAGTTCCATGCTCCTCTCAGTGAGCCCCACTATGTCTCTCTCCATTCCATACTATAGAACGTCACCATAGGCATTCTCTACAGTGTTCCTACTCACAGCCTTATGTTTAATCCCCTTCCGTGGGTTGACTTCCTCAAAGAGCTGTATTCGAGTCCTAACCCCTAGTACCTATGAATGTGACCTTACTCGGAAAAAGGGTCTTTGCAGATGTGATTAGGTTAAGGAAGATGAGATCCTCCTGGATCTAGAGTGGACTCTAGAGTCAATGACAGATGTTCTTATAAGAAGAAGGGAAGACCACGTGAAGATAGAGGCAGAGATTGGAGCGATACATCTTTGAACTGAGAAATAGCAAGGACTGCCTACATCCCTGAGACACTAGTATAAAGGTATGGAATGGATTCTCCCTCAGAGCCTCTAGAAAGAACTAATCCAATCAGTACTTTAAATTCAGACCTAAAAAATGTGAGAGAATAAATTTCTAGTATTTTAAGCACCTGAGTTTGTGGCACTTTGTTATGGCAGCCTTTGGACACTAATACACTCCTTTTGCCGTCCTTCTTAGCCTGGGTGTAGCCAACGCTTCCAAGGTTCTCTCCTATGACTTTCCTTTACAACTGCCCCTCTTCTGCATATCGACAGTCCTGTGATCAGGTGATGGTTATTTGTGCATTTTGCCTTTCCTGATGTAATCCTTTTCCGTTTTCTGAAACTCATTGTGTCTTCTCTGCTCAACTCTTAATTATGAAGTGAAAGACATACCCTAGTCCGCAGTGATTTCTTTCCCATTTTGAATTCTTATAGCACACATTTGACACTGAATTCTGTTTTGTTCAAAGGACACTTGTTTTGCTTTTCACGTGTGTGTATCTCCTTGAGGACAGGATGTTTTTGCAGCATAGAAAATGTTGGATACATGAATTCAGTCGGAAAGTACCAATTAGAGAATGCAGGTGTTACCAGCTAAATTGTCTCCTTAAGAGTCACATGTCAAAGCCCTAACCCTCACTACCTCAGAATATGACTGTATTTGGAGACAGGGCCATTAAAGAGGTAGGTAAGGTTAAATTTATGTGGGTAAGTTCTAATCCAATTGGACTCATGTCCTTTAATAAGAGGAAATTTGGATACAGAGAGACACCAGGGGTGCAAGTGTACAGAGGGACCACCTGGTGAAGAGGCAACAAGAGGGCAGCCATCTGCAAGCCATCTGCAAGACCTAGAACAGACCCTTCCCTTATGGCCCTCAGGGGAAACCAACCCTGCTAGCACCTTGATCTTGGTCTTCGAGCCTCCAGAACTGTGAGCAAATAAATTTCTGTTGTTTAAGCCACCTAGTCTGTGGTATTTTGTTATGACAGCCATAGCACGCTAGCAGGTAAAAGGCTAAGACTAAAAGTTAAAAAAATGAACTCCTGCAAGGGGGAGAGAAAAGATGAACATATTCTCTACCTGATTGGGTGACACTCCTTTCTCAAATACCAGTCACAAAATGGCAGATTATCTGGCAGAGATCTTAGTAAAGCCTAGAAACTTCTGGGTTTGTTATGAAAAGCAACATCACTTTAGTATGAAATTCAAAGAGCTCTGAGAATGGAACTGGGACTGGCCTTCACCACTCTTTACCCTCTTCTAGAATGATGCTATTACCTAACCTATAATCATGAAGGTACCTGATAGTCTCATGAATTAATCACAAATCTAAAATTCTTTAAGGACTTAAATGTAGGCATTTTCTGGAATTAGTTATAAGGGTATACAGATTAGTGACCCATTGAAGAGTTAGCTGGTGGGGATCAGGACAATACCAGTTATTTAATTTATTTTTATTTTATATATATTTTTTGCCAAGATCATATCAGCATGTGCTTTTTTCTTCCTCATGCTTTTGCCATCCTATAACCTCCATTGCTTAGAGGAAAAATAATGTATTAGAATCTATTCCATGTTATTCAAATTAAATTTGGAATCTTGAGCTCGCTTCTGGGAAGTAGTTTTTAGAGCTTCATTGACAGAAAGTAGTATGTCCAGAGGGAGGCATCCAAAATCGTGAGGACTCTAAACACTGAGGCATCTGAGTAGGGCAGAAGTAGCTAATGTTTGGTCAGAAATATATATACAGAGGGCTCGCTACTGGATGCAGGTATCAGCGTATTCTTCATGGCTCTTGAGGGTAAGGGCTGGGCCTAATAGGTGGACCTTTCAGAATGCTGATTTCATTTCAACACAAAAACTTCTAATACATAGTCTAAACTCCTAAGGACTGAAGTAACGAGGTGTAGAAGCCCGTTGAGTGTCGATGTGTTTTAGCAGTTATCAGGGTTTGGAGTTGTGGCTTTACCTCTTATTAGCTGTCCTAGTCTAGTATTAGACTAGTGTCCTAGTCTAGGTACTTAATTGACTTAGCTTTAGTATTCCTATCAAAATGAAAATAATAATTGCACCTATCTCATTTTGAATATTAGATGAAATAATGTATGTAAACTGCTGAGGAAACTGATGTTAAGAGGGATGGTGTAACATGTCACAAAGTTCATCCAGGCCTGTGCCTGGGTCTGAGCTCTAGACTCTGATTTAATTATGCCACATTGTTTCTGAGTTTTCTCCCAGAAAATAAAGGGGTAAAGAAGATATAAATGGAAGGGCTGAGGGGAGTGCATTGAAAGAGAAAGGAGTTGGCCCCTTTCCATAGCCAACTATGCTCCTTAAGTTATGCCACAGAGTTGATGAAATGACCTTATCTATGAACCTGTTTAAATCCCCTAATAAGCAAAATTTTCTCTCTTGCTCCCGGTTCTCGTCCATTCTGCTTGCTCCCTTCATCACCTCCAGCCCCAGCAGGCTAAGTAGGAGGATCCTGATCCTCACGCAGCAGGAATGGCTCTTTCAAAGCTCTTTTTGACCCATTCTTTGCCCTCTTCTATCACTTAAGTACATAGACGGCTGTTTTGGAAAGCTTGGCTCTGACTGGGCTCATTACAGTGTTAAAAAAAATTATTAAACTCAGAACCTAATTCTTTTTTTAATCATTAAATATGAAAACCAAGAAGCAAACTGAGAGGAGTAAAAGACCAAGTAAGGCTCGATCGGAAGCAGGTCATGCCTAAGAAGACCTCTGGGGATAATTTATAATTACCCCCGGGGAATCTCTCTGAGATAGTCCATTCTGAGGTGGGTGTACCTTGAATTTTGTCCAAATGTATTGAGCACCTATTAAGCTCAGTGATCTGGATAGTAAGTGTGATAATAAGCTGTCTGGTTGACATGTATGAACCAGGCTCGTGTATGGGATGGACTAGAAAGAATGTGAGCTGTTTAATTGGGGCTGCCTGTCATCACTAATGAACAACAAGAGTTTGAAAAGTTCTTTGAGATACTTACTTGAAAATATCACCAAAATTTCAGAAAAGTACAGTCTCTGAGGTAAAGCTACTATGTGCTGACAATGACTTCATTGTGCTTTTCATACATTATGTTGTTTGGTCCTCAAAACATATTGGCAAGGTTGACATTATTATCCCTGTTTTACAGATTAGAAACTAGATGCAGAGAGCTTTGGTAACATTCCCAAGATCGCATAATACTCTTCTAAAAACTATTTTGTATATACTTTTTTGAAAACCATATTTTCCTCCACCCAAATTATGAAGAACCATAGACCAAATTGAAGAGGTAGGCTTCGTGATATATCTTTTCTTCTCATAACAGATGAGTTTACTTTTATTTTTCTTGCCCAAACTGTAAAATATCATTTTGGGTGTGCCAACTAAAGAATGTCCCTAGCCACCCAGCTCTGTGAGGATTACATCATCAGCCACTGCAGTCACTGACCTTTAGTACACCCTGAAAGGAGTTCAGGGTGGAAATCAGGAATGAGGCACTCCGTGCTCTGGGAAAACTGGCAGAATAGGCCTTCAGATAGATATTTTCAGGAGAAATTTTTGAAGAACTCAGATTCTTGCATCTTCCCGTACTTAGAAAAGCACTAAAACCATTAAGCAAGATATTTGTTCCTCACAACTAGCAGTAATCTTCTACCAAGATGTATTCTGGTTGCACTTACTCCCTTCTCCAAAATCACATATGTGCCTACCTCCTCCCTTATCTCTTCAGAGCAGTTCCTCAGAGCTATCTGGAAGGCAGTCTCCCAGGCTATAGTCCTTTGTAAGTCTCCGCATAAAACAGATACTCAGAGTTCTCACATTGTGCTTTTCTATTTCAGTCGACAGCACCATTCATATTACACAGATTTATTTTTCAAACGTGCTCAGCTTTTTCAGTAAAACTAGAAGAAACTCCAATTTTCAAACAGGTATCTGCACTAAGAAAAAAACCACCATGTGATTTTAGATACAGATGCTAATTCGTAAACATTAGTTATTATTTCTGAACTCGAGTGCTTAGAATGCTTAAAATGCAACATATTCATGTAGATTGTTAAAGGATTTTGGAGCATGTATGTGATATGTCTGTGCATATCTAAGTTTTATACATATGTATTTAAGTTATATATGCGTAGTGAGTACATTGTACACCCAGGGCATGATATTCACATGTTATTTCATTTTTTAAGAGAAATTCACCCTCACAATTATTAACTGTGCATCAAATCTAAATAGCAGTTATAACATATTGTATAGGTCTGGCTACTCATTCAGAATAGCTGTTCTTTGCTTTTATGATACTGGGAAGAAAAAAGAGTTAGCAAAGAAATAGAAGCATTCCTCAAGCCCCTCTTCTGTAAAACATATTCCATATAATCTCCTGAACAGGCTGGAATATCCTTCTCTGCCCCCACCCCACCACCCTCTCAGTGCAGTGGGAAAGTCGGTGGGTAATTGGGTCCAGATTGGAGGTGTTTAAATATTCATGAGGCTGGCAGGGGACTGGAGGGGGTGACTGTCTCCAGTGGGGGTGGGGGCTGGGGGAAGTGATTAGTCACTGAAAGCTAGTGAACAATTCTGAGAAAGAGATCCAGAGACCGGGAAGAAAAGAGAGAGATAGGCAGTGAGTGGGTGGGGAGAAGGGAAAAGAGGAAGAGAGGGAAGAGGAGAGAGTGAGAGCCAGAGAGAGAGAGAGCATGTGCGGTGAGCAGTAGCTGTGGACCTTACAGTTGCTGCGAACTGCCCTGGTGTGTGTGAGGGAGAGAGAGAGAGAGAGAGAGAGAGAGAAAGGGAGGGAGAGGGAGGGAGAGAGAGCGTGCTAGCGCGAGAGAGCGAGTGAGCCAGCGAGCAGAAAAGAGGTGGAGAGGGGGGAATAAGAAAGAGAGAGGAGGAAAGGAGAGAAGGCAGGAAGAAGGCGAGGGACGATACAACCATGCTGTGCTGTATGAGAAGAACCAAACAGGTAGACCTAAAGATTTTTGCTTCTTGCTGTTGTGAAATTACCAGAGTGCAGTATTTCCCTGTAAAGGTAGAAAAAATATTTTAACTGCTTCTGCTCTGGCCATGGTGCTCGCGTTTCCTTAGCATGTGGTAACTGATGCTTGCATCCCAGCTTTAATTCTATTCTTTCACGGTCTGGTTTTGGAATGCTGCTACTAATTAGGATGAGGTTAGAAAAAAAAGTACGCCTGTTTGGCTAGAAAAAAAGAAGATTTTTTTTGGCTGTTAGTAAATGTTCAGCGTTTCAGGTCTCTGGTTTTGCGGGTCTGGATACGGAAAGGGGTGTGGGGGAGAAGATGTGGGCTCTACCTACAAGATGGGGAGGCAATCCTTTATATTTTTTGCGAAAAGCGAGGTTGAAAGAATAATATTCAGTAATAATGAGTATTGCTTGTTCTATCGTACCATTTTCTCACATGTGCTGCGGAAGTAGCCTCATTTCCTACATGCACGAGCTTCAAATGGGCGCAGGTATTAGTGGAAAAACATATGAAGGTTTAATTAATTTATTTTTCAATGAGTGAATGAAACTGTAATTTGGGAGATTTTTTTTTTTTTTTTAAGAGAATCTAGAGACAGCTGGTGCTGTGGGAGAAACTGGCCGTGTAGAAGGGGAAAATCCCCTTCCCAAGACCAGCAGCCGATTGTGCTCCAGCTGGTCCGAGGAGAGGGTGGACCACGCCCCTAGGAGCTTTGAGCTCCGATGGGATGGGAAAGACGAACCGAGTATTACCTGTTGGAAATCAGGTCTCTTCTCCTTTTCCTTTGCATCCTTCCTGGAATTGTAGTGACCAAAGACGGACTAACATTCCGGATAATAAGCATGGTGACTCATTTTCATCAGGAAGAGGGACACACACAAGATTAGCAAGAATCAGAGTCCCCTCCCTCCCTCTCTCCCCCACTGCTCAGGTTTTTCTTCCATTTTCAAATTGCTCACTTATTTCTTGAAAGACATTTTAGAAACTTGATTGGGGTGATGGTGGGGAGAAATAACTAGTTCGGTATTCCGCAGCAACCGCCAGTGCCGTGGCATTCTCCAAAGGAAGCTTTCTAACGTTGATTGGAACACGTTTGAGTGATTTGGGCGAAGGTTAAGGAGAAAACTGGGTGTGGGATTTGGGTGACTGTGTGCTTGTACGTGTGTGTGCGTCTCTCTGGGAGGGGAGGCGATCTTCGTCAAAAAAGCCCTTTGCACGCTGATTGTCTTCGGGGTGGGGAGCAAGAGGTAGGATTTGGGTAGTATTCCTGTGCAGGTATTGGATAGGGGGCAATTTGTAATACACTCGCTGCATCCGAAGGGGGTGGAGGGAGAAGTGGAGAAGAAACAGGCTGCCAGCTTTGCACATTTGGCCAGCGCCCTGGAAGGGGGGCTGGGGGCGGGGGCGGGGTAGTGAGGATGAAGGAGAAGGAAGAGGAAGGGGAAGGGACACAGAAGCAGAGTCTCAGAGCAGTGAGTGGAGAAGGTGGTGAGGCAGGGCAAAGATAGATAGATGATAGATAGATAGATGATAGATAGATAGATAGATAGATAGATAGATAGATAGATAGATAGATAGATAGTAGATAGATATAGTAGCAAGCCCCTGGGGTTTTGTGAGTGGTTTGTGTAAGAGTGTTTGGGGAAGAGCATGAGAGTCTTACATGTGGCACTTCCCTAAACGGCTCTATGATTCCAGAGACTGATGCTTCCATTGGCTCATTTTTCAAACCAGGACATTTCCTCTCCTTGTCTTCATTCTAATGCATAAATACAGTAGATACAGGTGGCTGGGTAAGCACACTGTCAAGGAACTGTTCTGAGGTTGCCTCACTGGTGAGCTGCAGAAATAAAATTTAGGAAGGGGGAGCCCTTAGGAAGCCAATGCTATTCATTAAAATAGCTTTAATTTGGGGAAAGAAGAAATATGCTGGTCTACAACTTTTTTGCCACCCTCCGTGTACACACACATGCATGTATGCACATGCCCCCTCTGACAAAGGAAACCAACCATGATTTTTCGAAAGGGAATTGAGGCTAAAGAAATTCCCTTCCCCAAAAGGGGACAGCTGCCTTCACTTAGGTCCTCTCACTGCCAGCCCCAAGCATTTACAAGGATATGTGCAAAGTGTTGAAGCTGAAATTGTGTGTTTCGGGAGTTGCAGAAATTCACATATAAATGTATACGGTATCCGCATACTTCACGTACAGCAGTCATGCATGTACTCTGTATGGTTTCTGTACGTCGGCATGTGTTTTAGCATAATTCATATTCAAGAGAGAAAATGGAAAGGTATAGAAATAGTCCTATTTTGCCCATACATCTTATACATGTGTACTTCTGTGTGAAATGGTCATGTCCCCTATTGACCACTGCTGTGTATCATTCACATAAGTCGGTATTTAGGATGCCATTAAATCAGATGGAAGGAAATGGTGTATTCAGGGCGTGGGCTCACTCTACACTGACTGGCATTTCTATAGCCTGAGTACTGAGGTCTCACACAGGTTTCATGCTTGTGGGTGAAATGATCCTATATCAGTCATGGCAGAATCCGATTGTGTTTGTCTTTCCTCTGCCATCTATTCATCATCTGAGTCCTTAACAGGGAATAAAACAAGGGCAAAACCCTGCAAAGGTCTAAACTCTGCCACACCCATGAAATCCAGCAGAAACGTGGGAGGGGGCTGGAGGGATTGCACTTCCTTCCTCTTCCACTTGAGCTGCATAAAGAAGTGGTCCTGAATTTCCGAGTTGTAATGCATTGCCAATGGCTGAGGAGAAAGCATAAATGATCTCTATTAGCCGTTAATTACCACGGTAGATTATTATAGCAGAAAGAAGAGAATGAGAGTGGGGTGGAGAGGAGAAGATGGTTAAGGAGTGGTCAAAGGAGGAATAAAATAAAAGAATGCCAGAGATTGTATTGGCTTATGATTTTCAAATGTCTTGGGGCTAACTTTAAATAGCTTAATTACCATGCATTTTGCAGATGATGAAAAACTTGCAAGATCTGTATCCACAAAGCAAGAAAACTGTGAGGTGTTTCTTTTGTTTAAAAATAAAGACTTTAATTTGTAATTGAAGTGCAAAGAACACCAATGCAAGCAAGAAGCCCCTCTAGCCCTCACCCCTTCAACCCCCACCAACATCTGCAGTTTTCCACATACAACAAATAATCCTTATCCTTGCGTGATCTGTGGTGCAGACTTCCAACCTTGCTGCGCCTTTCCCTTGCAGTGTTGGAAAGGTGTGGAAGGATGCTGCCTTGCTGCTTGGTGCAGACGATTTCTCCTAGTGATAAACTGGATTCCTCCTACATCTCACCGAGCCACACCCAGTGTCACCCAGGGACTAAGTGAATTAATTAAATAGAGGCATTGTACTTAATATAATTGAAACTGTTTTTTTTTTTATTGGTGATTTCTACCACACATTTCCAAATTTAAACAGAAGAAGAAATCATTTAAAGGGCATTTTTTTCTGCCAAATTATCCAGACTCACAGAGACTCTTAGAGAATTAATGGTGACTCTAGAAATGCATTAATATCTGGTGACTCTATAATTCCTTCTAAGCCGTGCCGGGGTGCATAGACAATGATCCCTGCTCTCTCATGCTGACAGTCTGTAACTCAGGTCCCCTCCTTCCCCACCCATGCTGAGGCAATTGGGATAAGAAAATGTAGGGTTAATTTCTCTCTTGCTGAGCTGGCAAAACTACAGAAACCCTTCATGTTTTATCTAAAGGGGAGCACTCCTGTTCACTGAGAAGGAGAGTGGCTTAGGGTCTCCTTCGCCTCCATCACAGTGAAATTATCAGTGTTAAGCCTGGGGCTGATTAATCTACATAGTCAGTTTTACCTGGCTCCGTGAGGAAGAGGGAGGGTGTGTCTTTGAGGCAATGGTAGGCGCATATATTAACCAAATGTTCCCCTTGTTCACATCCATAAAGTAAGACACATCTAAAATCCTCCCCTAATACTAAAGGGACATTTCGAAGGATGCACATACTCAGGTCATCGAAAGAGAAGATATAGCATTTACCTAATCACGTCCCTATTAGCTGTCACAGAGGCATTTAGGCAACCAAGCATGTCTGTTGTCAATCAGAGAAGTGACTGTGGGCAGGAATTCTCCCTTCTGAATTTCTGAAGTGTGGTCTGGTTGCCCCTGCACCCCTGTGTTGATCCTCAGAACATTCTCTGTTGTATTGGGAAGAGCACTGTGCTGAGAGTCCTTAGTTTACACCACTTACTGATTCTGTGATCTTGAATGAATCACACAATCTTGAGCTTCAATTTCCCTATAAAATGGAGACTAAGAAACAAAAAATGAAAACGAACAAACAAGCAAAAACCCACCATGTTTTACCTTAAAGGTTTTTGTAGGCTTCAAACAAAATTGATATAAAAACAAAGATCAATACAAATGTAGGAAAATTTTCTCTCTGAGGTTTGCAACATGAGGCTTGGCTCAGAAATTTCCAGTCTTTCAGGATTGCCAAGTGCCTACTGAGCTTCCTTTTCCTGTTAGAGAGTAATTCCTTCTGCTCATCATTGATTCCTCCCCTTCATTACTCCCCATTCGCTATTCCATTTACTTTAATAAGGCTTCTGTTCCCATAATTCCATTGAAACATATTCTGAAAAAGACACCATAGCCAGTGACTCTTTAGTTCACATCCCATTTGATATTTCTTTGGTATTTTGTACTGTTGTCCCTCCCTCTTCCTGAGACTGTCTCTGCATCTGGCCCCATCATTGTTCTCCTCTTTCTCCTCCCTCTCAGATAGAGCCTTCTCTGTTCTTGGCTGGCTTCTTTCATTCTCTCCCTCCCCAAATATCAATTATCTCCCAGTTCTTTATCTTGATCCCTTTCTCTTCTTATTCAACACACTAATTCCAGGTGATCTCATCCACTTCCAGAGTTGGAACCACCTGTGTGAGTTCCAAATCTGCAGACTGGATATCTCTCCTGAGTTCTGATCCATAGGTATCTCTGTCTAGATATTTCAGAGACACCATGCTCATTACGAACAAAGTCAAACTCAGCGTTTCCCATTTTGTACCATTTTCCTCCAGATTCCCACTCTTGTTGCTATAACACCACCTATCCAGCTTGCAAACTCTAGGAAAATGAGAGTGATCCTAAAAGGATTCTTTTCCTTCAGTGGTCGAATCTAGTTATGAAATCCTTCGATTCCAGTTAAAAAGATTTTGAATTCATCCTCTGCTTTTTCACCGCCACCACAAACAACCTGGTTCTGACTTTCACTACTTTCCATCTGGACGAAGACAGTAGCTTCTTCCATGGACTCCCTACCTCCATTTTTCTCTCCTTCCATTCTTGCAAATAGCACTGCTCTTATCTTCACTTAACACAAATCTGGCCAGATTATTTCCCTCCTGACAGTCTTGTAATGGCTCCCTGTTAGCAGTAAGCTAAATACAAACTCCTCAGCATGGATGGCATGATCTAGTCTTTCCCTTTATTTATTTATTTTTTAAAATTTGTCCGCACCATGCAGCATGGGGATCTCAGTTTGCCGACCAGGGATGGAACCTGTGCCCCTGCAGTGGAAGCATGGAGTCCTAACCACTGAACCACCAGGGAATTCTGGCATGATCTAGTCTTGGCTCTCTTTCCAGTGCCATTTTCAAACACCTCTTCTCTCAACTTACGACACTACATCAGTACTTCAGGCCTTGATGTCTTTGCCCTATGCCTAGACAATGTCATTTCCCTCTCAGACTGGAACATTTCCATTCCCCCTGTAAGAGTCAGCTCTTTTAAGCCATTTTTGACACCCCTCCACACCATCCGATGTTAAGTTTTCTTCTACCTTCTTTGTGACCACAGTGTAGTTTGTACAATCACTATTACATCACTTGTTACACTATACAGCATTTGTTTTTTCATATACTGGTGTCCATACTGTAAACTGCTTAAGGGAAAGGGTGGAATCTTAATAATTGTTCTATCTTCAGTTGGCACATAAAGAAACGGATTTTAACTGTGGATAATTTGCTAAATGAATACAGAACTAGGTTTACAGTCTTTCCATAAGTTGTGGCATATCTAAATGGATGGAACCACTACTAGATATTTTTTTCATCTATTGGCATCAAATTTTGAAGTGGAGCTTATCATCATTGATTCTTATTATTGACCTATAGTCATGAAAACCATCAGTTTTTAATGGAAGCAGGTACAAAATGCAAAACGAGCCCAAGTATACTGTGTTTCTCCAAAGTACTATAACTGGTACTACCTGAAAATGTCCCTTTGATGTCCCCCTCCCCACCAACCAGCATATCAGCCCCACCCTCTGAGGGTGGCCATGTCCCAGGTCAGACACACAGGGTTATCGTCATCTTGAATCTTCTCGTGCCCTTCCGTTTGGCCCCTAAGTGCTTACACATGTTGCTTTTTTGCACAACTATCCCAAATAGACTCTGACTCAGTTCCTCACTACTCAATTATTTCACTGATCACACAAACTTTAAAAAAATGCTTGTAGTGTTGGCCTCTGCTCAGGGGCCCATGTCCAAGAATTAATTTCAGTTTCATTTGGGTATCTTTTCTTCCCACCGAACTAGCCACATAATAATATTCCACAAAGAGAAATCTTACATGAAGGTAAAGGGAGGTTAAATGGTAAGTAATCCCTCAAATGACTGTGAAATAAATGAGAATCAGGTCAAGCTCATCTTTCTTAGGTTTGAATTGGCTGAAGGAATTTGGATTCTGAGGCCTCTAGTGGCCACTATGGGGCACCTTGTGACTACAGCTGTACCTGAAAATACTCTTTGCCAGACCCCAAGTGATGGACTTTCTCTGACTGAATTGGCATGGCCTTGAGAACAGTAGGACAAAATGATCTATCGGTGAAATTGAGTAGCATTTCCAGTCTCCACATCCTTATATTATATCTTGGTCATGTCTCTCAGTCTCTTTCAGTCTCTCTCTTTGAGTTTTCCTATTTTATTTTCCTCCTTCCCTCAGGCCCAAGTGGAGTTTGTATAATTAAGTGATGCCAGCTCATTCTAGTGTTTAGTGGGTGAGGCCATAATAGGAGAATTTTAAGAAAAAGTGCATCCCTTCCAACTTTGCAAATAGGTATTTTAGACAAAAGGGGTACATTAAGCTATGTCTGACACATAGTGGCCTCTCCATAAAAAATCTTTACTGAGGGAATACAAGTAGGAAGGGAGGGATCATCACGATGGGCCATTGGGGAATATGTTTGTATACAGAAGACCATAGCTGTGTGCCTGTTGAGAGCTGGCTCTGTGTAAACACATACCCACTCTATTGGTCCCCCTCGCAAGGTAGCGGTGGTCAAAGTTACCATTCCGGCTCCTGTCTGCTTAGAACAGAGGGATACCCTTGCAGGGAGTTCAGGTTGTAGAATGGGAGTGTGACCCTCCAGATTCCCTATCCTTAATTATTTACAAGTCTTATTTTCTTAGATGTTGTTTGTTTAATGTCCTGTTTCATGTCTTTGTAGTGGAATAAACCCTACCCTGGGTTCTAGACCTGGCTCTGCCAATTGCTTGTCGTGTGACCTTGGGTAAGTAACATCAACTTTCTGAGCCTCAGTTTATTCATCTATGTAAGTGGGCACATAAAAAGAATACTCCACATCCAGTCTTGCCTTTTCTACTAGGTTGGCATGAGGCTCAAATAAAGTAATCAAATAAAAGTGTTTTGCAGACAATGTGTTTTTCAAGTGTAAAGTATTATTAATTGATGAATTCCACACATTAAAACCTAAAGTATTCACAGTTCTATGCCAAGAAGTACCCTTGCTCCCCGTATAGAATATACATACATTTTGCCATTCCCACCCCTCCTCCCCTATTTTCTACAGAGTAAATATTAACCGTGCTAGTGGATGGGAGCATAGCATATGTTTACCATTTCCTTTGAAAATTTCAGTGACGGAACTTAAGCAAATATTCAAATTGTCATGCGGCCCCAAGGATCAGTTCAAAGGCATTAGAGATATCTACTGTTTTGTTTTTTTTTTAATCTTTTTCTGTTTTAGTCTGTTCTTCACATTTAGATTTCTCTTCTCCATTTGCTGAATTGGCTGCTTCTCTCCTATCCCATCCCCACACCCACCTCCCTTCCAAATTGGGTTCTCAGCACTAAGATTTCCAGGCATGCTGTGCTCATATCAATCACATGAGGACCAAGTCAGGCAGAAGAGTAGAGAGGGAATGTGAGGCTGATTGGGAGACTGCAAATGGGGATGGAACCTGGTTGGGGAAAGCACAGTTTGAAGACAGTCACCTGAGCACCATTTTCATACAACCTCAGGGTTCCTCAATGCATCAGGAATTAACCTTGATCAAAAGTGGTATACAATCCTGAGCCTTCTCCAACTCAAGTCTAATACCAAAAATAACCTAAACTCTCAGGATCTCTACAAAGGACATTTCAGTTCTCCTGTGTCCCTGGTTAATTGCGATGTTACCTATTTAATAGTACAAAATTTATCCAATTCTCATACAAGCAATAAACTTTTGCAACCCAAAGGATCTGATTTCTTAAAGTGTGAATGACATTCAAAAATATTTTTAAGTATAACAATTGGATCAAGTTTGTCCAAGAGATTTGTTATTCTTAGAAGCCAGAAGTTTAAAATAGAAAAATTAATATCATGGATATTTTGAAAAATACTTTTATAAATGGGGCTGGTATAGAGTTTGATAGAAAAATACATTAACTAGAAATTTGCAAATAAGCTGGTGTCCAGTGGGAAGCAGTTATTTTTTGAATTATATTTATAACTGGTTAATGATCACCTTTACTCTTTCACTCTAGCCACATTTCTCTGTCTCTATCTGTGTGTGTGTGTGCGTGTCTGTCTATCTGTCACTCCCTCTGTCTCTCTACACACACACACACACACACAAGTACTTGTATTATTTATGTGTCCTTTGATTGGATATAAGTAACAGATACCACCTTTAACGGTCCAGAAAAGGGATCTATTGAAAGGAAACTAGATATCACATGAAATTAAGAAATTGAACAGCCAAGCTGACGGGAACCAGAGTAGATCCGGGAATCTCAACTTAAGGAATTCACAGACTTTCTTTCTAGAGCCCTGCATTTAAAAGACTCAGTTACTAATAACCCCAGCTTCTCTGCCTCTCAATTAAAAATTCTAGCTGAGAGATAGAAATATATCTCCATAGATACACATATACAGAGAAAGAGACAGTATGAGAGAGAATGAGAATGAATGAATCTCATCAGTTCTTCTCGGCTCAGCTAATTACCAATAGACCAATCATCTTTGACTGGAGGAAGGGCCAGATCAGGTGGTTTAGACAATTTCTGGAAACTCACACCTGTGAATCTAGGGAGAGAGTAAATTGGCTGAGACAGAGTCTCCTGCATGTGTACCTGTACGTCTGTAATAGGGAAGCTCACCAGATTAGGAGGGATTTACCTCAAATGTGGTAGATCACTATTTTCCCTTTGGCTGTTTTCGTTTAGCCTGTATTATACATTCCCATTATTGGTATGGTTGTCCTCACCGATGGCTCTGAAAGGAAGCAGTAACCACACAGATAACTGATCTCATGAGCTTTTATACCTAAAAAAGAAGGGTTAGGGCAAATCTCCACACCAGAGTTGACAAGTGCTAGGTTTTCAGTCTTTTCCAGAAGTTGAACTCTGGCAGGTACCACCTGACCAAGAGGAATACCAGCTACCATATATTCTTGCTAATTTGGCATGGCGTAACTTTGATCTAACTTTCCCTTTCTGGTTTGCGGAATTCATTTCTGGGAAAGGACTGGGCAATAACGGGTGTAAAACATCTCCCTTGAATTTGTATCAGAGAAATGCTACTCCTTGATGGTAGTCATCTCATTTTGAATGTCCTTGAATTAATTCCAGAAGTAATCATCATATTTGTCTATTTTTAGCAAATTGGCACTTTCTAAAATATTGAGCTGTTGTCTCCATATGCACCAGTTTGCTCTAAATGTAGAATTTTGGTAATTAGCTTTACATCCCTTATTTGTATTCCCGGTTCCAATAACTATTCAAAATGTTATTTTTAAATGAAAATTTCAAAGACCCTAATGTCGTCCCATTAATGACTACATAAAAGAGCTAGATGAGGCAAAGAAAAAATAAACGAAATGATCTCCAAAGGTTAAGCAAACTCAGGAATTGGCTGCTTGTCTAAATGGCTTCAAAACCTCCTAGTCAGCACAACCAGCCTAAGGACTAGCCTAGACCAGGAGCTGTTAAAATGCAAATCCTCTTCCCACTCCTACTTTGCCTTTTGGTTCAGAAACCAATTTACCAGTTTGGAGTACAAACTGAGAAGTAAAAGCCCTTCTTTTTTTTTTTTTTTTCCACAGCATCCTGGCTCCAGAGCCTGTGCTTTTTTTTTTTTAATGAATTTATTTATTTATTTATTATTTATTTATTTTATTGGCTGTGTTGGGTCTTTTGCTATGTGCAGGCTTTCTTTTAGTTGCCGTGAGTGGGGGCTACTCTGCTTTGTGGTGTGCAGGCTCCTCATTGCCGTGGCTTCTCTCATTGCGGAGCACGGGCTCTAGGCATGTGGGCTTCAGTAGCTGCAGCACACGGGCTCAGTAGTTGTGGCTCATGGGCTCTAAAGCGCAGGCTCAGTAGCTGTGGCACACAGGCTTAGTTGCTCTGCGTCATGTGGGATCTTCCTGGAGCAGGGATCGAACCCGTGTCCCCTGCATTGGCAGGTGGATTCTTAACCACTGCACCACCTAGGAAGCCCCTAAAAGCCCTTCTTAGTTGCCAAACTAGATCCTTAACAGCTATTCCAAAAGGTGCATTCCACAGTTCTACTCAAACTCCAGTAGAGACAATCATCTCTGATATGTACAAAACAAAACAACAAAAAAATCAAGGCAGGATTCTTTAAAGAGAAATTATTAGTTTCTAAATAATTAACTTGCAATTAGATTTCTAGATACATATTATATTGAGGGCAGCCCTCTTTGGCTATCCAGGCTCTTAACAAAGGGGTTCTATTGGGGTAAGGGAAATAAGCATTGAGTATATTTAGAGTGGACATTGCATTTCAAAGCCCTTTTTATTCAAACCTTTATTTGAGAGATGTAAAGGAATAGTGAGACTTTTTAAGTGATCCATTGTAAAAATCCCCCGTTTCATCTTCAGCTAGTCATTTGGAGAATTTTTCATCCAAAGTTTTATTGGATTAATATTTCTAAACATTTCTGAGATTTTCGAAAGGAAGGAAAGACTATTATCTCACTTAAAAAATATTGGCTCTTTCTTTAGACAAATCTGATTTGGGGGTTTGATTTATTCAAATGTAGGGGGTTTTTTTGCTTTTTTTTTTTGTTTGTTTGTTTGTTTTTGAAGAGTATGCACCGTTTGCAATCTTCCCTTAACCATTGAATGTCACAGACTTATTTACTCCAATGAAAGAAAGCTGATTCTGTTTTCTCTATCACCTTGAAAAGCTACTCTGGAGAAATCAGGGTAGTATTTAGTATGCATTTGAATAAATCTTTCATGCGAATCTAAATTCAGTGCCCCTCATGGCTTTGATTGCCTTTGATTGAGAATACAGAGTGATAGCTTTTGATAACTCAGCCAGATTTGTGCTCCATACTGATGGACAGTTAACTGGAGAGCTGAATAGAAAGCATCAACAAGATCTAGTTTCTTGCATACTTCCTTCCATCTTGAACTTCATACCTTACCCCTTTGGAGTGATACTAGTGTAGAAGAGGAAATGAAGAGGACTATTCTTGAAAAGGGATGAGGAATTATAAAATAGAATTACTGTTTGGAATTGGGCCATTGCCCTCTAGTGAAAACTGTCATGGGAACATAAGACCACAGATGGCTCAGACTTTACTTCTGAACATCATCTGGGAGATACAGTAAGCCCAGATTAAGAGTATTTAGGAAAGAATCCAAGATGCTTGGGCACTAGTATACTTAAGTATTCTTAAGCATACTTAGGACCCAATTCAGTTTTTATCCTCACTTAAGTGAAAAGAAACTTGATTTTTGGCTAAAAAAAGACTGTGTATCTTTCAGTAATAATGGGTTTTCCTGTAGGCTGCATAATTCTTCTATATTCTCATTCTAGTGTCACTAGAAACTGATTGGCTCGTGTATAAACTGGTTTATTTTATTAAGCATGTCTTATCAAAATTGCTATTTTTTACTGAACTTGGGTATATTGTAAAAATCCATAAAGGACCAAACTATGAGAACCACAGGAAAACCAATAAAAAATTAACTTTCCCACAATCCAGGACTTCCAGATATTAAAAACATTATTTTTTCTTTTATCTTTTTGTTATCACCTCAGAAAGTATCATGTTAAGCTAATTATCTTCTCCCTAGATTAGGCCTCTGACTCCCCTACTCTTGACAATATCTTTTTGGAGACACCAGCCATTCCCAGTTATCTAGCTCATAATATGGAAATAACTAATTATTCTTCCTTCCCTCATGAAAGCCATACTATCGGTTACCAAATTCTATTTGCAATGTCTTTTGCTTCTTCTGCCAGCCTTTCTCAACCAGCATTCTAGAATAGAACCAAGCTCTAACACCCTAAGGCCCTAAAGCCCATAATTATACGTAACGAATTAACCTCTTTCCTGTACATCTAGACCAGTGCTAGTTACATGCCATCCCTGGCAGAATGGAGACAACACTTAAATCATTTTTTAAGTGTTCTGTGGATCAGATGAGAAGCCTCAGCTAAGAAAGGCTGGAGAATCACCAAAATTCCCTGCTTTTTTGGCATCACCTCTGCACACTGCATGCTGGTTAATCTTACTTCTCACTCCCCTTTTCTCTCAAAATTTCAATGCTTTTTCTTTGTTTAGAGCATTAATTCTAATTTATTTATTTATGAGTGTTTTTCAAGGCTTATCAGAATCGGATACCAATCTCCTATTCTTGCCTTACCTCCTACTGGCCCTGCCACTGACTAGACGTGTGAATTTAAACAAATTTAGTCTCCCTGGGCTGTCATTTTCCTCTATATAAAATAAGAGTATTGAGCTAAATTGTCTCTAAGGCTTTCCAACTTATAAAATAGCATGTTCTATAGCAAAGCTCCTCCTCCACTTTGGCATTTTGTCTCAGCCAGACTTAGTATATCCCTGTACTTTTGTTTATTGTCAGTTCCATTACTTGGAAAGTCCCTTTGGTGTCTAGTTCAATTTCACGCACCCTCTGAGGCTGAGTAAAAGCTTACCTCATTTGTGAAGGCTTTCCTTATGATCAGTGACTTCTTCCCATCTTAAATCTAAAGCAGCACAAGCTACCAATCCTGTTTTTTCAGTATTCACTAAACAGAGCCCTACTTGATTATCCATTAGTACTTGTATGTACCTGATCTTTCCGAACTAGTTTGCAAACTCTTTGAAGGTAAGGTATCGAGTTCAGAGCCTGGCTCAAGAAACATTTGATTGTTTCTGAGGGAGTGTACAAAACAAATAGATGTATCTGTAAACTCTCAGAAAGACAAGTGGGGCTGTTTTGCATAACCTCTCTGGGACATTAGAAACCATGCCTTCTCTTTACTTTCTTGGTTTCCATAACACCTATTTCTGCTGGTTTTTCTCTTCTCCATCCTTGGTTTCACATTCTTTTTCTTCCCCTTGGCTCCTCTTTCTCTACCAATCCCTGAAAAGTTGTTGTTACACAGGCTTTTGTCCTTATTCTTGCATGTTCTCACTCAACAGATGCTCCAAGAATAATCTAATCCATGCCTACAACTCCTACAGGACTAATGGGTCTCAAATTCTCCAGGATCTCTAGCCAAGTCTGCTTCCTGGGCTCTAGAGCTTTGTATCTAACTGTCCACTAAAAACCTTGTTCTGATGACCCTCAGGAGCCCAGTCTCCACTTCCTAGAAATGTCTTCCTCTCTTGTTCCCAGATCTTTTCCCCATTCTCATCCAGTCATCCAAATGGAAATGGAATACTGATTCGTTCCCCCAATCTTCCTTTTACCGTTAGATGCTACTACTTTTTCCAGTTTCTATAAGTAAAGAAGAAACAAAATAGCCATTCATTATTGTTTTGCCGTCACCCTCTACCTTGTCTCTGTCCCCTTTTCTTCATCTCTATTATCATCTCTAACCCAGTTGTCTCTCATGGAGACTAACACAATAGCCTTCCCTTCTAATCTCCTCTCTTTCACCCTCAATCCCTTACAATCATTCTCCCTTCAGTAGAAAGAGTGGTCTTCTAAAACGTATCTATCAGATCATGTGTTTCTACCACTTAAAAACCTTTGATAACTTCCTATTCCACGTAGAACCAAAACCAAAACCAAAACTCATTATTACCAAGACCTATAAAAGTCTACATGATCCAGGACTTGCCTTCTCCTCTGAATTCTTCTTATAACCATACCCCTCTTGCTCACCAAGTCTACTGGCCTCCTTTTAGTTTTTAAAACACACCAAGCACATTCCCTCTTCAAAGTCTTTGCATGTGTTGCTCTCTCTACCCAGAATGCTCTTTCTCTGACTCTTTACTTGAGAAGCCTCTGTGACAAATCCTTCTGAGTGATGTCCAGGTCACTTTCTAACACATCACCCCACTACTTTTATTTTCTTTAAGGATTCCTCTTAATACGAATTTTAAAAAATTTACTTGCTAATTTTCTGATCCCTGTGTATCCCTTCAAACTTCAAATTCTACCCTTCTTCATATCCCACACTCCATTGTGATTGTACAGTTTCATGGAACAACCCATGTTACTTCATTCTTTCTTCCTTTCTAAACACTATTCCCTTTTCCTGGAATGTCTTCCTTTCCTTTCTTTTCTACATAACACGTTTCTATGTATGTCCATGATGTGGCTAGAGTTGTTTTCTTCTTTGTGGAGAGTCCCTGATCCTCCAAGAAGATATGTGCATGCCATCACTGTGTCTAATACATGCCTGTAGGACAACATTCAACAGACTTTATTAGAGGTACTCACGTGTCTGTCGCTTTTGCTACACTGGTAGCTCCTTTAGTGTAGGAATCAGTTTCATTTATTGTCTTATGTATATAGCCCGAGTTCAATGCCTTGCACATAACAAGCTCCCATTAAATAGAAATTGAGTAAGTGAAGCCCACATAGATGACCAAATATCAGTGTCTAATGAGTAGTATGTGATGGCAAAATTCGGTTATGTCTAAGGCAAACGTTGCCCAGTTCCTACCAATTAATCATGGAAACTGCTCACTCTGGCACACTTTATAGTTAGGGATCTGGTAGATATCTCACACAGAGCTAAGACCATACAGACTTGGATTTCACCCAAATACGGCCAGCTGGTTGCTTCAGCAAATAACAGTCCCCATTTTGTAGAGAGATACTTCAACACGGAAAGATAGCCATACTTGACACTATAAAGTTCTTATGACTTGGACTAAGAATGAGTAGCCATTTAAAATATATGGCTGTAGTATTTTCAACCCATTCATATGCCTTTCAAGCTTGATGCTAAACATTCAACATTTCCATATATAAAACTGGTGTCTCCTGAAACCCCTTCCACAGGAATCCTGATGAAGTTTCATATCCTTCTTCTTTGTTAATGATTTGACTTGTAGTTGCATATACGCACTCTCTCACTCTTTTTCTCTTTAATTTCTAGTTAGAAAAAACAAATGCACTATGATGTTTACTTGTTGTCGTTTTTTCCGGTGCCTGTCTATGTGCTTTGGAAGCATCCATCCATCTGTCCGATGGTGTTGTACCTATCCCCAAACTGATAAACAAAAGGAAAGATTTTCCAGCATGGGAATGAAGAAACAAATGGCCAGGTAATCGTTGACTTAACAACACCTAGCATATGTCTCTTACAAACATATGATTCCTTCTGGAGAGTGGAGCTGAGGAGGAATGGGTTCCCCCTTGGAGTTCTGGAGAGGGAGAAATAGTCTTCCATGTAGTCTGTTTCCTTTTTAAGAATATATATGAGACAAGAAAGGAGAAGAATGGTTCATGGTCATTAGGTAGATAGGTCCCTTTGGACTAAAGCTATGTAACACAGAGATTAAAAATACTTTTCTGGTCTGGCTGGAAACTTAAACGCTCTTTTAGATTTCTTTCTTCAGGAAATGATATTCTAAGTTTCAAGCTGCTAACTTGCAAAACAAACTTTGGAAACACATCCCATTTATAGGTTGGGGTAATGCTCACTCCAAAATCAAATTTGGGAAGGACCAAAAGAATATAATTTTCCTGTTTAGGGAATGGGTGAGCATAAGGAAGGCAAGCTGAAGCAGACTTCAGCTGAACAAAATGAGTCACTTTTCTCAGTTGTACATTTTTTATTTCGGTAATTACGTGGGAGGTGGAGAAGATACATGAGTAGTTTGGGTTGCTGAGAAAGTAGATGAGAGAAGCAAGTACTCAACGTTGGAGAAGTTGGATTGGTGCAATATGGTGGAAATTTGAAAGACCCACTAGACATGGGTGGAACACTTGGAGCCATTTCTAGAAGAGAATTCATTTTCCATCCCACTGATCTAGCCAGACATTCCTTTGTTTTCTCTTTCCACAGACTTTTCCATAGCCTATTTTCTCAACAGACCTTTTAAAGAGAGGAACACCATTTTCACAGGAAGGTTCTGGCCTTCTCAACTGATGTGTACCCAGAGACACCACAGTATCAGGCCACTGTAAATTTTAAGTTGCCAATGACCTTATCATATTCAAGAAGAGCCAACAAATCTGGGTTGCTCTGATTAAACAAAACTTCAGCCAAATTCTCTGGAACTAAGAAGGGAGTTTTCCTTGGATTCCAGTGGCGGGTCAATGGGTCAGGTCTAAGCTGGTAAAAACAAAGGTTAGAAAATAGACTAAATCGACTAGAGGATAACAAAATCTTCTAGGCACTCTCTATACATATAGACACCCTCTATACATATAAGCTTATATTATCTCATAACATTAAGTGGTGCTATCTTCTCCACCTGAAATGCTTTATTTCCTCCATCTGCCAAACTATGTTCTGCCTCCAAAAATTCTGTTGAAAAATCTTTTACAAAATCATTCCAGACCTTTCCTCATTCTCCATCTGGATCCCTGTTGCGATCACTGTAGTAACCTCCCTAGTAACTCCTCGTTCCCCATATTGTTTATGTGTGTATATATATATGTACACAGAGAGAGAGAGAGAGAGAGGAAAGAGAGAAAGAGAAAAAACATTTTTATGTTTTGTACTTATGGTCCTTTCCTGTTTCCCTAGACACTGCATAAGTTTCATTCCTGGGTTCACCACTGTCCTAAATATCACAAGGCATTGTACTTCCTACTACCTTTTTTAATCTCCCAGGGAAAAATTGTCATCCTCTTTCACTGTATGCCTGGTGGTAACAATTATCATTGATTAGTAGAGCTAAAGGGATCTTAGAGATTACCTAGTTTGTTTTTTAAACTTCGAGTCACAGCCCTATTGATTCCAGATACTTCTCAGAATCCAAATACATAAAATAGATAAAATGTGCTGTTTGGCTAGGGCAGAGTTTGGTGACCCAGCCTCTGTCTTGTCAGTTCCCTCCTCTCTGCCCTGAGGCCCCTCTGAAGAAGCCTAGGGAGCAGAGTTTGGGAGACACTGATCTACATCCAATCCTTCACAGTGCAGATGTTGGGAAGTTAAGGTCATTCAGCTCAGAAAGGGCTGAGCTGGAATTTCTTCCTGTGTCTGTGCCACTTCTTTCAGAGGGGTAAGAGAAGATCATGCTTTCAGTTTCTGGATGTACATATCCTTAAATATTCTAAATTTGTGAAGTCAGCATCTGTGTGGTTCATAAATGGACAGGGTTCTTTTACAAATGAAGACTAGAATTTTTTGTGTTTTCCAACTTTTGACTCATTTCTCTTATTTTTCAATTAGTCTTTTTCATCAGGACTAACTTTGGGAGACAATATTTTCCTCAAATGTTATTTGGAGGTCATGTATTCATTCAATAAACATTTATCAACCAACTACTGAGTCAGAAATTATGTAGAGTACTGGAAACACAGAAACAGTTTTCTTAAAAAAAGAAAATCCTCTACCCTCAAGTAGTTCACAGTGTAGTGTGGTAGACCTACCTGTGTCTGTTTCAAAGTGCGTATTCTACAATATGCTCCTGGATAATTTTATTAATCTCAGGTGTATTTTCTTAATTGCTCAGGGATATTTTCTGCTAGGAATACACTAGTATTTCTTCTCATGTAGAGAGTGACTATCCAATCTGCCTTGTAGGCCTGCAGTGTGAGTTTTGTGAATAAGAGAACATTCATAGGTATTAAGACTAAAATACCGCAACATCAAAGGATTTTTAAAGATTAAATGTGTTTATATCTGTAAAATACTTAGAACTATACCTGGCATTTAGTGAGCACTGAATGAGGAATTGCTTGTTATTGATGATGCTGATGATGTGTCCATGTTGGTTGAATCATGTGTCTAAGTATCTTTCGGAAGAAATTCCTCAAGGATGAATTTCTGGATTTGGGGAGTGTGTGTGTGTGTGTGTGTGTGTGTGTATGTGTGTGTGTGTGTGTACATGTCTGAGGTTTAATGAACATACAATTGGTTAACTGACAAATGAGATATTAATGTCACTGATTTAAATTTTGCGCACCCTGTGCTCTCAGTGGTCTTTAGGGCTAATATATATTGGTTCCTGGAGTCTGGAACTCAGAGATATAATTAGCCTACCTTATAGATGCGGCTAACAAAATAAGAATAGAAATTTGAGCCTGCCTCACACTTTGAAGGTGGAGAGGCTCATCACTTCCAGGCAACTGGAAGGTGAGCATCTCAAGACTTAGACTCAGCCACTCTGAATCTTCAAGGAATGATGCAAAGATGCAATGGCAATGATAAATTATCCTCAGAGATGGTGGCATTTGGGGTCTGGTGTCTGTGGTGCTCATGAACTGATGTCCTAACCAGTCAGTGGTCTTGCCTTGACTGTGTTTTCTGGGTCCAGCTTGCTTTCTTTGGTTCCGCCTATTTTTTGAGGCTTGTCTTCTGGCCTTCCCATCAGTAATGTGAGCTCTGATATTATGTGAATTCAGTCTAGTTTCTATGCTTGCATGCAAGAAACTGCCTGGTACAATCTTATACTCAAGAAATCAGATCAAAGCTACTAATATTGTTCCATGTATTAAGGCAGCGGCCTAAGGGCTTTTGCACTTACTGTTCCTTCTGCCTGAAATGCTTTGTTCACACTTCTTTTTGTGACTTGCTCCCCTACTTCCTCAGGGCTCTGCTCAAATCTCGCTTATGTAGATCTCATCAAGGAGGCTTTCTCTAATCATCCTATACAAAGCAGACACCACCCTACATTCCTTTTCTCTCCTATTTTATTTTCTTTCATTTTTCACTCTACCCTCGTATCCACCGAAGATATTTATTTACTATTATCTGTTGACACCAGTGGCATGTAAACTTCACAAGGGCTCCCTGACTCTTTTAGTCACTGACATTTCCTGGCACCTAGTATAGTGGCTGGCACATATGAGATGATCAATAAATCTTTCATGAATGAATAAATGAGTTTGAATTCTGCACAGATGTAATAATAACAATAAGCTAATGTGCTATGGCTAATACATTCATTCCACCTTCCTCCATGTTCTTGCTTTCTCTCCCTTAATCTTGACCATCAGCATCCCATATATTTCTTTACACCTATCTGTCAGTCTAAGATGTGATACAGCCAATTTCCTAAGAGTAACGAAAGCGGAATTCGGTCCTGCCTACCACTACAAAATGCTTATTATCTCTCCTTTTACATTTTAATTGTTTAAATATTTGGGGAGGACTTCCCTGCTGTGGTAAATTTATACTCATTAAATTGTCAAACGTGATGGTATTATTTATTTATTTGATGCAGGCACTGTAAGGGGAAATGCTTGCTTTTGCCACTGGCACCATCTGGCTTTGACTGATTATTGTATTTTACCTGATAGTCTTTGGACAGAACTATCAGGGTGATGAATGGGTGAGAGTGGGAGGAGTTCAAACACTGGTTGAGAAAGGATAACAAACCTGTAGCAATAAGTCAGACACCAGGAGGCATTCTAAACACTGAATAAGATAGAACATCCATCGCACCTCCTATTTGCATTCCAGGTTAATCTTCAGAGAGTCAACATGGCAAAAACATTCCAAGATAAAACTAGCAAGATCTTCTAGAAAAGATTTAAGTTGCCAGGCAAAAAGAAAAATTTTCTATGGTTACTGAGTGTGCTGTGATTCCACATGGCTGTGGTTGTAGCTAGAATTCTGATTATATCTTTTCACATGATCAGTAACTTATAATCTTATGCAGATTTAAATAAAAATGAAAATTTTCAAGACATTCCAACATTCTAAGAGAAAGTTGGATTTGTGGGAATTAGAGAATAGAATGTACAATAGCAAATGAGGCTACAATGGGCAGGCATTGGGTTCTGGTGTTATAACCTGATCTTGAACAAAAACCTAATCCCCCTGGCACTCTTGAAGCCTGACCTTCATCAGAGGCTTCATTCCAGACAGAAGTGAGGCGACAGCTTTGTTAATGTGGGGCATCTTCAGCCTGCCTGGATTCATCTGACAGTCTCGTTGAGGCAGGAAGCCTAAAAAAGCTACCACTAAATCTTTCATTTTCCCCAGAGAGACATCTTTAAGGTACATGTATGGCTGCCCCCATGTTAGTCTGGTTTATCAATAGATCACCTATCACTTTCATAGTATCTTCGAGTTAGAAGTGATTTTAGAAGTCATCTTGTCTATGAAATCACTCATTTATTCATTAGGAAACATTTATTAAATGTCTACTATAAATTAAAGGATGTAGACTGGAAAAATGAATCACATATGGTTGTCCCCTCTACATATGCATGAATTCCTCTTCATGACATCATTATTAGGTTGGAGTTCAGCCTTGCTGGAATATCTCCAACATTTTGGGTGTTGTTGCTACTCACAACATCCCTCAAATGAGAGAAAGCAGGTTAACCTCACTTAAAAGGGGATTAGCGCCCAACCAAAACTTTGCTTACCCCACGTCATTCAAAGAGTCAGATGCAGAATCCTTGAAATCAAAGTCAAATACTTGAAGCTCTGAACAGTTAATTTAGTGAACTCTTTCACCTTTGTTTTCTTGTCTTAATCCCTGTCGAACTTCGCTGTGCCTGGCCATTCTTCATGTTCATTCAGAGATGGGAGGTAAATACCAAATTTGGATATTTGTAACCAATGAGTTTAGTCTCTTGTTGCCGCTAAAAAATATCCCCAAACTTCTTAATGTATTTCAGAACACTTTCCCTTCTTAATGAATGAAGCTTCATCAGCTCAGTTTAGTTTTGTTTGCACAGAAAAATCAAGCTTTGGAATAAATCTAGAGTGTTAAAATGAAATTCCGACAATTGTCAAATGCTTTGAAATATCTCAAGAAAAACACTTATTGAGGCTTTTCAGCATTTGGCCTTGGCAAGAAGATAGATATTAAGAGTTCCCACAAAATGAAAAATAAAATGGCATGTAAATATATACCTATATACATAAAACCCAAACTATGGACTTTTAGGGATTTTTGAGATTTCTAATTTGGATCTAAGGTAATGGTCAATTGCCATTTGTCAGAACTTTCGTTTAATAACAATTTTAAGAAATTGAACAGTGGACTAACTTAAATTTTTTTTTAATGTGCTACTAAAACCAAAGCATATTAGATTATGTCTCTGGATAAGATTATTCTTAAACCATGATTTAAGGTTCTCCTAATATTCCGTCACTGTCAGGGTCCAGAAACTCAGGGCCAAGGGTAAGTCAGCCTTAGATAAACAGATTGTCTGGCTTAGGCCACCAATCTGTCCAGCATTTGTGACCTATAAAGATCTTTCCTGCAAGCATCTCTGCTTATGCCAACTGTTTATATGCACAGTGGAAACTTCCAAAGCTGTCATTCCCACGTTTTCTTTGCTTATACAACTAACTGCTACTATGCTGAGACTTTTCCTTTCCTCCTTCCTTCCTTCCTTTCTTTCTCTCTCTCTCTCTCCCCCTCCCACCCTCCCTTCCTTCCTTTCTTTACAAAGAAAGGCTCAGTTAACCCATGAGTTTGGTCAAGAATAGAAGTTGAAGGACAAGACCTGAAAATTACAGCATTTAAGCTTTGCACAGTGTCTTGTGATGGAGCAAGGACTCAGGGATGGCTACTATAGGTGGAGATTCAGAAAGAGTCTAATGAACGAGAGTGATGGGGAGATCACACATACACTTCAAATCATTCTGAAGAAATGGAATAAAATAGAAATAATCTAAGACAGAGTGGGGGGAGGGGGTGGAGCTCTGCAGTTATTCCAAATTAAGCACAAACCCTCAGAAATATTTGCAATACCCTAAATTAGTAGATTGCCATTTCTTTTTCTTTTTTCAGTTTTTTTTTCCATTTTATTTATTTATTTATTAGCTTTTTGGGGGTACACCAAGTTCAATCATCTGTTTTATACACATATACCTGTATTCCCTCCCTCCCTAGACTTCCCCCCACCCTCCCCATCCCAGTCCTCTAAGGCTTCATCCATCCTAGAGTTGAAATCCTTCTGTTATACAGCAACTTCCCACTGGCTATCTATTTTACAGTTCGTAGTATATATATGTCTATGCTACTCTCTCACTTCATCTCAGCTTCCCCTTCACCCCCCACTCCCCCCAAACCTCGAGTTCTCCAGTCCATTCTCTGCATCTGCGTCCTTGTTCTTGTCTTGTAACTGAGTTCATCAGTACCATTTTTAGATTCCGTATATATGAGTTAGCATACAATATTTGTCCTTCTCTTTCTGACTTACTTCACTATGTATGACAGATTGTAGTTCTATCCACCTCATTACATATAGCTCCACCTCATTCCTTTTTATAGCTGAGTAATATTCCATTGCGTATATATGCCACATCTTCTTTATCCATTCATATGTTGATGGGCATTTAGGTTGTTTCCGTGTCCTGGCTATTGTAAATAGTGCTGCAATAAACATTATGGTACATGTTGCTTTTCGGATTATGGTTTTCTTTGGGTATATGCCCAGGAGTGGGATTACTGGATCATATGGTAGTTCTATTTGTAGTTTTTTAAGGAACCTCCAAACTGTTTTCCATAGTGGCTGCACCAACTTACATTCCCACCAACAGTGCAAGAGAGTTCCCTTTTCTCTACACCCTCTCCAATATTTGTTGTTTCCAGATTTTGTGATGATGGCCATTCTGATTGGTGTGAGGTGATACCTCATTGTGGCTTTGACTTGCCAAAAAAGCAAATAACCCAATCCACAAATGGGCAGAAGACTTAAATAGACATTTCTCCAAAGAAGACATACAGATGGCCAACAAACACATGAAAAGATGCTCAACATCACTAATCATCAGAGAAATGCAAGTCAAAGCCATTTCTTATAGAGAAGAAATAGTCAGGAAAGATCTCAACCACAAGAGACCCCTCCATTGAGAATTATTTGCAATTTAGTGCCATATCATGTGTCAGAAACCCTTTTCTCATCCTATTTTAAGTGTTAAGTATCTCTTTCCAGGAAACTAAATAACCAGCTCATGTTTCCTGAACCCCTAGTATGGACCTAACTGTATTACTAATATGTACGATGGGACACATTGTGATGGGCAGGGGAACGTAAACCCCGTCATCAAGAAGGGGAAAGAAGGCTGATGTTTAAGAAAAGTGTACAAACTAAAAAGTAATACTCATGAAAATAACAAAACAAGGCAGTGTGTAATTAAAGAATATGAGTGATCTCTTTAATTAAAGAATAATTAAAGAGATCAGTGAGGTGTCGTTGGAGGAGGCAGAGGAACACGAGGGCTTTAAGGATGGGAAAAGTAGGAGGGTGTTCAAGACGAGGGAGAAGAGACGGTATTCCAGCTAAGTGGGATGATGCAGTGCCTGCTTGTGGAGCCTTGAGGAGACCATCTTGAAGAACGTGAAGAGTGTTTGATGGTAAGAGTTAGGATGTAAAATGGTGTACATGAGGCTTAGCAAAAAAAAAAAAAAAAATTTAGCCTGCCATGGTAAGAAATTTGTGCCATGAACAGCTTTTGACTAAATGAGTGACATGAAAGATGTATTTATGGTACACATGCATGCAGGACTGCATGGGGAGACTGGAGACAGGAATGCAGGTTACAAAGTTATTTTTAAAGAAAATAAGAATGAGCAAATGAAGGCTTGAACCAGGGTGTTCACAACTGGAATTGAAATGTAAGACTAACTATAGGCCTTTTGAGAAAAATGGACCATTTTCAGTTCTTATAGGACATGAAGAAATGTCTCTGTCAATACATGTGGTCTGTGACCCTTCTAATTTTTCTGACCAAGTGACATGTGGTATAGGCAGTATGACAAGGCAAGTCATAGAAGCAGTCCCTGTTTTAGGCAATTACTAAGAGCCCTTCTGCAGATCTATTCGCTTTTCATTTTCACTTCCCTAGTTCTTGGATTGCAGCTCTATATCCTACCTTTATTTTCTGCTTCTGCCCCCTTTGGGTGGACCCTATCAAATATGCGTTCTGGGCCTCTGAGATTGGGAAACCCCTGGGCAGTGGACTCTCAGTCCTGCTCTCTTCTTTAGTCTTGGACACCATCTCTAGCATGGACTCCATCACCCCATTTCAAACCCACTGAACTCTGTAAGCCATGCCAATTCCCACCAATTTGCCCTGTGACAGGTAGAGAAATGAAATATGATTGTAAGATTTCTAGCTTAGATAGTGGAGTGGAAATACTCTGGGCAGAATTCATACACTTGAAAGGAAAAGCTGGTTTGGTAAGGAAGGCGATGGTTTAAATTTCCAGCATGATCAGTAAGAATGAGGCATCCAGAGATGCCTAACTGAAGATTCGGAAGTGGAAGGAAAGATAACAGGTGCAAATGACTCAAAGGGAGATTGAAAGCTTATTCATCTTCGTGGGCTTCAGTCGAGGGAGAGTTAGAAAGAGAAGAGCTGAGGGAACGGCTTACTCTCCCTTCAATGGCAGAAGATACTTCATTAAAAATCACTTAGTAAAAGAACTAGCATAATCAGAATCAGAGAAGGCAGTAAGGAGAAATCTTCAAAATAGAATGGTGAACACTATGAAATCAGAGTGATCCATGAGGATGAGAATGGAGAATAGACCACTGCATGTAGGATGACTATTAATAACCTCTGGGTGGACCATTTAGTAGAGTGGTGAGGACAAAAGTTGGATGGTAGTGGCTTAGCAGGGACTAAGGTGGAAGAAATGCAGACAATTGGCAGAGACCACACCTTTTACATTTTTGGCACTGAACAGAGGAAGAGAAATGAGATTGTAGTAAAAGGGTGCTATTTTTCAAGCTAGGGAGAGACCTGTGTTAAACAGAGGGAAGTGTAGAGAAGGGTAGACTGAAAGGCTAAAGGAGGAAATGTCACATCAATGAAGGGATGGGTGCAAATTCTTAGATTTCAAGAGGGTTTCTTGTGGAAAAATGATATCCCTTTGAAATAGAAAGGAAACAGAAGTGGATGAGAGGTTTGTTGAATTGCAGTAGCATATATGCAGGACATCCTGCCAAAATCCTGAACCCCCTTCCTTTTTTTCCTCAGTGAAGAACTTTGATCAACTGCTCAGAGTAAAAATGGGGAAACTAACACCTTCAGGGTAGTTTACTAAGCAACACTAAGCAGCATATTCCCAAGTGGTTTGTGGACACCTGACTGTGTATCACCTAGAGAAGCTTTTAAAAATGAAGATTCTTGGAGGAGAAACTTCATTTACAAGCTCCTCTGATGATTCTTTTGTGTGTGAATTCAGGAACCAGTGCCTTGATGGGAGGTGGCGCCATCTTGAAAACACTGTCTAATTTAGAAAGGTAGCAAGAAGCTCCAAAGTCTCTCATCCTGTGGCCATTTTAATCTTCACATCCCTCAGTGCTCCCTTCACTAGGTATATTTCCATGGGAAAGAGAGTAAAACTCAGGCCTGCATCAACCTGCATGAGCTCTTGGTTATATCTGGGAAAGCATAAACGTATATCTATAACCAAAAAGAAAACCTCAATACTGATCCTGTGTACACATGAAATTTAGAAGATGATGTAAACCACTTATTTTTCCCACTGAGTTTCCTTTCAGTCCATTATGAGTTTACTTCAGGTAGGCATCCAGGTGCCCCCTCTCTCTCTAGGCTTCCTTTCTTTTCTCTTTCCCCCAACCCCATTTTCTACCTTTTTGTCCCTCCCTCTGCTGCCCCACCGCAATTCCATCCTAGATTTCAGATGGGATACTAGATCTTTATGGTTCTGCGCATTGTGCCATGTTCTGTCCTAGAGGGTCAGCATTGGAAGTTTCAGACATTTGGTCCCTAGAGCTTTCAAAGCTGCATATGTAGAAGATCAACTGACATTTGCTTGCTAACCTTGACTACCTCTTGTAGTCATAACATTGATATATTGTTATGTATTAAAAAGAAGAAAGAAAGAAAGAAAGAAAGAAAGAAAGAAAGAAAGAAAGAAAGAAAGAAAGAAAGAAAGAAAAAGAAAGAAAGAAAAAAAGAAAGAAAGAAAGAAAGAAAAAGAAAGAAAGAAAGGAAGGAAGGAAGGAAGGAAGGAAGGAAGGAAGGAAGGAAGGAAGGAAGGAAGAAAAAGGTTACTATAAGTTGCCTAGGGTGAGAAGGAGTGAACATTGAATGCCACAACATTAAATTGGACCCTGTCATCAAGAGCAAGCATATCCTAAGCTCATTTCTTATGTAAATTGTATATTTTTCTTTCCTTTCTCTGCATTCCACTTTATCTACCAGTGCAGAAATGGAAGGTTTTAGTTTCTCTGTCTCTTTCTTCCAGTATATTGATATATTCAAAAGAGTAGAGTAATTTTGTCCATTTTTTACCTGACCTATGTTTTTCTTAGGCATGTGTACTTGGTCCTCCCTGCCCACCACACTGTTCTAAAATTGCTCTCTCTGAGGTCACTAGTCACCGCTTCATTTTCATTTCCAAAGTCCTTTTCTTGGTCTTCACTTAACAGTTTCACCCAATTGGACTCTGCTGGACACCTCTTCCTGGCATTGATGCTCTCTTCTCTTGGCTCCTATTCTGGCCCCTTTCAATTCTTACTCTCCTTGTCTAGGCTTGCTTTCACTAGATCAGTCGTTGTTTCTTAATCTAACCTTACTCCTCATAAAGAGTAAAGGGGAAAATAGTATGTGGAATAAGGTAAAATCCAATTCTGCTACACTGGGATCTCTCTTATTGTTTGGGACTCATATGCTAGGCGGCCCTCAATAGGGAAGCATAGGCATAAGTGATAGAGTTCTGTAAATTGTAGCTTCTTCCATCTCTAGTTGGATTCCCCCTTTCAAATGTTTGTAGTTGAAACTGACTCCATCACCTTTCTCCAAAATCCATCTTTCCCTTTGAATTCTCCCCTTTCTGTTAATTCTTCCATTCTCAGTGATTTTATCATCTTACTTTCTATATCACATATTAGCTGTACCACACATTTAACTCTGAATTTACACTACTTTGGTATTTATTTAATTCTTTAATTTTATTTCTTATTACCATACATAAATAATAAATATTTGAGGGCAAGAATTGCATTTTTTACATCTTTATAGTTCTGATTCCTACCCAGTGCTCAATAAATGATTTTTATTGTTAAGCTGTTTCAACAAAGTTGCTAATGTTTCGCATATATTTCTCTCAGTGTGGTCGTTTTTGAAAGAGTTGACAGATTTTAATGAAAATTAGTAGATATGAAGATTTAATTGTGGTTCAGACCACCATCTTGAGACAAAATGGCAACTAATAAATTTACTGGTAAGGGATTTTTCCTAGCATTATTAACAGTGGGTTCTGTAGAATTTTATACGTTTGTACTGAATGTGTCCTGCTATTTAGAACCTCTGACAGAGTGAGGTATCAGTCAAAAAAAATTTGAAGTTGAAGGAGCTAGAGTTAGGTTAGGTCATGCAGATACCCAAAGGAGAGGTAAGGTTGAGCTAAACATCAAAAACTGGATGCCTACACCTTATTTGAGAGAATACTGACAGCAGGGAATATACATTTTCTTAATTTTTATTGACCAAAACATAAGGCAGTTTTTTCAGTGTCAAAAGAGGTTAGAAAAAGATTGGAGAAATAGTTTATGCTCTCACTTTGTGTGTGTTAGGCCATTAGTTTACCAAGGGTAACCTCTGCTTCTTAAACTTCCCAGTCTCTCAGGACTAGGTTTACAGATTCTTAGAATTAATGAGTTGGAAAGAATTTGACGATTTAGTTCAAACTGCTTGTTTAGAGATAGGCGACTTGCTTCCTCTGAAGCCCCACCTTTGTACTGGCTCTAGAGTTTGAGTAATTCCATCCAAATGGAAATGTTGCTGTTACATTATAAAGTAACATTTCTTGCCCTGTTCATATTTAATAAATTTTCCCATGAAAAACTAGATTCACTTTTCACTTTGTAGACAATTTCCCATGAAAAAATAGCTTGATTTCTCACTTTTCAGACACTAAACATTTGAAATTGAAAAATTAGTCCTAAAGAAGAGTTTTCAAAATATATAGAACAGTAATAGGGAGGAAATATCACTTTCCATCTTCCCCCATGTCCATTCCTCCTCTACCCCAAATCCACTCTATGTAAGCATTTATGCATTTCTTCTGCAATAATTCTGCCATGTGTAAGCCTGGAAAACTTAGTTCAGTTGACTCTCATTAGCTTGAAGTTAGTTGCTCTGATGTAAAATAGTCTATATTTCATATATTCTGTTGTTTTAGTTCAATTTATCAGTTGGCCACTGTATGTGCAAGACAGAATTGGTGCTCAGAGCGAAGTACAAAGTCTTTCGAACATTGAATATTACACTTGTTTTAGTATGACCCTAAGCAAGTCCCCTACTTGTCCACTTATCCACCTACAGTGGATGAAACAGCAAATTACAAGAGTTTATCTGAAAAGTTCTTCTCTGGAGAAAGAGACTTAGGAAATATAAACTCTCCTAACTGAAGAGCCCAGCTCTTCCCAGGACGATCTGAGAAAATGTAGAGCAAACCCAATACTACTTCAGCACACCTCTCTCACAGTCTTTTTTAAAAAGCCCTATTTTGTTTGAACACTGCATTCCTGAGCCTAAAGAGTGCTTCAGCAAAAATCTTCCTTCCTGGGGGCAAAAGCAATCTCACAGTGTTACACTCTCAGAAAGGCAGATACTGCTGAACGTTGACTGGACAAAAGACGGTTTTCTTTTTCCTCCAGCAAAAATTTGCTCCAATTACACGAGAAAGAGACACAATATGATGTTTATTCCTGTTTACAGATGTTTAACCAGTGCCCCTTCAGAGGGTCATGTGTCTACAAACAGCATCGTGGTAATTATATCCATTGCTGTAGAGAACAGATGTGGAAATTGGTGGTTTCTTGGGGGAAGAGAATACCAAGCCCACTTTCTAGAAATGTACCCAGTGCAACACAGCTGTAACATTCTGTGCAGAGGTCTTTAATGTCTGTAACTGCATGTGCTTACATTCAAAGAATATAGGAGTTCAGTGGGGCAGAAAAGTCCAGGGGCACCTAGAAAATGATGCAGATCATTTGACGTGTTTAGAAATTCCTAGTGATACTGGGCACATCTCCAAAGCCAAAGAAGGTAAATCTTTGATTCTAAAGTTTTCCTGGCGAGAAATATATATTGAGAAGAGAGTAGAATGCAGAAACCTCTGATACTTCGCACACCTCTGAGGTCAGTGCATCCTAGCTATAACAAGAGTTTAGTGAGGCTAGATTGCATCAAGGTGATCATACTTTGACCTGTGAACACCAGAATATCCTTAAACTCACCATTTCAGGGTCTGGCAGGGATCAGGGGTCACTGGTCCTCTCCTGAAAACTAGAATTCAATGGTTCCTTATTTTAAATGCCTATGTCACCTGGGATGTAACAAGAAGAATTAGATGAAATCTAATCTATGTCACATATTGTGTACAGAGATCCAGTGTGTGCCTAAAGGGTGAGAATTCTTCTGAACCAAAGCTATCTGTGCCTTTACACGTACCAAAATTTTACAGAAGACAATATGTATCCTATAAATTAGTAATCGTGATGAAACACTGGAATTTAATTTGCATTTACATTGTATACAATAATATGAAATGCCATTATGCCTAACTTGGAAATTTTGCTTCTGGGGCAAAAAAAAGTGTAATCTTTTTCCAGCCTACGCTTTTCTGCTTTTCATGATTCCACATAAACGACCCAGCAGCACTAAACTGGGTCTCTATGATTGAAATGTAACAGAGGAGCAACCTAACCTGCTAATCTGTACCTTTCAGGCCCAGATGGAAGGATAATAAAGAGACCTGCCAAGCGCCTTAGGCCAAAGCATGCCTTTTGACACTAATGGTCTAATTCAGCTATCTACTTTGTCCCACTTTCAGCCTTCTCATTCTCTGTGGCCCTAGGGACTCAAAGGAAAACACAGGAGGTGAGGAGGCCTAGCGTCAGCTCTATCACTGGTGGCCTCACTCCCTCTATAGGCCTTGGTTTCCATGCTATGAAAGGACATGGTTTAATGATCTCTTCTAGGTCTCATGTGTTGGGCTGAGCGTGTGTATGCACGTTGGAATTTTTTTTTTTAATATTATTTATTTATTTGGCTGCACCAGGTCTTAGGTGCAGCTTGCAGGATTTAGTTCCCTGACCAGGCATTGAACCTGGGCCTCTTGCCTCCCCGCATTGGGAGCATGGACTCTTAACCTCTGGACCAGCAGGGAATTCCCTGCATGTTGTAATTTAAGACAGGAATTCTTGGTCATATGTGTGGGATAGCTCCAATTGTCTCTAAAACCAGGAGGCAATGTGGTAAGAATAGAAAATTCTGAGTGATGCTTGATATAAACATTTTCAGTAAAATCAAGGAAGCTATTTCCAAACAGAAACATGGCTCAGCTTATCTTCCTCGTGGTCTAAGCCCACTAGGGGCTTATTAAAACGCCTTTCAGGCCCTCTGCAGTGCTACACCAGACTTCCTCAGTCAGCATCGTGGAATCTGCTTTACACAAGCACCCTGGTGGAAAAACATGCTGAAGTTGCAAACCCTTCGCCTAGGTGAATGAACACTTCTTCTGCTCATCTGTAATTTGGTTGGGAGAAAACCATTAGTCTACCCTAATGGAAACATTATCCATCTTTCCTGTTTCCCAGAAAATGTTAGTACCTTAGTAGGACAGTCTCTTAGAAAACAGCTTCTTAGGAGAGCAAGCCATTTCTTAGTTACAAATGGATTGTTTTTCAAAAATAAATAAACTTGGAACTTAAAATGCTTTTGCCACAGAAATAACATAAAATGATGTTAATGTTTCCAGATCTATCTATAAAATTCAGTTTGATCCAAAATGTAGCTAGAATTCTGTACATTTGGAATGAAAACATAGGAGAAAACAATAATGTTATTGGGTTTGGGAAAGTAATAGAACCAGTTCTTTATATCTAATTTCACACACACACACCCCCATAAAAAATTCCCTTTTTTGATCTGTAGGTGTTATGCTAGCTCCATTCAACAGTAGCCAGAATGGAAATTACAGCAAAACTCTTGTTTATTAGGTAACTTTGTGTCATGATGGGATTCTCAAGAGGAATGAGAAGAGGGGTGAATAAAAAGGAAATTTCACATGTTGATTGGTCAAAAGAAGTACCATTGTGGGGAGATGAACTCGGGGCAGGGGGCAAACAGAGAAAAAGGACATGAAGGAGGAAATGAGTGGTTTGTGTGAGCAGATGAAGATCTGCATGGAAGTGTAGGAGAGGTGAGTTGCTTAGGTCTAAGCAGAAGAACTTGTTGGATGCATGGTTGCCCCAACTCCCCCCTCACTCCCACCTCCACCCCATCTCAGGCAGAAGAAAGGAACAGTGGGTAAGAGATTTTGTCAATTACCGATAGTTACCACCAGATGGCGAAATTCACCCCAGGCCTCTTGCTACTGGTCAGTTTACTGGGAAAAGGGGAATTGGGACTATGTGCATCGCTTAGTTACTCATTCATTTATTCCACAAATACTTACTGAGTGCCCCCTATGTCCCATGAACTATGTTAGGAACTGATGTTGACATGGCCAACCCAACAAAGTCCGTGCCCTCAACGAACTTATAGTTGGGTGGAGAGCTAAACTGGCACAAGAATGTCCCTAGAATATTTGTTAATATTCTTCTTATATAGTGAAGTACAGGCTTTCTCCTCTGGTGACTTGCCTCATTGTCAGCCCAGACAAAACCAAAGATACACAAAGCCAGTAATTCCTTTTCTCCACGAACCTGCCCACACCTGGAATTCTGCCTCTCAGCTTCTCCTCCACCCCATCCCTTGGTCTTTCATGATCCAGCCTTCAGTCTTCCCTCAAATAAAAACGTACTAGCCTTTAGCCTCTTGCCTTCAAAATGTTTATCTTAGCTAGATGACCGGTATTAATCTGATTAACCTAGAGTAGAGGCGTTACAGAATTCCTCACTTCTGATATTATTTGCATTTTAGGTAAGCTTGCTGGGTTCTTGGTGTTTGTTTTGTTTGCGTTTTGTTTTGTTTTGTTTTGTTTGTTTTTCCTTTTCCACAGTGCTTCCAAAGTCTAGTAACATTTAACTTTAGGGTATTGGACACCTCTGACATTCTTAGAAAAGCTGTGGTCATTCAATAGCAAAATAATCAGATAAACAAACTGCAAGGCACATTACTTCAGATTCAGGGACACCCTGAAGCCCATTCTTAAACCTCACAGATTTAAAAAAAGAAATCTATCATCTCTCTATATCTATCTATCTATCTATCTATCTATCTATCTATCTATCTATCTGCCTATCTATCCGTCATCTATCTATCTATCTATCTCGTTCAAAGAACTGACACAAAGCGTGGGAGCTTGGGGCACAACGTTCTGGGAAGCAGCAGAAAGGGTTTAAGCAAACTTTCTTATTTCGCCTAAGCAGGGCAGGTTCTGATTCGTGTCTCTCCCCGGTTTCTGTCCTGCGCCGACAGCTGACAACTGACAGCTAGGTCTCTCTTCCGCAAGCCACTCAGCCTTTGTCTCCCGGCCCCCTCCCCCTGCATTTTGACTTGGGTTTCCGTCCCACAGTCCCTCTTCGAGTCTCATTTTCTGCCTCCTTTAGGCGTTCCCTCCGGTCTCTCTTTAGGGTGACCTCATCCCTTTGTTTCTCCTCGGCTGCCACCCGTCAGCCCCTCCCTAGGCCCTCATCCCCGGCTGCGGGCGTGGCCCGGCCGTTGGGACCCAGGGGACCACAGGGCGTGGCTCGGACCCGCCGCCCCGTGAGCCTCGCTTGGAGCCCTTCCTCCAACGCTCCAAACCTCCGGGGAGAATTCCCGCGCCCCGGGAACACCGGGAGATTTGTTTTATCTTAACGAACACTCACAAGTTCTCGTTGGGAGATAATTGCTTCTTTCAGAGGTTCGGACAACAAAAGCATCAGCCGGCGCCCCAGGCCTGTGGGTGGTAGAGCCGCGGCTAGGGGCGATGCGCGGGCTCCCTCCTTCGCCCTCATCAGTCCGCGGGCTTCACCTCCCGCCCGCTGCAGCACAGCCGCACGGCCGCCAGGGACCGAGCCCCCTGTCCCGTCAAGGTTGCACAGCGGGTGAGGAGGGCACAGGAGAGAAAGCTGGCTCAATTGCAAGTCCCACTCCTGTCCCTCCCAGTTTTCCCTTGCTTGGGGGCTACAAAGAGCATCTTAGCTTCGCTCTGGCTGTTGGCACCTGTTTCTCTAGCACAGGCGGGGAGAGGCCGAGCAGCGGGCAGGAAGGTTTCTGTATATCAGCAGGAAAAGGCCGTTGGAAACTAAACAGGAATACCTTGTCCGCAGCGTGTACAAAGGCGAGAAAATCAGCTAAGGTGAGGGCCAGAGGCAGTGGTCCATCCTTGAAAAACAGAGTTATCCAGGCTTCCTCATTTGATCTTTCCATTTCCCACCCATGAAATACAGGCTCCACAGACAATTTCAGATGAGTTATTTTGGGGTGGGGTGGGGGGAAGGAGGGTAAATAGAGCAGGTGGGAAGAAATGAGATGACTTCTGTAGGTGCGGCCAAATGTACAACCCTCCCCCACCCCCGTGAGATTTTTCTCTTAGTCCGGAAACATGGTACCAGCATATGTTTTCCATTCATTCCATAATATTGTTTAAAAATGATTAAAGAACACACTTTGGGTGATACAGACAAACTTTATTCAACATTTCCTGAAGCCAGCAGTCTCTGGTCTCAAGGGCCCAGACACCTGCAAAATGGGGCAGAAAGCAGGATGCTTTTATAGGATAAGGAATAAGGAACAAAGAAGTAAGTATAGAGCCCATAACTGGTTCAGCGTTTGGGGACTGGCTGACTGGTTACACTGTGTTTCTGGTCAAATGGATCACTTACATGGACATGAAAATTATCTAACCTTCAGTTTACTGACCTAGCACCCTGGGCAGGAATGGCTCCATCTTGACCTGGGGGAATGGAGGTGCTGCAGAGGAAAGAAGACCAACCCTATTTGCAAGTGATGAGGGTAGGAAGCTGATGGGAGTTGGAGCGTTCTCTCCCTGTGTTCTGACCTCTTTTTCTTGTTTAAATAGGTTGAAGCCAACTGTGGCTGCGGATGAGTGATTTGCATATCTTATTTATTTATTTTTAGCAATCTTGGTGATTTTTTGCCCCAACTAGGACAGTAGATTTCATTCAGATTTTGCATACAGATGGACAAGTTGGCTTTAAAAATTGTCAAGTAACACGTTCCTTTAGAAGGCTTCGCTCTCTCAAACAAAGGCTCTGGGGAAGGCACAGCTTTTTGCTGACTGATAAATGATGTATTCTTGCATTCTGAGAGGGTTGAAATTAGGTGCTTAAAGGAAGACCATGTCTGTTTTTCTAATAAGGTGGGCCATTTGCTAGTTCACAGAGCATGCAAGTAAAGGCACCTTGAACTGTGCAGAATCAAGAGTCTTGGCCCACAGGATTCTGGCCAGTGGACAAATTCTGCGCTCACTCACTATGGTGATTCTCTCTGGGGACTGGCACATTTGAGAAATATCTTAGTCTCATGAAATGTTCAGTGTACTATATAACTGATTTTAAAAGGTAAGTGACAGTAGAGGTTAAAGTGTATGGGGGAGACCCTGTCCATTCCAGAGCAGGATTAGGTCACAGTCAACTTCTCTGATGCTTTCTTTTAGGGAAATAGAAAAATGAAACATATATACATTTGCACACAATTAGGACTTTGATGCTTTGAACGTTTGAGTCTTGAATCTCCTAGTGTACAGACTTCCTCAGTGTATAGACACAGAAACTGAGGCCCAGAGAAGCAAAGAGACTTCTAGGAGGTTGTAGTGGGGATAGAACCTGTCAGATTTACAGCCCTGGTCTCCTGATTCAGGACTCTGGATAATTTACCTGCTGTTTCTTATTTCTCTGAATTTCATAATAGGGGCACCTCTGAAATTGTACTTTCGTTTGAGGAGATAATCAAAAGGAACTTCCAGGACAGGTGTGTTTAGTCTGAACATCACAGGCGAGTACATTTCACACTGTGATGTGCAAAATATTTGTGAAAATGCAGATACTGATGAGTAGATCTGGGGCAAGGTGAGAACACGTTGCTGCCCAGCTCTCGGAGATACGGATGCAGCCACTCTACAAGTGTTGAGCGGCAAAACTGTGGCCAGAATCTTTCCTCCTTGCCTTTTCTTTCTCACTGATAGAACAGCCCTGGGGATTTCAGGAGCCCTTGTTTTTCATGTTATCAGGTCACTGTGCTCCCCCAGCTCATCTGGATGCCTTCCACTGCTTTGTCCTCACCCAGACCTAAGGCTGTTAGAAACAGTCCCTAGAGACAGGGATCTTGAGCTGGAGGATGTGATCTTTTGTCTAGTGACTTAGCACCATCTAACTTGCTTCCACAGAACCTTTCACACATAAGCAACTTGCTCAAATCTGATAGTTAAAAAAAAAGTCTTTTTTCTCTCACACAAGTGGCCTCCCAGCTGCAGCTCATTTCTCTCCTTCTGGGAGTGCAGCTGGCGTGGCGGGTGCTCACAGGCCTGGCCCTGCCCCTGGGGCTCAGCAGGTCTCTTTGTGCATCTCCCCTTGAGTGGCTTCTGTCCTGCACCTCTCCAGCTGCGTGTGTTACCCCGATTCAGGTCTGAGTCCCTCTGTGCACCCCCTGAGTTGAGCAAACAGCTGAGCAATGGCAGGGAAGGACCCTTCTAAGGCGGGTAAATGTCAGTGGCACCCAGCTCTCACTTCTCTGAAGCTTGCCTGCCTCCCAGGTGCTCTGCTATGGCTCTTTAAGTTGCTCTGTGAGCCCTTTTCCTATCTCTCTTATTATCAGCTATTCTCAGGAAAGAAGCAATTTAATCCAAACTATCATACACATTCACGAGGCTTTTATCAAGGCCTTCCTATGTGAAACAGGGGTAGAGAGTCTATACAGTGGTAGAGGTGGTGAGCTCTGGAGTCTGACAGCCTGAATACTCAAATCATAGCCCTGCACCATTAAATATGGAGCCTCCCCAATTATCAGTTTTGTCATCTGCAACAATAATAACACCACTTATCTCATATATTATAATTCTCATACCTACCTCATGCATTTGTTATGAGATTTTCCATGCAAAACATTTAGTTCAGTGCCTTAGCAAAGTGATCAATAAATGTTAGCCTCTAAAATTAGAGTCCCGAACCCAATTCCAATGTGATGGGGGTAGGGTGGGGAGGGTGTCCTAGCTGGGTGTCTTACAATTCAACTCAATTCCACCACTATCTACCCCGAGATAGCAGACTCCACTGGTAAAGTGTTCAGTCCTGCAAGACACCCTCCACTTCAGACACCAATCACAAGCCCTGGTTTTTCCTTGTGCTTCTGATGGATTGGCTGCAAATTGGAGGTTCCAACGACCCCCTTCAAAACAGGATGCCAATTGCAAGTCCAGGTTACTATCTATACCTCTGACCAACTGGCTGTAAATCAGAGGTTCCCATGACCCCCTCCTTGGATTTGATAAATTTGCTAGAGTGGCTCACAGGACTCAGGAAGCCCATTTACTCACTAGTTCACAGGTTTATTATAATAGGAGATAACTCAAGAACAGCCAGATGGAAGAGATGTTTAGGGCAAGGTGCGGGGGAAGGGCACGGAGCTTCCATGCCCTCTCTGATCATGCCATTCTCCCCAAATCTCCTCATGTTTACCAACCTGGAAGCTCTCAAACCCTGTTTTGGGTTTTTGTGGAGGCTTCATTACACAGGCATGATTGATGAAACCGCTGGCCATTGGTGACTAATTCAACCTCCAGCCCTTCTCCCCTCCCAGGAGGTCAGAGGGTGGGACTGAAAGTTCCAACCTTTAACCACAGGGATGGTTTTCTTGGCAACCAGTCCCCCCTCCCTCCATCATCTCATTAACATAGCAAAGGACACCTTTATCGCTCTCATCACAGGAAATTCCAAGGAGTTTAGGAGCTCTGTGTCAAAAATAAGGATGCAGACCAATATAAATTGTTATTATAAATCACAATATCACAGCCTCTACTATTAATAAGACAATACTCCTGTCCTCAGAGAGTTTATAGAGTAATGGAGAGTTTGAAGAATAGGTACATCAATTACTACAATGCAAAAATAGGTGATAGATAGACAGATTAGATAGATAGATAGATGATAGATAGATAGATAGATAGATAATAGATAGATAGATAGATAGGTATGCAGAGGGAGATGTTTGAGACAGACAGATGTTTGAGGATGGCCAAATTGTAAGTGAAGTCACAGAACCCAGGAGCAGTTTTCAGTGAGCCCCCTGTGGAGTTTCACATAAAGGTAAACCCTGCCCCAGAGACTGGCAAAGTACACCTTCAGGCTAAGAATGGTTTTTACATTTTTTAATGGTTGACAGAAAATCAAGAGTAATGATATTTCATGATCCTTTACAATTATGTAAAATTCAGATTTCACTGTTCATAAATAAAGTTTTATTGGAACATAGCATTCTCATTCACTTAGGTAGCAGCTATAGCTTATTTCACACCACAGTGACCGAGCTGAGTGTCCGTGACAGAAACCTTATGGCTCAAAAAGCCAAAAATATTTACTACCTGGCCCTTTGCAGAAAAAGTTTGCTGACCTCTGGACTTCCCACTTAAGAGGATGCAAGAAAACTCTTCAGCCAACGAGGTGAGGATTGGGATGAGTCACGAAGGGTGTGTGGGGTTTCAGCGGACACACAAGATTGGAGGGCCAAATTGTTAGTGACATCACAGAACTTTTGGAGGGAGAAGCATGTTCAGTGAGCGGTATGTGGATCTACTTGGTTAAAGTAAAGGGTGTGCTCATGAGAGAAGCAGGAAGGGCAGACTGGGTCCATTCCAGGAATTTCTCCAATGTTGAAGCGATGCATATCTTCTTAGCTTGCTAAGCAATGGGAATATTTAAAGACTTTTTGGGGCGGGGGAGGGCATGTTATGATGAAACCATAACTCTATTTTAGCTTAATCTCATAAAAAATGTGTAGCACAGAGTGGAAGACAGACCAATGAAGAGAGCTTCTATAGTGTTGGCTTTCAGTGCCTGTTTTAAACCTTAAAATAAGGGAATAATGCTCCACGGTGGAATTTCAGACATGTGGTAAAAGGAGAATCTTTATGTCTTTAACGTACACCCACTCCGCTATTGCCACCAACTGTGCCGTTATTACCTTGACTCTGCACAGTGATTTAAACCTCCTGTTGTATGTCTCTGGGGTGCACAGCCAGGCTGATGTGCACCCACTTACTAGAGGCTGCAGAGGTACCGGGCAGCTACCAGAGTTTGATGTGACTTTTACTATGACTTTGGCTTTGGGATTTACTAGGGGATTATTCTAACCTAAAGCCATTGAGTTGCCCCAGTCACAGGGGGACATGGCTATTGAATTGCCCTGGGAATCTTTTATTCCTAGTCTTGGGTCTAGGCCTGAGCTGACACAGGAGTATCACTGATTTCCGATGACTAAATCAGAATTGTGGGAAGAGTGGTGGCATTATCCTACCTTCCTGGAACTCTGGAGTTCAGCATAGTCTCCAAGGCTTCCGCGTGTTATGACATGTCTGTAAAGCTCCCCAGTTTTTGGAGTTTCACAGTGCTGGGCACGGACTTGGTGTTCTGTGGGGCACTTTGGGTCACGTCAGGGGCTTACGGCACATCTCACAGTTGTCTCTGCATCAAGAAGAAAGGAAAGTAATTTTCACTGACTTTAAGACCTCAGAATCAGACTTAATACCTCCTTAATTTTACCCAATTACCCAGCCTAATTGTTTTGGCTCAGAGATCAGGTTATCATAAATCTTTGGAAGGCACCTTCATCTGGATTAATCCAGAAGTTGGAGAATCTGCTTACCTAGTTTCGAAAACAGATAAGAGGGAATTTCCTCTCCTTGATGGCTTCAGAGAGTGCAGTGTTTTCTCCCTGCAAAACCACAAAGCTGGTTCTTCGTGCCGTGATGAATAGTCACTAAACTCCTCCAAGGAGCTGTGTGGCATACATAGTATATATTTTTTTGAGAATATAATCAGAGCAACAAGCGTGACATCCATGGAACAGTTCTAGATAGATTTCTCTAATTGCCTCGGTACAACTGTGAGTCACGTAACAAGAAGAGCTGGTTCAAGAAAAAGGCAATGTTTAATTCAGGAACTCTGGCTGGATTTAAATGCTCAGACTTTGGAATAAACCTTTACCACCTGCTCAGCCCCTTGCCTCTGATAAGCATAAAAGTGGCTCCAGCTTATTCTTCTGCTTTTCTCATTTAATTAAATAGCCATGATTCCTGACCTGAGGCCCTCGTCTCACACTTCCCCCAGTATTTCTTTCTCTGCTCTCTGATATTTTCTCTCTCCTGCTTTCAGAATTAATAGGAAACCTGGTCTCTGGGCTGTTCTCAACATCTCAAGTACGAATCTTCCCTGTCAAAATCTTCACAAGGAAAACGAGTCACAGCATCACCTGGGTGGTGAGGTCCTGATACCACAACCCCTGCTTTGAAAATGTATTTGTACTTTTCTACTGTAAAGAGATTGTGACAGGGGAAGATGAAATTGGGGTGACAGCTCTGAAGCCTGTTCTTTTAGATGCTGGTAACTAGCTCAGCCTTGGCAGGCATTGGCTGTGACCAAGTCCTGCTCTGGATTCTCCCACGCTGCACTCCACTCTCACATTGCCTGGGAGCCTGGAGAAAATGCCCACAGCGAGTAGAGCAGCCCTGTCGTCCTAGGCTCCTTTTACTCCACGTGCAACCTGTACAAGTATTTTGAGTTCAAATCTTAGCTCTGCTACTTCCTAGCTGTGTGATTTTGAGCGTCATTTAATGTCTCTGTGCCTAAGCCTCTTCACCTGTAAAATAATAGTACCCATTGCATAGTCTTGTTAGAATTACATTTAATAAATGTATTTGTGTATATATATATATATATATATATATATAAAACGTACAATAAAGTGCTTAGAAGAGTAGTTGACACATAGTACTATAAAATTTTTCAATTTATTATTAGAATTATTTTCTGCAAGGATCTGAGGGTATTTTTCATAGCTTCAAAGAGGTTTTCTTTTGAAATGTGCATAGTCCTGAAAAATTTCTCCATAAGCTATCAGAGATAGAAACCCATAAAATATTTATCAAATACTGCACCCAATCCCTGGTCTCCAGAGAGTAGCAATTTTCACTTCACTTGTACTTTCTTCTTCCAGGTAATTATTTATTGAGTTTTTAAATACTAGACATTTTACAAATACTATTTTCTTTCATCCTCAAGAAATTCTGCACAGTAAGTATTAGTATCCCAATATGAGGGATGAAGAAGCTGAATTCTAAAGAAATTAAGTAATTTATTCCAGGTCATACATTTAAGTCATGGCTGGACCAGAACTTGAACTCAAATCGTTTGTGCCAAAAGCCATGCCAGGGAACACGTAATCAATGAGTGTTAGTGCCTGATGGCCTAGAGAGAATTCGATGCCAAAAATGAAGGGAGGGGCAAGAAAAGAAGAATGACAAGGATAACAACATTAGCAAATTTAGACTCAGTTATGATTTACAGCTTTTTCTAGAGTCTTGCGTAAATATTTGCCCTTAAACAATCCAATAGCTTGGGGATAGAAATCCAGTTGAAATGGAAGTAAGTCTATTCGTCTTGAAACTCTATGCCATTGACCTGACTTCCCCACCCCTCCCCACCAAAAACACTCAATTGTTTTTTTCCACACATGGAAGAATACACAACACATATTCTAGAATCAGAAAGAAAACATACGTGTTCTTTCTTTTTTCCTTTATTTCTCAAGTAATCTTCTAAATGGGCAATCACTGACCTGGTGATTGATATAGACCCTAAGGCATATACAAATTATTGTTGACAGATAGCAATGTCCCCGCAAAATCATCCCATCAGCCACCTCATAGAAATAAGCATACTGTACAAAGCAGTATGCTTGCTGTGCAAGTGCAGTTTCAAGAAAAATCACCTAGATGCCCTTTCCAAGCATGTTCCTGCCCCTAATCCTGCCTATGTAGAGATTCTGGAGCCACCTGTTATAGGACCTGAAATGCAGACCAGTTCTGTTCATTAAAAAGTACTTCAAGTAGTCTTAGTGCTGATAATAGGATTGCTACTTAGTCAGTGACACTTTTCTTCTCCCCCTCCCCTTCTTCCTCTTCCTCTTCCTCTTCCTCTTCCTCTTCTTCTTCTTCTTCTTCCTCCTCCTCCTCCTCCTCCTCCTCCTCCTCCTCCTCCTCCTCCTCCTCCCCCTCCCCCTCCTCCTCCTCCCCCTCCCCCTCCCCCTCCCCCTCCCCCTCCTCCTCCTCCTCCTCCTCCTCCTCCTCCTCCTCCTCCTCCTCCTCCTCCTCCTCCTCTTCTTCTTCTTCTTCTTCTTCTTCTTCTTCTTCTTCTTCTTCTTCTTCTTCTTCTTCTTCTTCTTCTTCTTCTTCTTTTCTGTGTATTTATTGTTGAATTCTTAGATTGAATTCTCTGTTAGTTTCCTTAAAAATGTAGGGAGATTGGAGCCCTAGATCTAAGACCTGTTCTACCATTTGTGGGGCTTTCCACCAATCTGTGTTTTGGTTTCTTTATTTTATGAAGGAGATAGCACACTTGCTCAGTCTACTTCATTGAAACTCTTCAAGGAACAATTTTATGAGATGGAAAGTACCTCATAGCCCATAATATAAAAATTCAAGTTACTGTCACTTTTTTTTTAAGTGAATGGCATCTCGAGTTCTTTTCCATCTCCTATCAACTAGACTTCATAATGACATACACTCTGATGACACATGTTATGTACCCTCACTGTGTATTAGGTACAATGACACTCAGAGTAGTTTCACTAACTATCCAATGGGTGTGCGCTGGATAGAGCTGGAAATCCCAAATCTTGATGTCCCTCTCTCCTCAAGACCATGTGCTCCTAAGCTAATCCTTCACAAAGTGTTTGGCATCTGCCTCCACAGCTTTTACCAAAGATGGTAAATAAACGAGCTGTCAGAACCTGCAGGGCTGTTGTTTTCCTGGTAGTGGAAGGGATATAGCCAGATAGTGAGATAGAGATATTAAATAGTAGCTATATGAGAGTTTTTGTGGGACAGGGGGTTGGGGGGGGTGAATAGATTTCTAGTTTAAGTGAATTTTCATCACCAAGATGCTGGACCATCTGGTGGTTTAGACATGGATAAAGTTAGAGAGAATTGGTGTGTTAGGTGTTAGAAAAGTAGGATTATGATTTATTCATGACAAAGTAAACAGATCTGCCCCCTTCTCAAGGATAGGAAAGAACTAGATTGAGTATTGTGGCATATTTAAATGGTTTTTTGCTTATCTCTTTGAGGATAGATAGTACTATAGAGTGAAGGAACTGGACTCTCCCCTCCCTGGGTGGAGATACCAGCAGTCATGGAGATGAATAAAGTTTCATGGACTTGTCTAATGGTGATGTAGAAATTACCCTGAGATGAGAGTGGTGATGACAGGGATTATGATGGGAAAATTAGCTGTCCCTTTTTGAGAATGGACAATACATCAGGGACTGTGCCAGGTACTTTATATACATTAACTCATGTAATCCTCCCAATGCCCCAGTGAGATAGCCCTGTTATCCCCCCATCTTACAGACAAGGAAAATGATGAAGTCAAGAGCTGGTAATTCAGTGGCAGAGCCGAGATTTGAAGGTACACACATCTAACTCTATAGTCCATGCTCTTACCACTGGAGAATACCAGCTTCCTACAAGCTATTTTAAAAAGCACTGAACAAGGAGTGGCATTGAGGGAAGGCTCAGTCTTTAGAGTCGGGATAAACCTGGGGCCTTTTCTGTTTCCTAATTTATCTCAATTATAAAGCAGGCACAGTGATGTGTTCCTCACATGGTTTTGATGAGAACCGAATGGAAATACTAACTGTATACTGACTCATTGAGATACTAACCCATAAATGTAAGAGGAGAGAGGGATATGGTTGCTGGAGAATAGCTCGACAAAGGCCCTGAGCATTAGTTTCCCAGAGAGAAGCAATGATGCTCAGCCAGTTAGCTAGGTGCTGCCCGTTTACATGCTCTCTGATTGATAACATGGCATGGCAGGCAGTCACTTAACAACAACTACAAATAAATATTTTTGGAGCATTACCTATGTGCCAGCACTATTTTAGGTACCAAAGCTTTGAGGATTGTACAAAACTGACAAGTCCCTGCCTCCAGAGAGTTTACAGTCCACGGGACAATTCAGTTAATAATGAAATAAAAATATTGTATATATCAGGTGAATATAAGGACAAAGAAGAAAAAACTAGGTAACTAGACCAACAGTGACAATACTTGGGAAAGGGCACACATTAGAATGGTTGCGGAAGGTCTCTTTCACTCATTCGTTTGTTGAACAAAATTTATCAAGTACTTAGAATGTAATAAATTTCATTTCATAATGAAAGAGGTTTAAGTAAGAAACAAATAAATCAATAACCACTATCCAATATAGTAGGAAGAATATAGCAGTTTAATTAAATATTTATCTCATGTTTTATATTCCTGAACATCTGATCAGAGACATTTTGCAGTGTCTTACCTGAAAGGAAGGCAGTTTTTGGCCACATTCCCTGGGCTCTGGGGCTTCTCTTCCTGCGGGTTGGCTCTGAGCATCTTCTCCAGCAGTTGGGTGTGTAGTTTGCTCTTGGGAATGTTCAACTGGGTGGGCTTCACCTGTGATGGTGGTACAAGGGGCTGGCTGCCGGTTAGGTAGCTTTCTGTCTTTTCCCAGATGTGTTGGCTGCCCCTGTTTTCCTTCTTTCTCCAGTTGTTAGCAGAGGAAGCCTCACAATCCCTCTCACGGTCTGGTTTGTGAGTCCAGCCCCTTCAGCAGCCTAACGGGGAGTCCTTCTATTTTGTTCCCAGCTCAGCGGCCACTGTAGGCCTAGAGACCTCTCCAAGAGCAGGGTTTAGTATCTCCTCACCTTGTCCACTTCTCCCTCCTTCCAGCATGCCACTTAAGAGGTAGTGAACAACTTGTAGAGTTAGCAAACAACATGTAGAGGTAGTGAACGCTAGTACCTGTAGTGAACTGCAATCAACAACTCTCATCAGAGAATCTGCTTCTGCTGCTCAAGGGTTGAGCCCCTTCCTTTCAGAGTTGACTCTCGGCAGGTGTTTGCTTGGGTGTCACTTTGACGCTTCATTCAGTTAGGTGACTTATACCTCTGTTTGCCATACCTAAAGCATTTCTGAAAGAGGTTAGTCAAATTATTCTGTCCAGCATGGGTCCTGAGTGGTAGATAAGTATGTGCCTCATCTTATGAGTATGTACATCTTCCCAGCCCCCATTTGAGGAAGGAGGGCTTCCTTCCTTGAGTATTTAAGAAACTAGTCATCTCCAGCCCACAGCCTTAGGCCCTGAGGCTCATTATACAGACTAAACAGAGGGAAGGAAAGAGTCTCCAACAATCTTCCATGACTATTTTCACCTCTTCAACGTGTGAAAAGCAGAGATATATTTTTGAAAAATAATTTGATTGCTATGATTCCAGCCGAAACATGGGTAAGATGAATGTCAGTTGTTTTCTCTTAAATTTATTTCCATTTCTAAGTGCTTTTAAAATTGTTATTATCAATGTCATTTCTATAGTTTTGTGACTTCTCTCCTTGTCTGATCCCTGCTCCTTCATTTCTATAATTGGTTTCTCTGTTCAACCTCACCACATGAAGTCAGTTATTCAGATAGGTGTTGGAGAAACATATACCTGTCTTAGCCAGATGCTCTTGAAGTCCATCACTGGAAAATGAAGGATTTGAAAAGCTGACAAAATGGAATCCCAAATTAATTTCCCTATCATCATCTTTCTGAAATGGCAGTAATTGAGAAGTTCAACCTTTGGATTCATTCAACAAATATTTCAGCATCTACTATATGCCAGACACCGTTCTAGAAACTGGAGATTCCACTGTGAACAAAATAGACGAAGTCTTTTATATGCTGACTTTTGTCTGTTAGAAGTTGCCAGTTATAATATGCTCTTTGCCTCATCTCCATCTGTCTTTGTGGGACAAATAGAGTTATACGTATACAAAATAAAATAAAAGATAAGTCTTTCGAATGGAAACTGAGTTCTCCACCAGTAATGCTTTATACTGAGTTGAATATGTCACCTCGTATTCTTTAGGAAGTAGCTAGGTGGTACGTGTTAAATAAATAATATGTGAAAGTGCACTGAAGACCTGTATCTTGATCACCAGCTATAATCTGAAAACTTTACATTACTATTCCAGTTTCGGATGCGGGATATTTGGTTTTCTATATAGCCGGTCAGTCAGTGAGCATTTTATGCCCACTTATTATGACTCTGGAGCTGTGGTGTTATCCTGCACGCTTCATCGGAAGGGGAGAAGAGAACTCCCTCACTACCACTGTACCAGGACTTGCAAAGTCACTCTTGATATCTCACGTTCCCTTGGAGAATTTCTATTATCGTATGTCCGTGTTCACACCTGCCCAGGAACCAAAAAAATGCTCTTCACTGGACTGAAAATCAGAGTGTAAAAAAATGGCCATTGTTGGCTATTGCACAACAGTTTCATAGCATCTGCTTGCATCTTGCCCCCCACCTCCTCACACCGTTAGACGTGCAAACCAGATTGAGTGTTAAGAGACCCCTGTATCCCAGCTGTGCCTATTCATCATTTAAATGGCACCTTCTTCCCTAGAAATGCCCAGAAACCTGAAGACACTTCCTCTACAGAGCTGGAGAAGGTTGGCCCATCCTCCTTTCCCTCCTCCATAAGGGGCAATTCTTTGGATTTCTGATCTTTGACTAGATTCAAAGCAAGTAAAGCAAGTACAGAAGCTCCACTGGGAGCTTCTTCAATATGTGGACATTTCTCCTAAAGTATATGCTATCAACTATGCTCAAAGCCAACTAAGCTGAAAAATAGAGTGAAATTTTCTTATGTGGATTTCACTTCAATAAATTATTAATAAAAAATAGAGTGAACCAAAAGTAGATATATGTTAGATTCATACATGTCCATCCATACTCTGTACTGGTTCTGAGATCTCTGGCCCTTTGATTTTGCTTCTTGGAAATATCTTTTGCTCAGTCAAATTGGAAATATTTTGGTTTGCTAAAGATGTTCTTAGAGCTGGTGCACACCAATTATTTTTTAAAGCATTAAAAATTCAATCCTGTTTCAGAGAAAATTTGAAGTATTATCACCGTAGTATTTAGAGCTAGCAAAGGAGATAGAGGGCCACATTTTTCTGTGCTTGGAAGGCTGAAGTATTCCTATGATAATTAGAAAAAGTTAAATAAATTGAAGTGTCCCAGTTGAATGGATGATGTTATTTTAGTCCTGAAAGTTAGGCATTTATAGATTGTTGCCTAAAGCTCTTTGGTAACATAATAAACGCAAATGTTTGGACATCTTAGACTGAATCCTAATTTGTCTACTCTCTCTTCCGCCAAGAGGGAAAGGAAACCATTAACCAGAGCACCAATGTTGGGTATGAGATAGCTAATTCTTATATTTGGCTTTCTTACCTGTGATTCTTAAATGGGGATGAAAAGTATTGCCCTTTCACCTAACGACTTTAAAATTTGACTAGATCCCAGCAAGTTAGTAGAATGGTACCCTTCATCTTCTTCAAACCAATTGTCATCCAAGATATTAGCCTTGGTTGAAAAATAAAGATTTCCCATACCCTGGTTTTCTTTAAGACTTCATAAATTACAGAGTTCTCAAACAAATTGTTCAGTAAAAATTCTAAACTATAGCAATGAAGATTCCTGAAAAAAATTATGGTAACTCATCCTGACCCTCTTCCTATGCGTAAGGAAATGAATTGGCAAGTCCACATTAGTTAATTCACAAATAGCAACAATCCCATGTAAAAATGAAAGAATTTCATCAGAGCTCAGCACAAAGCTTATGGCCAGACTGAGTTTAAAACATAAATATTTTTAATGAGACTATAAACTGACTCTTTTTAGCCATTAAATACCAGGCTCCCCTTTTTATCGACCTCCTCCATTGCTGAATGACATGTTTAGACTATTGGCCTTCCTATAGAAGGGGATGTAAGGTCAGGTGTCTCTTTGAATTCCTGGGAAATGATTGATTGTTAGATACTATGAGGTTATTTTTTTAAGAGGTATTTTATTTTTATTTTTATTTTTTTAAGGGGTATTTTAAAAAGAGTCCTATGTGGCTAGATACAGTCTCCATCTGCTCACTAGTGTGTCTGTGGTGGCCAGCCCAGGCATGCAGTATTGTTAAATGAAGAGATGAATCAGGATGGTCACATGATGCTTTATGGACAATCTTCCACAAGAAAGACTAAGTTATTCCAGGTCACTGATGCAATAAAATTGGACTTGGGGGTGGGTGGGAGGGGAGAGGACCTGAGTTCAAATACACATGGGGCCACTGACTGATTCACTCATGCTATCTGTTGAAGCAAGTGACTTAACTTTTCAGGGCACAGGTTTTCCCTTTTAGAAGCTGAAAGGATTGTGCTGAGTGTAGTGGGTAATCTCTGGTTTCTCTAGGCTCACCTGTTCTTGTTTTAGGCAAGCTCTTCCATTTCCAGTTGGGAAAATGTCTATGTAGCCTGACATCTTGGGCCTCCCCCACAGCCAGTCTGGGGAAATGTTTTCTTTCTTCTTGTCTCCTTTCTCAGCAAAATACACTCCCAATACAGCTACCTCTAGTACCATGAAAGGAATTTTACCAGAAAAGAACCTGTAGTTTAAGCCATATTTACGGAATTAATTACAGGTACAAGAGAAAGATGCACACACACAATCCGAAACTGTCTGGCTTAAGACCCAGTTTTTACTTAAAATATTTTTGTTTCTGGATGCCTCTGTTCAATCACTTAAGTCTGACCTCATCTTAGGCTGGTTTCCTCCCTCCCTTCCCCTCCTTCCTTCCCACTCCCCTCCTCCTCTTCCTTCCCCTCTCTTCCCTTCTTTTCTCCTTCCCTCTTGATCTCTGTCTCTTTCCCTCTGACTATCTGTACAATTTGTATTAGTTGTCTATTTCCACCCAATTTCTAAAAATCCAACCCCCCTAAATCTCTAATAATATTAAGTGGTCCAGCAGTTCCTCCAGGAGAAGCTGCATGTCTGTGGGGGTACTTTGAGCACTTCTTTAGGTGTATCTACCTACTTGGGCACCCAGCTCTCGTAGGATTGTCTCACGTCTCTCCTAACTATGGTTTTTCACTTCTCTCCTTTCCTGCCCACCCCCTCCTATCTTGTGTTCCTGACACTCCTGGATTGTTCAGGTGAGCCTAACCCCACAATCTCGGCACCCAAGTCTAGTCTGAGCCTTTCTAAATAATCATTTTATTGTAGAGGCTGTGCCCAGAAGCTTAAGTCCTGATTATGCGGAAAAGTAAAGTGGCAGATGATCTGAGAAACTGAGAGAGAGAGAGAGATTGGGGATAGAGGTGTAAAGAACTTGGAGGGGTTCTTCCTTTATCCCTGTAAAGTATCTTCTTTATGTCATTCAGACTCTCAGCTTTGTTCCATGTTTTCTAGTGTTTTAAGAGTTTCATCCCCTTTCCTTTGCGTTCCTAAAGAGAAAGGGTGATGTAGTTTTCTTGAGTCACCAGAGGGTCTTTTCTGCGCACCTGCCTACTAGGAAAGAATTGGTTTATTTACTTTCACAAGGAGCAGTATTTGTATTAAAGAACCACTTGGCATCAAGGCCCAAGTGCCGATGTCCTATCCTGTAAGATGGTGCCTCACTCAGAAAACTCAAGATAGAGTCAAATAAATTAACAACATCTTGGCTGCATGCTTCATTCACAACTGTTAATTTAACCGGGTTACGCTTCCATCTCTGAGCAAAGAGCTCCTGGCAGGCACAGCTGCTCCCCTGCCCCAGATTGTGCTGTGTGCATCCCAGCAGGAGTCATCAAGAGCAGCAGGAGAGCAGGAAGGTGTAGTGCAACAGAGCACTGAGCAGCGTGGCGGCAAGGCATCGGGAGGAGGGAGCAGAATGGGCCCCTCCAGAGTGCTTTCATGCACTCCATTTTTTGTAGGGATACATGCGCACTTAACTGAGGAAGAAGAAAAACTTGCCTTGAGTTTTACCAGAAATTTATCAACCCTGCTTCTATTCTCACATGTTCGCTTATTTTCAAAAATACCTTTGTGTACCCACTAGCATGTTGTTGGACCTAAGCAATACAGGCCCATATGTTTGTCCAAAGAATGTCAGACAGGTCTACGTCATGACGAACAGGGTCTGGGTCACTCGGGCAGAACTGGTATGACAGGTGGAAAGCATGCCTTGTGTTGGCCAGCTGTGATTTGCATCCTGAACTGGAGCAAAGGCCAAGGTCAGGCCAAGGTTGAGATTGGGGCCAAGCAGAGGACTTGGTACATGATAAGCGTTTTTAATTATTGGTCTCGTGAAGGAAATTTGCTGCATTTTTCACTGCTGTATTTTCCCAGTTCCTGAGACAGTATTCACAAAAGTTAACTAGACTGATTGTGGTGATTATTTTGCAATATGCACAAATATTGAATCACTATGTTGTATACCTGAAACTAACATAATGGTTATATGGGGACTATACGTAGCCACGCTGGGGTACCTTGGTGGGCAACGGAGCTATATAGAATTCTGAGTACTTGCCTAGACATTTCTTTTCATGACTATACCTTCTACTCCTATCCTCTGATTTAATATCCGTGTGGAAAAAGTTATTTGCAGCCTATGTTACGCTGTAACATGATCAAGTTGTAAAAACTTTGTATTCTAGTCTCACGCCTTCAGTCCTAGGATGGTTCTATTGATGATGATATAAAACTAATTTTAAGTTTAAATTGTTTCGGGAATAAGAAATCGTGATTTAAGTGAACACATGCCACTCTTTCAAAAGTGGATGCAGTGTTTTCCACTCTTTTTTTTAAAACTCAGGGACAATGACCATTTTCTGAATTCAGATTTTGAAGGTCTGGTATGTTCATTGCTGATGCTGGACCACACACAGAGGAGAGTAAAGTCACTTTGTCACCAGCATTCTGAGTTATCACATCCTGAACAAACCCCTCAAAGCCCTGGAACTTATCTGCATTTTGCACAAGACCCTGGTGGAATTTGCTGTTTAAAACCCTTACCATACTCTTTGCCCCAAACCTATTGGTTTCCTGACCAGACTTAAAATCTTGGGGAAACAAATAGACTTTTCCACAGTATTTTTTTTAAATCATAAAGTCTTTCACAGAGTTCCTCTCAGAAACCCTGAAAAACCAATATCTTTCATAGCTGTCTGATGAAAACCTAGGGTGGGTGTGGCTTGAATTGTCAAAGTCCATCCACAAAAAGGCTGACTTAAGTTTGGCAGGAGAGACATTGACTTGGGGGGGAAAAAGACATATAAAACCATGCCAGTGATCCTGGAAGGCCAAAAGGACATTAATTTTCCCATAAAATAATGTGTTCTCTCTTAAATTCTTCACCAGGGAAAGAGAGAGGCTTGCTTTGAATTTCCAGGGTATTGCCGATGTCTTGACTCCCAGTAAGGTGCCTGGCACAGAATAAGTCATTCAATAAGTGTTTGTCGAATGCTGTGATTTGACGGAAGAGAACATTACTCCATCTCTCCTTTTTTTCTCCTTTCTCCACAAAGGTTGAAAAAAACGACGAGGACCAAAAGATTGAACAGGATGGCATCAAACCAGAAGATAAAGCCCATAAGGCCGCGACCAAAATTCAGGCCAGCTTCCGTGGACACATAACGAGGAAAAAGCTCAAAGGAGAGAAGAAGGGTGATGCCCCAGCCGCCGAGGGGGAGGCGAATGAGAAGGATGAAGCCCCCGTCGCTGACGGCGCTGAGAAGAAGGAGGGAGAAGGTTCCGCTCCCGCCGAAGCGGCCCCCGCCGCCGGCCCCAAGCCCGAGGAGACCGGCAAAGCCGGCGAAACTCCTTCCGAGGAGAAGAAGGGGGAGGGCGCCCCCGATGCTGCCACAGAGCAGGCAGCCCCCCAGGCTCCCGCCGCCTCGGAGGAGAAGGCCGGCTCTGCTGAGACAGAAAGTGCCACTAAAGCTTCCACTGATAACTCGCCGTCCTCCAAGGCCGAAGACGCGCCAGCCAAGGAGGAGCCTAAACAAGCCGACGTGCCTGCTGCCGCCACCACCCCTGCTGCAGAGGATGCTGCTGCCAAGGCAACGGCCCAGCCTCCAACGGAGACTGCGGAGAGCAGCCAAGCCGAGGAGAAGATAGGTGAGCGGCCTCCAGGGTCAGACGCCACGGGTGGGGGTGGGGGTGGGGGGGCAGGGGGCCTGTTCGGAAGGCCAGGCCACTTGTGCCATCAAGGGAGAGGGGATAATTCTCGAAGGAGTATTGAGGAAATCAAGGTAGGCGGTGCTGAATCCCCCAAAGTGGCAGGACTGAGAGCTAACTCTGGCCACTTACATCCCCAAACATCTCCAAGCCCGAGCGAGAAGTCGGCTGGGCCTGTAGAGCAGCCGGTACTGGACAGATCTGGCAATTACCTTGTTAATTGGATTGGCATAAAGAGTAAAACTAGGTAATCCTGTTTGAAAAAAAAATTCTCTGTGCTGGGTAGACTTAGTTTAATAAGTAATTACTGCAGCTACGTATATCTTATGGATGGGAATTAGCTAATGTGATTATTTGGCTCTAGGAAGTGCCTGGTATAAATGCAGCCAACTCACTATTGATTCAGATGATGTAGTTTGTGAATTGCCGGCAGCAAAAACATAATCTCAGACCACCTTTCCCTATCCCACAATATGTTTCTGGGCATTCTCCCCACCATCAATCGGTGAGTAGTGTGCGTGTGTGTATGTACGCTCAGAGAATGTTAATTGTAACATTAATCGGGGTCAAACTAATTAGGAAAATACGTCTGTTGATGTTGCCAAAAACAAAAGAAAAACTCCAAATATAGAACATGTTGTGAAGTCAACCATAAATTATTATTTTATTATTGAAGACACTACTTTCTACCATACACATATATAATTGAGGGTTGACTATAATTATAAAAAGGTACTAGATTCTCTTTGGTTTGGAGCTCTAACTTGAAGTGTTTCCACTATTATTGCCCAAAGAGCCTGTGCAGAATTAGAATAGAGCATTCAGAGTACAAGGTGAATTTAAGGGAACTTCAGCCCTCAACATTAGACCTGTCCCTCACCCCAACCCATCCATAGTCATGAAGGAAGCCAGTAGTCTCCAAGGTCTTTCTCTAGCCTAGTATGACCCATGAATACCTTTCAGCCCCAAATGTTAAAGCTGTTTCTGTGCCAGTAGAAAATGTTGGGTTTACTCCTTTAGAATTTAGTGACTCAACTCACAATGTGTCCAAGGACCCAGATTTGGACTGGACCACACTGTGCCCTTGGGAAAAGACCTCCATGAGGATGCGCTGGGAAATGCCTTGCTATCTGACTGGTAGATCGAGAATGTAATTATTGGAAATTTACCGTGATACCATTTTTCCACATTAGATACTGCAGGATGGTGGAAGATTATTCTGGATATTTTCAGGTCTACTTCTTTCATCTTATCCCCCAAATTCTGTGAGTTAGAAGCCAGATTATATTAACTCTTATTAGCATTCTCTAGCATCAGATAAAGCACACACCTCTTTCAACCAGTGACTCATTTTAAATCTTTATTCTAACTACATACCTGCCCCAGGGGCCAGACCTTGAGGTTGAGAAGATGGGGATATTTCCCTGGAAAAGGTAAGACATGTGATAAGAATGGCTTTGGTTTTAATTTACTCAGCAAAACAAACCTTGTTAACTATTCTTCTTTAGGTTTAAGTTCCAGCCTTAGATATGATGGCTGGAAATCACTTTGCATATGACAGACTACCTGTTAGGTAATTTTCATACATCTTAGAAATTACTTATGATTTAAATAGATAAAATATTTGACATTGCTCAGATCATATTTTTAAACTGGGATTTCTGAAGTTGTAAGTAGAGACAGAAACACATAATGTGATTTTAGGATATCCTCATGATTTGGATTAATAGAAAGGAGGACTCCTTGAGTCAATGAAAAGTCTAAAAATAATAATTTAAAAGAAATTCAATTTTATTATTTTTCAAGTTATGATAATTTAAATGAATTAATAAAATATTTTATGTCGTACCTACTCAATTAATGTCAAGTGATGAATGAATGAAAACTGGACAGATTCAATTTAGAGATAATAATTTGTGTACTCACTCATCTATTCTTCCTGCAGCCCTGCTTACTCCATTCACTTATTCAATTAAAAATGTGTCTGGTCAATGAAGGCCAATAGGGATCGTGCTCTGTCCTAAATTTTACAATTTCTGACTGAAAAATTCCTCAGTTAGCCTGAGTTTAATACGCACTCTGCAAGGTAATTGAAAAGTATAGATGAAGTTCAACTTGAAGGTAGTCACAAAGGGCAATTTATTTTACATCGTTTCTGAGCTTTGGGTAGGTATTGTCCTCTTGGTTATATCTTGAAATGCTGCCTGTAGTTGCTTTCTGGGCTGATGTATCTATTAGCCTTGCCTGCTATAGGTGACAAGAACAAATTACCCAGATACGGTGAGTCTCATGGAATCACAGCAACTAGAGGTGACAAGGAGATCCATCACGGCGTATCAAGCCCAAATTCCCAGGGGCCCCGTGCCACATTTTCCGCTTTCTCCTATTGGATTTCATTCTAATCCAGGTTAAAAGAACAATATTCCCAATTGAGCGCTACCATTTAGGAATGGATGTCTACCCTGGGTCGCTTTAGGATTCTGCGACTGCCCGCAGGGGTGCAGAGAGACAGTCTGAGAGGGTGGAGTGAGGTTGGGGGCAGAGCAAGCCAAAAGAGAGACTCAACACAAAAATTGCTGTCAGTAAGAGGTTCAGAATTTTGGACCAGTCTGATCACTACTTTAATACTCATGGAAATTCCTTCTAAATTGTAAATGTTCTGTTTATTTCATTTCCTTTACTACTGGTGGGTTTATTGCAAATGGATGCCATTTGCCATAGGACCTTTGGAATTCTTGCAGTGCCCCCTCCCCACCCCCCTGGCCTTTTTTTTTAATCCTCCGACTGTAGTTTCCTGTCTCTGCTGTGCCACTCTGTTTGCCCATCTTTCCATATGTCTATGGCCAGAAAATGTCTGTGCATTTCTGATGATGATCCCTTTACAGGAGAAGCGTTTGTGGGTATCTTTAGGACACTGCCTCCCTTCAGCCATGAGGAGAGGACTTTCAAGGCTCTTTCAATGATAAGGTCTTTGGCGTCTCCGACTGGATAGTGTCACTGTGCTCACTGGACTCTCGGTGAAAGAATTCTCTGCTAAGTCTCTTTTTCTCCATGATGAGCCGCTGACTTTCCCCAATAGAGGACTCCGAAATTTCTGCTCTGGCTATATTCGGTGATGTCGTATTACCAGGGGAACACATCACATCCAGGAGGCTAGAAATCAGAGATGTTTTGACTGGGTAGCTGCCACAGGGTACTTAACCGGTACTAGCAGGATGTGTAACTCTGGGTGACTCTAGCTTTTCTGTCTGTTGACTTTGGCTGCATTTTATTTTCGTGGTTTCTTTACCTTTGTCTAATTGGAACCATCAGCAACATCTAGGCGAGAGAGGAGTTCCATTTATCATTTCTCTGAATAGCAGCTCAGTGTCTCTGTACCTCTCTTCCTTCTTTTTCTACCTCCTTCTTCCTTCCCTCCCTCCCTCTCTTCCTCTCTCCCTTTGTTCTTTCCTTTTCCCCTTCCATTTATATTAACTTTCTACCATGCTAGGCATTAGGGTCACAAAGATGCCTTAGTTATGGTCGCTGATCTTTAGGAGTTCTGATTTGATAGTAGGGGTGGGGTGAAATTCAGGGAGCAGTTTTGAAAACTATCACAGTAATAATCTCAATTCAATTAAGTTCTACAAAGAGATATGGAGTATCTTTATATGCAGATGTACTGTGGGACAAAATATGGATGAGACAGTGCTTTGTGCAGTTTGCTACATGCTAAAAAGGTTTTTATGTAGTGTATGTCTCTATAGCCAAATTAGTAACAAAAAGAATAATGCAGATTTTAAGTTTCTGGGAAGGTAATTATGTGTAAAAAAATGAAATACCCAGCCCACGTCTTTGGAGTCAGAGAAATTCTTTACTTTCCCCAGAACAAAATGTTCCAAAGGCCCAAGATAGCCATCCTTAATATTCTTAGCTCTCCAAAGGACAGACCCACTTCCACCGCGCTCTGTGTTACATGTGAGATTTCCTTAGAATATTTACGCTTATTTGGCAGGGTGCCTCAGAAGCGGTTTAGATTTGATATGTGGTTTCAGCCACTTCCCAAATTTATACACAACTCATAAAGGGTGAAACTTTGGATTGTGAAAGTCCACAAATGCTGTCTATAAAACATGGGCACCCTGTCAGCTACTCAGTGGCACGCTGCTTAAATACTGTTGATCATTAAGCTTTTATAGAACATTTTTATATTGCTGGACTAATCATTTCCACTGGCTTTTCTTGACAACAATCCAGTGACATTTGATAACATTTTTCTTTCTGCTTTTACATTCTGAGAATCGGGGCAAAGGAAATGGATATTCTGCCCACAGACACAGTGACAAAGTAGGGGTCAAATGCATAGACCCCTAAATCCTCACCTTAATCTTAGCCTTGCTGTTCTTTACCTCTCTTTTAAGGTGCTATGTTTTATCTCAGTTCCTGCATTTTCTATTTACCTTAGCAGTTGTGACAATTTCTGATTATTGTCGGGAAATACCAACCAGGTCCTAGGATATTTTGTGCCCTCCACACCCAGTAAGATAATACTAAGGAAAGAATGTTGAAGACCAGGGGTATAGTCTCCATATTTGTACGAATCAGATGTGGGGTGTTCGGCAAGTCATTGCTTTTCTCTGGGCTTCAGTTGTCTCATCGTGAAGAGGAGGAACTAGGATAGTTGGTTCTCAAGGTTTTTTCAAGGTTTAAAATACATAGTTTCTATAATAGGTAGCAGTTAATGAGCATTTATTAAGCACCTGGGCTAAGTGCTGTGCGGGGATTATCCCATTTCATCATCAGAACCATTCTGTGTGTGAGTGCTGTAATTTCCTTTCCACTTTTACAGACGTGGAAACTGAGGTTTAGAGAGATTGAGGCACCTAATCAGCATCAGCAGCTGGCAGGTAGCTAAGCCAAGAGCTGAACTCTGACAGCCTGATTGCAGAGGTCCTATACTGAACCCTGACACCCAGGGAGGAGTGAAGACGAGAGGACGGTCTAAGAACCCTAGCATCGTGTCCTAATCTAAGACCATCCCCCTCATTTGTATAATTGGATACCCCAGACTCTTGTCTGGGAATCATTAGTGATCATATTTCTAGACGGGTATCTAGTAACTAGCCACACTCCTTGGTCATAACTTTCTCACATCTCCATCACCCTAGGGTTATTGGGAATATTAAACTGGTTTTGAGTCTTGAGTTCTTAGTTTGAAAATCCTTCAAGTACTATTTGATTAGGCCTCAGAGAGCTATAAGATCAGTTAAAATTGATTGCTCTTAACAGGAATACTGCTGACTCCATTAAATATGCCGGAAGAGCTGAAATTTAGAAATTGAGATTTTCAGAATTCAATCAGATGAAAGCAATTTTATGTATTATCGACAATTCCGACCCTAAATTTAGCTTATCAGAATTAGTATCTTTCAGAATTCTTGTTTATATCTGTTCCTCCCTTTTGGCAAGTACACTTCCAAAGGACCCTGATACCTTTATATTTACAACTAAAATAGTATAAAGAACTTAATAGGTAGGACAGATAGGAGAGCAGTCACTGTCTCTTCAAACAAAAAATTTAAGCAGACAAAAGATAAGAAGAGATGTATTTTAGAGTCAAGAAACTCATATTGTGAGGCTTTTTATCCATTCTTTTATAGCTCATATTTAATAACTACTATCACCTTATAAAAGAAGCCAGTAAAGAGAAAAGCATGTAAGTAACTCCCCCAACTTTAATCAGTGAAACTATATTTGGAACCAAAAATCAAACAATACTTCTTGAAATGTAGCATATTTTTCAGTTACTGATGCATATTTATCAATTTTTTTTTTCCTCTACGTACACACACACACACATACATATACACCCAATTCCAAAAGGATTACAAGGAGGAGGACGAAGAACCAAGAGTGGCAAGAGTTGCATAGTCAGGCCATTTGGCTAAACATGGGGAAAGAACAGAACACCCAATCTAATGGACTAGAAAGCACTGAGTGGTCATTACTCTTATTTTGTACTCACAATTATAGCTTCGTTAAATAAAGAATGAAAAGCTTTCTCTAACCAGACATAAAAGGAAGGGAAGAAGGAAACCAGTAGTGCTGCTTAAAGCTGCAAAGATGGAGCCCTTGATGATCTCCCAAGACTCTATGGTTTACAGCATGCACAAAGAGGATGGAAAGGTTTGAAAGGATGTGTACGTTTTGCCAGCCCTCTTGGTCATGTTTTAATCTTGGGCCATAAGAAAATGACTGAATCAGGTGCTGGACCGCAGACGAATTCATATCATCAAGAACATTTGAATCACTGCCTTCTTCAAAAATCTTTAGCCAGTTATTAATCTCACAGCAATAAAAGCTTGGCTCTCTAAGCAAATAATTTATTTTGAGGCTTATTTAAAAGAATTGCCCATAAAGTGTTTTCACAAGGATGAATAGCATCATGTTTTTAATAGATCCAATATCTCGTAGGAAGCATATAGAGCAAATGGTCTGTGTTTTCAGCAGAACAGATTAAATTCTACCTAAAGTTAGGAGACCTGGGTTCTTGCTCAGCTTCTGCTGATGATTTCAGGCCAGCTCTTTTGCCCTCTCAGCCTAGTTCCAACATCTTCAAAGTAAATGGGTTCAACTAGGTTGTCTCTGCCTTTTAGCTTCGAAAGGCAAGTATGCAGCAGTAGACTTAAAGAGGCATCTGGTAGAGTGGGCATGTGGCCTCTTACTCAACCATTCTCGCTTCCCTGTAGTCTCTTATTTTCTAAACTATTAGATAGTGGGTTTAGGGGACAAGGAAGATAGCAGAGAAGTCTGGAGAGATGGACAAAGATTTCAGGAAGAGACAGCACTAAGAAAGTCTGTGGTTACACTGGAAGCCCAGGAGACTGCAAGGAAACCTCAATGGACTTTCCTAACCCACTTTACACTTGAGATTGAAAATAAAAAGTCAACGATGATGTTTTTGGATATGGTTAGACTTGCTTTTAACCTCCCTGAGATAGAAAACTACAGCTTGAGTGGCTATAATTTACTGTCAATAGTTTCACTTTCATCTTAGACTTTATTATTAATTTATTTTTAATACTCATCTTATTTCATTAAAGTAACTAAAACAACTTCAAGAGTATATAAAGCCTTGGATTCTTGTGTAGAGCAATGGATGCATTTGAGAGACAATTGAAGTCGATATGCTTTTCAAAGATTTTGTCAGTAGAGCTTCATTAAAACATAAAAATGATATGAATAGGCCTAATACAACTTTCCTCCGATTCTTTTATTTATTCTAGAGTCACAATAATTGAATCTTTGACCGTTAGTGAAACTGGCTAAGAGGCCCAAGTATTTGAAATTGGGCTATTGTACATCCCAAGAAAAGATGGTGTAGATGATGCACAAGTTAGATATGCTTACTCAGCAATTCGCACATGTATTTTCAATTTTTGAAAATTTGTGGAAGATAAAATATTTTAGTTCAGTCATCTCACATCATTCTATTTGGAATGGAAACTGCGGTATCTTCAGGGGAAAAGAAAGTATCCTAGGAGGGCTATATGCCTTTCCTTATGAATCATATTCAATATTAATGTTCTTTCCTGGAGGCATGTATATGGTTAAGTAAGTCCTGAGGCTAATTTTTTGTTTTTATTTTTTTCCAGTATGGGTTAATAGAATCTTTTGGATTTTAGAATAGAAACCAGAAGCCTTTCACCTAAATGGTCCCTTCTCTGTGTCTCTCAGAGTGGAGATGAACATTTTTATAGCTCCACAGGAATAGTCTCTTTGCCTTGGGGTATGAAAAAGTGCAGAATATAATTCAGATATGCACTGTCTTCATGCCTATAGCATACTCTTCTGCCAACTCACAAACACACGTGTGCATGTGAAAACACATGCACACACAGACACACACACACACTCAATATATAGGGAAAGGTTGGCCCAGGATTTCAGGCCTTTGGAGGAAATCTTGAAGAACAATGAACTACACATTTTCAGAAAATCTAGAACAATGAACTCAGCAAGCAGTGGGAAATGGCTTCAGGCACATCTCTCTGTTTCTTAGAGGGGGTGTGGGGAGAGTAAAGCTCTTTTCTCTGCTGGTTGTGTTATTGAAACGTGTTTGTGAATCTACAATGAGATGGGGAGAGCTAGGTGTTAGGATTAAGGCTACCTATGGTGAAATTTATAGTGGTTGAAAATTAAAGTCTTGCTTAGGCTAATTAGGGAGAGATAGTCCAGGAAGACTTCTTGGTGTAGAGTTGCTGCAGCTGAATCTTGAAGGACAAGATGTATCTAATAAAAAGGGTTACCTTTTATTAAAAAAAAAACTTGAGAAACCACCTTGCATTCAAATTAACACAAAAATACAAGTAACTTAATTCGCATCATAATTCAGCAGTAGCTTTCGAAGATCAACCATCAGCGGGAAAAAGCTCCATCATACGTTTTGTTTATTGTTGAATCTCTTACACCTATAGCAATGGGAAGTAGAAGGCAGCCAATAAGCATATGATGAATGAGTTAACGATGAATGAACAGGGACTTCCCTGGCGGTCCAGTGGTTAGGACTTCACCTTCCACTGCAGGGGGTGTGGGTTCCATCCCTGGCTGGGGAGCTAAGACCCCACGTGCCTCGCGGCCAAAAGAGCAAAACATAAAACAGAAGCAATATTGTAGCACATTCAATAAAGACTTTAAAAATGCTCCACATCAAAAATATCATTGGAAAAAAAAGAATGAATGAACAATGGTATCACAGTAGAGAAAGTCCTAAACCGATCTAAAAAACTGGATTCTAACCTTAATCTAATTCTAACTTTTAGCACTCAAATTACTTTGAGTGCGCGTTTACCCTTTCATAAAACAAAAACATTGGACAGAGGGTTTCCAAATCACTACCATTTCTAAGATAGCTCGACAGTGGCCGTTATGACGCATCCTAACTTACTTGCATATTCTTAGTGACAAGGGGAGGCACACACTTGCTCAGACAGAAAGCTGTGCTGCTGTCCACCTATCTTGTATTTTGGAAGCTGAACACACAAGCTCCCGGGAAACTTGTGTTGTTACTCAGAGGCATACGTCATCCTTGAGGTAGCCAGGATTCACACCACTTAGGGCTTCAGACACCAGTGTGAGCATTTTACATTATGTTCAGGAACATATTGAAAACTAGAGGAGACCAAAGCTGCTCCCTTCTGAACGCAGGTGATTAATTTCATTCCAGCCCCATGAGTGACCTGTGTGTGGCTCTTGCCAGTGTGTGACAGGTACACCCAGGGAAGGAATGATCTGCCAGGTTCCTTGGCTCCTTTTCCTCATCTGACATGTTTAAGTAATCTTTGCAAGGTGTTATGAGTCTCCTGAACCTGCTGTGCCCCTGCTATAGGGTGAATTGTTAATATGGTCCCAAACCAGCAGTGCTGGGACAGAGACCAGAAAATAGGCTTTCCACTCCTGTTGCTGATTCTCCTTTTCCACGGTAGTGTAAACGTACTTTGCATACAGTTTGTGAGCCGTGCAGGCTGAAGACCACAGGGGATGCTGGACTGGGAGGCTGAATAGATTTTCCCCCAACATGTAAAGTGTAACTTGCAGCAACTCTCATGTATTTGATAAAAAGACAGAAACGGTCTCTAGTTCAATTTAAAGGGCTAAGGAAGGCCAAGGTTTAGCAATGTGGTCACAGCAGTCTCCCCAGGGCTGTAATCAGATCCTCTGAGAAAGAAAAGCAGTTATGAAACATGTCTGTCTCTCTCCTTCCTTCTCCTTTAATACAGGTGGCTTGACTCTAGTAGGTGGAGAGGAGAACCGGGCTTCTATTGGAAGATACAAGACGGTTTCCCTTTTTTTTTCTTCTTTACTTAACATATAATAAACTTATTCCAAGAAATTATATGAACTAAAAAAATCAGTACATTTAAGAATGATCAAAACAAATAGCCTATGAATAATAACACCGCAAGTTACTTGAAAATAATTGGGAATGTTAATTGTAGTCAATTTCTAAGGACCACAAAAGCCGGTTTCCTTTCTCTAGACTGTTTTTAAAAACGGAAAAACAGAAGGTAAAAAGTGAAGTAAAACCTTGTCACCTTCTGATTAGCTATTCATGTATGCTTTTTACGCCAGCAGAAAAGTAGACATTTAAGATGTACCATTGTATTTGTATTACAGGAGAACCATCTGAATACAAGGTTTGTGCCGTTGTCAAATTACATAATGTCTAGGAGGAGAAACCCCTCTCTGTTTTCCTAACATCCTGATAGAGCAGGTTTTTGTAAGAGTACCATACAGTAAGTGAAGAAATTGTTTTTCATGTTCAAGATGAATCTGGAATTCTGGTTCCATGTTTATCACATTAGGAGTCTCCACCAAAAGGTTAGTTTGAAATATGAGTGAGAATGAGCGTTTATCACACTTTCAGGTATTACTGAACAATATTTCTCTTTCGCACTCTCTCCCTATATTGTTTTATTGTTTTAGTCATTTTCTGGCCATCTGCCCTGAGGTACATGACGACTATCACTAAACATGGGTATGTGCTGCAATGTAAAAAAAAAAAAAGCCCAAAACCTAAAAATCATTCATGATTGATGGTTTTATTAGATATCTGCAGTAATGTGTTTTGTGTCAAAACAGAACAAAACAAACAAAAAACCCTAAACTCAAAAAGCCCTGATGTGTAGTGTTTGCTCTCAATTCTCCCATCATGGCTGATTTCAGGCTACCGACATGTTGCCACCCGACACACAGCTGGGAAGTGAGGCTAACAAATTGCTCTCAGTAGCCAACGGGAGCCAGCTTCATCGTATCCCAAATCCATATATTTTAATAATTTAATAAACTTTACTTTTGGTGACTAAAATACTGGAACAATGATTATCAGTTCTCAATGTATCAGTATAGAAACATACATATCAATTTATAACATTCACATAGTTATTGTATACATTGTATTGAGAACTAGTTTTAACATTTGCAATGAATTCTGTTGTGCACTGTACTCATTATAAAGGTTAAGAAAAAGGGTAAAGATTAGAATTGTAACAATTACTACTGAAGGGATGGACGGATATATTGCCCTCAAGAGTGATCTGAGATGCATCTTTTTAATGAATTGAAAAGCCTTTTATCTTTTCAGAGATGAGTTCAGCATTCGGATTGAATTGTGACCATGGCTGACTTTTCTAACGTCTAGTGCAGAGGAAGGGTTGCCTCTTTCCTTTCTTCCTAGTAATTTTTAGCGCGGATGATGCTTTTAATTCTAGGCAGAGCACTGTGAGTGAATTCATCAGATAGCAGGATCAGATTAGGGAGTAATTTTTAAAGGGTGAAGCTTTCCAGATTTTTAGCCTGGGCATCGTTTGTTCAAACAAGGTTCAAATGTATATACTAAACCCCCAAACAGAGCTGATCTGGTTGAGAATGGTAGGGGGAAATGGTGATGGCTGGAGAGGCCTGGAGCTCCTTTTACTCTGCTCCTATCCCTCCTCTCTAAATGGACCTTCTCTGGGCTCTGAAATATAGTTTGAAAAATACAAATTTAAGGAGTTTCTCTGGTACTGACTTTCTACACATGGCCAGCAAAATGGTCAAGTCAGATCTGAACCTGTCAGTCTCACTGCAGTGCTCTTCCCGACGAGTGTGAAGAGCTGCAGCCACCCTGATTAAGTAGTGAGTTATGTACATTATTTAGAAGGTGAACAGAACCCCCCTCCCCCAGTATTATATAGTCCATTTGCTTGGTCACAGATATGATTGGTCTGAGTAACCTCCAGGCACACTGTTAGATACATTAAACTATGTTCTCTCTTATTTTGGTTCCAAATAGTATTAAAGCCATGCAAAATTTATTTCATACATAAGAAGTCCACATTTTATTTTCTAAAACCTTGTTTTAAAATCCTAAATCAGAGAATTTTGAATCAATTGCCTTGGAGCCCTGAAGTTCCAGGGAGTGGACCTCAGAAGTGGTTTCTGGGAATTAGGTTGTTTCACAGGGGCCAGGTTGGTGGCCATCTGGGTCCTCCACCATCCCACAATCCCCTATTCCTCCACTCACGATTTCTGGATCTTAGTAAAACGTTGGCATTTTAACTAATAATAGCTGAAAATTACGATTGTAAACTTAAGGCCAATTTCAAAAGTCCTTGAGTTTTGGCAGTTGATTAACAGTCAACTGAACATAGTTCAGAACCCATATTTTCATTTAGGCACCCACTGTATACTCAGCTTCAATTGTTTGTTTTACAAACAGATAATCTTCCCAGATATAGGACTTGTTCAAATTTCAGTTGTTCAAATTCAAATAGGAATTTTTCGGATTGTTCACATTCTATAAGAATTTGTTTCCTACGCAAATTGTTAAAAAATGGAAGTTGGATGACTCACCCAGGGTTACTAAGCAAGGCTACATAAAATTACTACATCCATAGCTTCTGAATCTTTAACAAAAAGAAACAGACTAATAATGCAGCAATATTTTTTAGTTCTACTCCAATTTGCAACATAATTGTATAAACAAAACATTCTCTCTGATGAGGTACCACTTAAGGAATTCCACTTGTGTGCTTTTGGAATATCCACAAAAAAATAAGATTTCTAAAAAGCTAAAGCCCCAAATCTGTCTCAAGAATTCTAAAAAATCTGTCACCTTTCTTTCTTCTGCTCCTCAGTCCCAGTGAATAATAGCTGTCTGTGCCTCTGTCTAAAAGGATGCCAAAAAGGAAACACCCATGTGCAACAGGGTCAGTTCTTATTTAACTCCAGAGATTAACATCCTAAATGTCACTTGAATGATTAACATCATGTCGTGAAACAGCTCAGCTGGGTAAAAAGGAGTAGATCCAATAATGGCAGGATAATCTTAGGCTTAGGGCTGGAGGGGCTTTGACTTATTATAACTTCTAACAGACAATTTGAAGACCACTCATACAAAGCTACAAGCTTACACTTATCCATACAAATACCCTACATAATACCTTCCACTGTTTACCTTTGGAATGAAATCTAAGTTATAACCATGACCTACAAGGCTGCATATGATCTGACTTCTGCTTCTGTCTCTGATCGTGTGATGTCCTACTCTGCTCTTCCTCACTCTTCTCCAGCCATCCCACATTTCTTAGTGTCTCTTGAACACACTCAGCTTGTTTCTATCTTAGGGCCATTGCATTTGCTTTCTCCCTCAGTCTTCCCATAGCTTCCTCTTAGACCTGAGGTCTCCATTTGGATACCACTTGCTCAGAGAAGACTTTCCTGACCGTTTGACCAGAAAAGCACCACCTCTGCCAGCCCCATCAGTTCTACCCAATTTGTGTTCTTCCTATCACTCTCAGTGCCTAAAATGACTGTATTTATCTTCCTAAAATGACTTATCTATCTCTCACTAGACTTTCTGTTCCCTGAAGGCAGGGATGTGGCATCCTTCAGCACAGCACCCCCAGTGCTCCAAATGGATCTCAGCATGTAGATAGCCCTCGATGGACGTCAGTGATTGACTAATAATATGAATTTTGTCTATGGAGAGATTTATCTTCGTAAGCAACTTGAGAAAGGGAAAGCATCATTTCATTTTTCCAATTCGAAGACCTGCAAAAAAAGCTAAGGATTTTTTAGACAAGGGTCCAACTTTATTGCTTAGAACCAAACTCTCATAGGCTTTATAAATCAGAATCCTCTTTTCCATGACCTGTCACCCAGGCACCAGGCACTCTGCATCTGGAAGAGGGTGTTTGGCTCAGAAGGGAAATTGGTTGGAGTGTGAAGTCAGGAGTCCCAGGAAGAACCAGGTGAGGTGTGGTGGGGACTCTGCATTGAAGAAAGAGGAAGTAGAAAGGAGCAAAAATGGATTAGAAAATGGGAGAGGAAAAAGGGAGAATAAAACTCCAGAAGTGGAAATATCAGAGGAGGCAGAAAGAGTAAGAAAGGAAGTAGAGAAAGAAGAGAAGGTAGAAATGAGAAAGAGGGAAAAGGACTCATGGGAAAGGCAGGACTGGAGGGGCAGTGATGGGTGAGCAGAGGAGAGACACGCAAGCTGTGGGTGCCCTCTAGGTCGGCTGCCAGCACACCCTCTGAAATGGGCAGGACACATTTACCTTCCTCTCTGGTAAAAAAATATGTGGTTTTGAAGGTGTCTTCCCTCTCTAACACTCTCTATTCTCCACTTCACAAATAGCAGGCCCTAAAAGCCTCCCTGGCAAATGGATTTTCTGTCTCGGAGCAGATCTAAGTGGCAGATGGGGCCTGGCTCCCTGAGGACAGACCGGTTCCCCCTCCCCACCCTCAAGGCTCACTATTGTTCCAGCCCTCCTGCAGCATCAGTCCCCAGCCAGCGCAGCCTCAGCAAAGCCAGACACTGCCTCTGCCTGTTTCCAGGCAGGAAAAGGAAAGGAGAGGTGAGCTTTACTGCCCCACAAGTTTAGATGGAGGTCTGTTTTCATCCTAATAAGAGGGGGAGTCAAAAATTATCCTCACTCTGGCTGTAGAATTTATTTTAACTTTTAGAAAAGACAAATCCATCATTTTTTGACATAATCTCCTTGCTTTTCAATACACTTTGTCCATCTGTCAACAAGCTTTCGTATTCCCTCATTAAAAAATGTTTTAGGCTGAGCTGTGCGCTACGAACACACCACTGTCTTCACTTCTTCATCAGAAGTGAATCTTCATCCTCATAGGGCTGCTTTCAGGGGACCAAACAGGTGAAAGTCTGGTGGAGCAAGATCAGGATTCTAGGGAGGATGCTTGAACACCTCAAAACGAAGTTTTTGCAGAGTGTCGACAATGTGGGCAGAAGTGTGTGGACATGCACACCCTCAGACCACGAAAAACAAATCTGCACGCTGCTCTTTTGTGCAAATCACAAAGTGGGGCATCCATTTTTGCTCGCACCGTAGTTACAAAGGAACTGATGTAATACATTCACACCTGCACAGCAGTGACTGGGGAGATGGCAGCCCTGAAAGAAAAGAGCTGATAAGACAGTGCAGCCAACAGAAGTTTTAATATAACCGGAGTGCAGAAAATGTTTGACTCACCCACGTACATTATTGGACTCCAAGGCACGTATCAGAAACATTTTTTACTTAGAACACCTCATAGGGAAACAGTTTTGGAATTGTACCATCCTGGGTTCTCACTGTGTGGCTTTCATGATTTGTTTAATCCCCAATCTCTTTACTTATAAGATGGAGATAATAACACTATTAATAACACTATTAAACAGTTGCTGTGAGGTTTTAATAACGTAACATATTTAAAGAACCTGGTACAGAGTATGTCTTCAAAGAACATTACTTTGCTTTACCTTTTTTTTCCTGATAATCTGAAATGAGTGGTTCTCATACTCCCCTCTCCCCATATGGAAATCCTCTGGGCAGATCTTCAAATTGGAGAAAATGAAAGCAAGGATCTTCTATCATCTTTTCGTATGTAAAGGTATTAGTAGAAGAGATTCTTTTATTCAGTAAATGAAGAACTACCTTTTTTTTGGGGGGGGGGTGATCCGAATTAAAATATCTCAAAGAGTATAAAGTACTACAAAAGAAAAATGCATTACTTAATGGATACTGCAACAGTAGACAGAGAATTGCAACAGCCATGGCTTTAGCCAGCTCTCTTCCTTAGAGGGCTGCAGTGCAAGGGAAAGCTCAGAGGTGTTGGAATTGGACCTACCTATGTTTGAATCAATGGCCTAGTCTCTAACCAGCTTTATGCCGCTAGTGCAACATCAGTTTTGTTACGCTAACATCAGTTTTGTCATCTATGAAATAATATAATATCTTCTTTGCTGAACTTGGTAGTTGTACTCAATAGTAGTACTAAATAGTAAATAGTAGTAAATTAGTAGTACTAAATAGATCACATGTAAGGTGCCCACTATGGTATTTTATTGAACACACAGTTAGTGTCTAATAGAAAGTCACCATTGCTTCTGGTTCCTTTCATCTGAAGCTATTGGGAAACTTTATTTTTTTTTCCTGGCACTAATTCTGATTTCATAAAGGAAATTAATGAGCAAATAGGACATGTTTTATGGCCAACGAGAGAGACACATAATGATTTGCAGCCTCTTCTGGGAGTCGGAGACTATTCTATTTGGCCTACCTTGTAGCTCAGCAAGATTACCAAGTCCTTACATTATCGGTAATGATTGAGCTTGGAAGTCAGCCAAGGCCACCAGGTAGTGATGTTAATTTAGGCTCCATGTAATTGGTCCCTGGGAAACTGCGATCTAGGGATTCAATAGAAAATGTGGGGGTCCCTTAAGGGAAATAACTAATACACTCTTTCTAGGTAGATACCAACTATAAACCCTCACATCTTGGATTTCAATCTTACAAACTTAGACCTAAAAGGAAACTTAAAAATCTTCTACATGTGGGAAGTGGGTGGACTTCAGAAGGGCCCTTTAATCTCCTGAAACTATTTGCAACGTGTTATACTGGGTGTGAATATGGGTGATATTCTGGTGTCCTCCTCTTTCATCAGATATTCAACTGGGACTAAGACACAGAGATTAAGATCTGCCATACTCAGACACCTTCCAGGAGATGCTGTATTGTTGGGTTTTAATGAAAGATGAAACATGCTCCAGGATCTAGCTTGCATGGTCTGTCCATGGTCACATACTGAGTTTGGATCAAAACAGAGGAGATAAACTCAGAAGTCCCACAGACTGTATTTATTTATTAATATCTATAACTTCCATACTGCACTAGGCACTATGGGGAGATAGATGCATAAAAGTGCATATCTGTTATCATGGAAGTTATAATCTGGTTGAGAAAAAAAAGTAAGTCTTAAAAGAAAAAAAAAATCCAGGAGCAGTCAAGAACAATGTAAGTAAGTGCTAGTTTGCAGGCTGCAGTCTGTAATTGCAAAGAAGGAATTCCAAAGTTGAGATGATGGGAGGGTCCTAAGGAAAGAAATGAACGTCACTATGGTGTATTGGTGAAGATGCTGGCCCAGTAGCTTGTGCAGTGTGGGGAGGATGGGATATGCTGAACCTGCTTATTAGAAGCCATGAAGTGGTCAGAGGACTTCACTCTTAGTCTAGGGGTTAATAGAGGGTGAATAGAGGGTGGTTGAAGTTTTTACTTTATTATATTATTTTTACTCCAGGAATGACTCTGATGTTTCTACAAGGTCTACACAAAGCACAATCTACACTCACTAATAATTTTAGCTTATATGTTGAAGTAGCTCCAATGAATAGTCTTTGACTGAGCTTTTAGTCGTTTTGGAAGGACTGAAAAAAAAAGAATTTCAGGACAGCTTAAAAATAGAACCCAGTCGCAGTAGGCTCTTCCAGCCCTAGTGCATCGCTCTATCACTTGTCTGCAGCACTTTCTTCCTGGAGGGTGATTCCAGGCTTTGCCTTCCACCCAGGCTCGCAGCGTGGGAACTGAATTACGCTGGTGCCCTCTGCTGGGAGGAGAGAGGAAGTTCAGTGGGAAACAAAGGTGTCCTGGTCTTTGCACTGCAGGGACTGAGTCAGTGATTCTGGGCCCATAGCAGGATTCATTTAGTTCTATTTACAGGCTTCCCAGCCAGGTATGCTCTGGCATCATGCCCAAATTCATTAACCAGGAATAATTACATTTTTATTGTAAGGAAATTGTCAGCTAGCTTTTTAAAATAGTCCAAGAAAACTGTCCCCTCTTACCCTGAGAGTTAAGAGCTGGACCCTCCTTTCACTGAACACAGTACCATGACTCATGGTGGGTGTGGTCATCGTGCTACCAAACAATACCTCCTGAGAGGCCAGGGAAAGGCTCAGGCCATTTTTTTTAATCCTGTTCAATTATTGTTTTCTTTTAATGGCAGGGAAACACATTGATATTCACTGCTGATTTCCTGGCTCAGATCATCAGAATTAATGCCATGGTGTTAAATCAGATTTAGAGTGTCTACTCTGGTGTTCCTGTAATACCCTGCTCAGCTGATTTTTTGCTAGAGGTGAAAAAACATTCAGTTGTAATTAGGAAAGGGGTAGGGGAGTGCTGAGAAGGAACCCAAAAGAGAGAAGAGCTGTGAATTCTCATGTGTGCAAATTGGAGGCGAACTTCTGAAATAAAATGATGGGTGTGGGGGAGGAGAGGATGGATTGAAACGATCATTTCCAACACTCCACTTTTATTTTATTTTATTTTTTTAGGATCAATAGCTGGGACATGGAGGTCTGCCTCTGGTTTCCATAACAACCTGGCTTATTGAAAGACTGCAGGCTCCACAAATCCCCAATTATCAGCCTTGCAGGGCTTATTAATGGAGCTGAGGATCCCAGTGAGGCAGGCAGCTCATTGCTGGCACGTGCCTGGTGGGCTGGTGGGAGGGTGGAGGAGATGAGAAGGGAAGATGTGTGATGAGACAGCAGCCGTTTGTCCCCTGTCACTGAGGGGGCTGCAGCCATACAGGAGGCTGTGTGAGCATCTCTCCAAGCCTTGAGTGGCTGCGGCTGCTGCTGCAGAAATCGAAGTGGAGATGGTTTTTTTCCAGCCCCACCCCAAAAGCCATCCATCTGGAATAAATCCAGATGAATATATCACACACCCTGTATGTTTATTGAGCTCCTATAATTAATTGAGGCTTCCTCACAAAGACAATGGTGACTCTATATTACTAATATTAACTCAAGCCTTAATTAACATGTGAAGCCAACCTAATGCATATTAGATAGCTTTGAATTACTCAGTCTTTGGTCTGGTGTTCGCTTATTAAGTCCTTGCTGTAGAGTAACTGCAATAGCAACAGTAATACCGGTGATGATAACAATATAAATAACACGTACTTGTCTTGTGCCGGGCTCTCTGCTAAATGCTCTACATGGAGTTTCTTGTTTAAGCCTCATAATGACCTGGTGAAGAGTGGTATCATTGTCTCTTTTACGGAAGTCAGAGACCTTAAAGGACTTAGGTCACGTGGCTAGTAATTTGAATATATCAGGGTCTCATTTCTGCTCCGTGCATACCATTATTTTTATTCTCCCCTTTTATTTAATTTGGATGTCCTCGAGACATAAAAGGAACAGCACATTTAAAGTAAATTCTGTGTTCTCCAGTGTGATTGGGGAACAGAACATTCTGGCTAATCAAATGTTGCGATTAATAATTGCCATCGAGTCATTATTGGATTTCCAATTAGGAAAGGTTTGAGATACAATAAAATATATACAACATTAGAAGTATAGTAATCATAGTCATAAAATGGTTCAGGACCATTATACAAATGTCAATTTTTATTGTGATGCAGAAATGTTCATTGAAAAAGATGTCTGTTTCACAGCATGCCAGGCAAACTGTTTTTGTAACATAGAGCTATCAGTGCCTTAACACTTGGAATTTTATCTGTTTCAAAATACTTTATGTGAACTACCACTGAAGCTCCATGTGATCAGAAAAAAATCTTTTGGGGTCTTTCAGAGTTAAAGAATATTAGTGCTTGGTAAACCTCAAACTCATTAAATACTCTGGATCCCTAGACTGTATTTTTATTAAACCGGAACCTTACACTATGTGGAAAATGAAATATGACACTCCCTTGAGGTAGTTCAATCCAAATCTGCCATAGAGCACTGTGAGAGTAGATCAAGGTTGGCAGAATTTTCATTATAGTTGCGCAATTTTTTTATGCTTTTAGTGCGCACAACCAGTAATATTATAGAACTTGTTCACAAGGACTATACCTTATTAAGGATTAAGCGAAGTGATGATAAGGACTGTTCGGGTTAATACTTACTGAACACATCAACTAAGTATTTTATGTCTCATACCTTACAACAACCCTATGAGGTAGGTACTATCCCCATTCTGTGGATGACGAAATTAAGGTGCGGTGAGGTTCTATAACATTCTCAAAGTGTCACATGTGGGAAGTGGTGGGCTCTCTATTCAGACTCAGGCTGTCTAGCTCCCGAGTCTGTATTTTTCACCACACGTACCCTCCCACCCTCCACTGAAACAACTTTTGCCAAACTCACAAATGACTGCTTTCTTGCTAAAATCCAATGGTCAATTCCATGGCTCATCTTCTCCGGCCGCCAACAGCATCTCATAGTTGATCACTTTCTACTCTTTGAAGAAATGCTTCAGTTACTATTCTTCCAGCATATTACCTATTCCTGATTTTTCTCCTAACACATTGGCTATTCCTTTTCAGTTTCTTTTGCCCTCGCTTCTTCATCTCCTGGTTTCTAACTGTTGGAGCCTCTCATAGCTCAGTCATGGACCTCCTCTTCCCTACGTATATGTTCTCTTTTGGTGATCTCTCCCAGTTGATGGCTTCAAATGTTGTCTACAACCTGATAAATCCCAGTGTTCCATCTGTAGCCCAGACCTCTCTCCCTGCTCCAGACCACTCAACTTGTGTATCTAATAGACGTCTAACTCTAAACATTCTGAAAAACAAACACCTATATTTTCTCCCTGAACCAGCTCCTTCTCGAGTGTCCCCATCTCAGGAAATGGCAAGCCCAGTTTTTTCCTGAGGCTCAGGCTCCATATCTTGGAATTATCCCTGACTCTTTTTTTTCTTTTCCGATATTAAATCCTTCAACAAATCTTGTTGGCTCCACGTTCAAACTACATCTAGAATCTGGGCACAGTTTCACTTTCTGTTGCATCCATCTCATTTCAATAAAAGCCAAGGTCTTAAAATGGCCCTAAAGCCCTCCATGATTAACCTCCCATGTAGGTCACCACTTGGAGTTCGTCTTCTCTGTTCTCCCTCTCTTGCTCCCTTCTAGCAATACTAACACCTGTGCTGCAACCCCAGCAAACACATGTGCTCACATCCAGGGCACTGCACTCCTGGTCCCTCTACCTAGAAACCTCGCCCCTTTAGATGCTCACTGAGTCACTCTTTAACCTTCTCCAGCAATTGTTCACATGTCACTTTCTCAAAGAGAGTTTCTCCCTGTTTGATATTGTCACGTCACCCCCATTCCATCAGTCTCTATACTCCTTCCCAACATTAGGTTTTTCATAGCTCTTACCACCACCTGACATGCTATATATTTTACCTGTTAATTTCTAGAATAATGTAAGCTCCACAAACAGGGTGTTTTCTTGTCTTATTATTATTTTGTACACTGCTATATCCCCAGCAACTAGAATAGGAACAGAGGACTCCATAGATGTGTGAGAAGGAAGACACCTCCTTAGTCAAACAGAGTAGCCGAGTTGATCTTGATGGTCAATGCATAGGTAGCAAAGGTGACCCAAAGTCACTGTCACATTCAGTTGGTTCACTCCTTATCACCACTGCAGGAACCTCTCCCCTGCCACCTGGACAGACATTCCCCCTTCTTCCTCTGCCCTTGCAAGTTCCTTGGAGACACCTATAATTCTTACATGTAATGCCATCCCTCCTAGTGATGGGAAGATGTTGGCGGCTGGACAGTGACTATAACTGGACTGTCAGTGGCACCAGAGGACAAGATCTGTGTCCTGTCTCACTGCCTTATAGTCACTCCCTACGTGGGACACAATCACAGGGAGGAAAGTGGTTTCATCTCCCAATGCAAAGGATACATCTCTGAAAGAGAAGCATTTTAGCAGTTCCAAACCACTGGGAATTCTGCCCTGACCAAAAATAGATGGCATAAACACATCTTTGCTTAGGAGGGAGCTGCCTTTCTTTCAGGGTAAGTCATCAAATCAAAGTCATGGAAGCTTTAATGTCTAATGAAGAGTCTCTGGTGGATTAAAATGTTCTACTTATCACAAATGATAGTTAACTCAGTATTTACCTATTAGTAGCCCTTTTTGAGTGTGTAGAATTTGCCTAATGTTGACCATAGCTCAGTGTGATTGGAACATTGTTTCATACAGGAGCATGTCTTCAGAGGAACCGCTGCATGAAAATTTACAGAATCTATATATGTATATATATATATATATGCATCTCTGTTGGTTTTGATTGGTCAGAGTCCAAGGGTTAATTCTCATACCATCTTTGCACAATTAGAAAACAGTTTCGTGACCCAGATAACACCAATAAAATCAGTAGGTCTTCTGTTAGACTGTAACTGTGATGGGTAAGATTGCTGGAGTAAAAGCAAAACACTGTGAGACAGACAGTAAATGTAGTCTGGGTAGCTGTAGACAAACTTCGGTGAGAAAGGGCTGCTCTGCATCACCAAAGGGCTTGGAGGTCCCTGCTGGGTGGGGTGTGTGTGTGTGTGGTGGTGGTGTTTAGTCAAGGAAGTGGAGTGGAGAGATGTGGGTAGGGGTGGGAATGGGCGCAAAATTATGTGATGAGAGGGATGGGGTGCCAGTGCTATCTGAAAATCCCCATCCAAAAGGAATATGTGGGGGGAAGCGACCAGGGTTACAGCAAGCAGCTGTAAAGCTGAAAATCTATGGATTGGAAATCTCTGATGAGAGGCATCTGTCTATGAAGAAGAGAACAAGATACACTATGTGATGTGTGATTTGGCCGTAAACTGGTATCTCTTCATTTCTTGCTCACCCCCTCAACCATCCCACCACCAACCTCCTTTATTTAAACAGCATCCCAACCCTCTCCTAGGACAAAGGAAAATGGGAGGAGCAAGAAGAGTGGACACGTCAGGTACAGAGCTGGGAGGAATCTGAATCTCTGGGTGCTTGTCAAAGCGGCAGCCGTTCTCGGACCGGAATATCCCCCTCCCGAGGCTTCCTCGGGCAATTGTTGACGGTGTCTGTTTGCCGTGGAAAGCTTTGGTTTACTGAGGAAGTACTTTGGCACAGGCAGGAGGTTGACGGGAATAGAATCATTCCAGCTCAACGCTTCATCTTTCGCAACCTGTGTCCCGACACCTGCCGGGTGCAGCAGATTTGTACCTTGTCACCGCGTGTGGAATGCGCGCGAGAAAAATGGTAACGAGGGTGGTGCCACCGTTTCACAGAGAGTTGTGTTTCCTCTTGCTCTCTCCGTTATTACTCTACACATTCTGTGCCATCGCTCCCAACCTTCCTTCCTCTCCCCCCACCACCAAGCTCCCAACAGGATCTCCTGAGAGTCGTTACACCTCAGCCCATCAGCCAAAGTTGTGGGTTTCCATGGTTACCGGGCAGCTGGTGTCTAGACACTCTGAGAGATGCCTTGCCATTGAGCTGCGGATCCAGCTTCTATCACGCACACCCCTCCCCTCCCATCTCCTCTTTCCTCCCATTTTCTCTTTATTTACAGCAGGAACGAATGCCAACACAGGATGGAATTTCCTTTTGACAGGCCATTGAAGGAAGGAGGGGAAGAGAGAGAGGGTGAAAAACCCAAACTTGCTGTCTCGTCATATCAGTGAAGTGAGAAAACAACTGAAGTGACAGACCCAATGTGGTTCGCTCTTTCTTCCTCAGGAAGGGTTTTATTTAATTAAAGTATGTTAAATTAGGAAACAGTGCCACTAGTCCGTTGGGAGCCATCAGCATCTTTAAGAGCCGGTAAAAGCCTTTCAGGATAGGGCTTCGGCTGATGACAGTGGGCTGATGTAGAATCTTTTCACTGTCTCTGGGCAATCAATGTAATTTCTCTTTCTGTGCTCAGGGCAATCACACATTCGTAAGTATGACGAGAGGGAGAACTCCAGAGGGAGATACAGGCGATTCCGAGGAAGGACCTGAACCATGACATCTCAGATCTAGAAAAGCCAAGTTTAATCTCTCCCCTGTTTCTCCCAAGAAAGAGAAAAGCAGCTCCTGACAGCCAGGAGCTGGCTGGCACCCACCGGCGGGCCTTAATCTTCTCCTATTAACATCCACAGTTTCATAGGACACCAACATCAGGCTTCCTGTGATGGTTCAAGACAAGACAAGACCACCTTAATCTCGTCTGAACACAGGCTGAGCATGGACATTGTCTAAACCATAAAATGGCCAAATATTTCCCTAGCCTGGCTGTATGAATGATGTGCTTACCTCATTCTTCCTTCCTTCTAGGTGATATTCATTAAGATGTCCAGCCATAAAATGAAACCTGTTTCATGATAGCATTCAATAAAGGGCAAAGCTCTGCTTTCATGAATCCACCTCCAAGTCCCTTAGCACAAGCCCGGATAAGTCCTTTCCAACCCCTCTTCCGGCCACATCTCATAGTTCCATGTCCTATGCTCTCCTTAGCTTCATTGTGTCAACAGACCAAGCTTTGTTCAACTGTGGGTGTGTTCCTAGTATTTCGCTAGACCCTTCCACATAAAATTTCTTTCCATGTTATAATTTATACTCAAGTTAGCTTCAGAAAAAAAAATCATTTTCTCCCACATTTTTGGAATATTTTCAATACTTTCTCCGCAAATTTACTACTAACTCTCCCTGAGTTCACCAATTCTCCTTCTAAGATCTCATAAAAATCTAACCTATAAAACAAAAGTAACTCCTACTTTACTTTTTTCTCCCTCGTATTTTCTTGTGTTTGGTCTCAACATTAGACAAGATGGCCCAGGTCCCCGGATGAGTTTAAACGCCTCTGTACTACTCTTGGGGACTTCTATGACTTTAACAGTGATGGCAGAGACATGAGGGTCAAACAGACAACAGACATAAAACAGGTCCAAGCAAAATTATAGTGAGACTACGACAAAAAGTTTTATTTAGTACGCTTCCATTTAAATCACAAAGAAAGTTATGTCCCCTGTTTTAGACTCACTGATATCCAATAATTGGTTTGGGGTGGCAACTATCTCCCCTCTCTTTTTGCATTATCCTCTGTAGGCTTTAAATAACTCTTACAGCTACCCCTATCAGTGACAGCAGAGGAGCTTGCAAGAGGGCCACCTTGGAGGCAGAAAGATGTAAGAGATGGCTGCATTAGTTCAGACACTAGTGTTGCCACCACTCCCTGAAACGCTAGCCTATATACTGTCCTATGTCCATCTAGGCTACATCAATGAAATTACTTGCCATCAGTCTTTCAAGTTGAGTTCTATGTCTCGTTCTGGAATCAATGTCACTCTCACTCCTAGACTAGGAAGAATTAAAGAGCCCCACATGCAGTTGGCTCAACATCAAGTCAACTTGTGCCCAAACACTAATAATTTGTCTCTCACTTGGGAACAGTCCCACTAACTAAACTTCAGCTTGGTTTTGCTCTACCTAAGTCCCTGTCTCATTCATCGCATATGTACTCCGGTTTCTCTGAGACCAAGACCCTGCTTATTCTCATCCTGTCTCTTAGAGATGGAGATCTTGTCCTTGGTCCCATGATTAGGGGAGCCTATTGCTGACTAAGATACTTCCCTACGAGTCCATGGTCTGTCTCTGCTGGCCTTTATCTAGTTGCTGTGTTCTACCAGCTTCCAACGCCTGTTGACTACCCTCGCTGTTGACCTTCTGTTTGACTATTGCCCTTAATCATATACTTCATATACTGTGTCATTCACACTCACCTGTCCTTTCTTCCTCTGACGACTACTGGCTCCATGCCCAAGCTGTCATAGTACGGCTAGTCTCTATTCCCTTTTAGTTTGCCACATTTTTCATCAAGTATATCAGTACAGTACTTATATTTATTTGCTCTTTCCATTTCATGGCCTCAATTAGAAATATGTGATGCTGAGAAAAGAGAATCAATAGACATGGGTAGCTGCACATGCAGAGGGAGGATTTTAAACTTGGATCACTAAAAGAATGGTAAGGCTAATCTCATTATATTTGTAGTGATAGTGGTTGTGTGATGTCCAGTATGGACTGAGATATAGAATTGGAGCCAGGAGGAGAGTCAAGGATGTAGACAAGTATTTGGCAGTAGAAATCGGAATCTGATGTATATGAGGCCAGGAGTCACTAAAGCTTATGTTAAAGAAAGCAATGTGCTTACAGTGATGTATAGGGATTAATAATATGACCGTGATGAGATAAAAGTGGTGGTTACCTGGTTATGGGGTCAGGGTTGAAGTCATTAGAGAGAATGAGTTATTTGATGCGGAGCCTGTAGAGAGAATGCAGAATTTAATCTTGGATTGTGTCTTGTTAGGAGGTAGGGAATAAACACCAGAGCCAGAATGGCAAAGAATAGCGGGGAAACAGCAAACATAAGTCCAGAACATGGTCTTCATTGAAGTTAAGAAAAAAGGAATATTTTAAGAAGATGTCAAAAACAAAAATACACCAACAATTTAGGAGTTGATTTTGTTTAGACTATTGCAATAGGGACCCCAGCTCCCAAGATCATAGTGTCTTGGCACGGTGGCTTTCCCTTAGACTTTTACAGGAAGAGTAGACAAGTTACAGGTGGGATGATTTACAACTGGAGTTATTGTGCAATCAGGGGAAGTCTACTCAGCTGAACCAGATTCTTTTTATCTCTGTGTCTACCTTGTTTCAAGAGAAACAATTCTATTCTCAGCTACTCATTCATGAAATGAAGAAAAAGTGCAAGGGTCTGTGTCTGGCTTTGTCATTTGGTTCAGGCAAAGGAGGAAAGCTGTGTTTGGCCTTGTTACAGGTGAACAAGGGAATCATGCATGAGTCTTCGGGAGTCATGAGAGAGAGAGGCTCATATGGGGAAGAGTGTTTTTACAGTCAGCCATTTCCTAGAGCATAAAAGGGTGGGAAGATCTCAGAAAACAGAAGGTTGGGAGAATTTCTTAACAGCCATTATTTTCTGGAGCATAGAGCTCAAGTAAAGGTCAACTCTGGCAGAAGGAGTAGTCAGAAAAACATCGAGAGCGATGGTAAATGAAAAAAGGCCTTATGATTTGGATATAATTTTGAGGGCGGAATTTGAGGAGAGCACTGTTAGAAAAATGGTAGAGTTAAAGTCAGCTCCTAGAGAACCAAGAGAGGTGAGGTGAAGAAAAAGTGGCATAATTAGAATTTATTTTTTCATGAAGTTTGTTGATTGAAGAAGAAAAGAACAGGCCTTCTTGAAGAAAGAGGCTGTTATCTTTGCATTTTTGGACTGTCTTGTACAAAAGAAAACATACTGAGCATATATTTTGTTCTGTGTTATTCTAGAGAAAAGAACTCCATAAGAACTTAGGAGAGGTAGATGTTAGCTGACTATCAGGAAGAATTTACAGTTAGAGCTGGAGTGGCCTGTTGTAGCAGAGTCTGTCTGTCTGCTAGGAGGATTCTGGGGGGGGGGTTCCTGTATTGGGTGAGTTGTTGCTGGCGGGTCTCCAGAGCTCCTTTCTATTCTAAGGTTTCTGTACGTCGTCTGATTACTTTCAAATAAATAGGGTTTTGAAAGAAGGAAGAGAGTAGGAGGTAAATTCTAGACATAAGGTATGTCTTAGAAAATGGCTTTATTAGAGAAAGAACACTGGGTGGAGAAAAGAGAGAAAGGCTTCAGCAGGATGATTTCTCCAATGGCAGTGCTGTAGGATGGGCAGGACACATATGATTCTATGCTTCTATCTCAGGTAAGCTACAGACTCACCGTGAATCTTTATTCTTTAACTACTCATTGTCCCAATGTCCCCAAATAGCCAAGGCTATTACATTCTTTGCCACTAAGTAGAAGAGCTTTGAGATCTTTACTAAAAAGAAAGAAATCAGTACAAATATGAATATCACTTTTTCAGTATAGTTCTGGTTGAGTTCCAGTGAGTGCTATTGATTCTTAAAGCAATTTTTCATTCAAAGGCAGTGCCGTAATTTGACAGGCCCCAGGAAGCCGAAACACACAATGTGTGCAAAATGAATTGTCCCAGCAAGAGCTGGGGATTGCATCTATTTGCCTGCATGAAAGCATATAACACAAACAACTTTTATAGGGCTTTCTTGTAACAATAATTTTTTTAAAAATTAATTTCAAAATTGAGTTAACCTTCTCAGTGGGCTTTTGAACACTCTGCTTTCATTGGGAAGTGGAGGGGGTGATAGACGGGGGAATGATACGCACTTTTATTTCCTCATATCAGAACAGTACTGATCTCTTACAGATTCCTAGGTATGACAGCATGTGTAGTAATTTCAGCTATTTCTGGACTGGCAGTATCCAGTAACTCTTTAGTCATTTGGTTTATGAAACCTGCCATAATTAATGATAACTCTTCAGCCTAAGCCACCAATTTTAGAGGTTCCCATTTTTTCCCCGCTCTAAGTAGAAAATCCACATCACCTCTCACCATCTGTGTATAACGTGTTCAAGTCTGATACAACAGTAATCCTCAGCCCTGGTTCTGCAAGCCTCTGGAGTATCTAAAATTACTTCTGGTAGCTCTTAAAGTAAAATCAGGTTGAGTTTACCTTGTATTTCACAAAGGAGAGAAGGGATGGAGGGAGGGAGGAAGAGTGGTGAGGGAGTGAGGGAAGGGATGGAGGGAGGGAGGAGAGGGAAGGAGGGACAGACTTACACAGTGCATTTAGGATTCCTAGGGAGAGATGCCAGTTAAAATCAAGCAGTGAAATTCATCATCCCCAAAGGTTGTGAGAGACACGATGGTGTTATGGGAGGACCAATGAATTCTAATTAGCTGTGAGACTTTGGGCAAGTCACAGAAATGCTCTACCTTCGGTTTTTCTCAGAGGGAGTGAGGGGCTGAGATCGGATAATCTCTAAGATCTCCCTCAGCTTTCATTAATCTGTAATTTTACAATTACATGCTCACTCCATGACAATATGTACAGATTTGTATTTTTGTCCTGAATTATGTGGTTTATCCATTTGCAGTGATAAAATTAGCAAGACAACTGCCAAGTCTTTAGTTTTCTTTGTGCTGTGTGATACAGCCATAAGGGAAAATTAAACAACACAGATAAATAATTGTCTAGCTAATCTCAATTGCTACCCAAACACATCGTGGTGAGGCCTGACAAGGCATGGGCTGAATATGACTCATAAATAGAGTGCTTCTATTTTAAAATTTAAATGGTATCCAAGCAATAGATATTCATACGTAGGAAAAACTTTTAGGCAGCAGTAGTCACTATTGGAGTGACCCTTATAGAGTTAGAATTATTTCGAGTTTGGGTTTCTGTATTTTAACCGTGGAGTCAGGTAATGAAATTATGTAATCAGATATCAGATCATGAGAATTGGCAAGTCTGTATCTGCTTTTGCTTTTAAAGACAAATGTTGATAATATTTGTAATAAGGCATATTAACTCAATATATGTTAAAACATTACAAATCATTGGTTAAATTTTTTAATTAAAACCAGCATAAGCTAGAAAATAGTTCACTAACTTTCTGAAGGTCTGATAGACACAAAATATTGCACTTTTGTAGCTGATACTAGATAAGATCTAGGATGACTCATTGTTGAAAATAGTGAGTATAATAGAAATACCTCAGGAAACAAAAGCATTTGAAATGGCTGGTACAATACCTAAGCAGCCTGTTTCAATAAATGGGAAAAACTTCAAGAAAGAATAGCTAAGAGAGTAGATTCAATGAAGAATGACCAGCTAACACAATCAGCCTGTAGGACGTTTCCTCATCTCCTAAATATGGACCTAAATAATTAACATCAAATACATGAGGTTTGATTTTTAGAAAATTATTAACTTTCTCTGAAGTGCAGGAAGGGGAATTATAGATAATCTTTGGGGGGGGAGAGATGCTAACTTCAATCATGTTTGATCAAGATTCCAAAAGAAATATGGCATTTCTTTGCCTGGAATTCTCTTAAGAAAGTGGCCACGTCCTACTCCATCTTTAATTTCTTTATTCTTCAGAGTTTGCTGGAATTCCCTGCTGGAGAAGTCCCAGAAGTGAGAGCATATTGTGCATAGGCAGAAGGAATAACCCCATCAGGGCGGTCTTCCACCCGGCCTCAGGGATTTCTCCCCCCAAACATGCCTTGTCCACAGATGACTGCAAGCCTTCCCAGAAATGAAAAGTTCTCTCTCATAATAAAGCTGGAAAGTCTCACTTTATCTGATCATTTTCCTGAAGGTTAAGGGGCAAGAAGTCCTAGGTTTCTTTCAAGTCTTGGATTCAATAATTATTATTGAATCAGGGAATTTTTCTTAAAATTGGATGTACTGTCTTAAGCCTGGAGAATTGCAATCCCCTCTGTAACTTGCCTACAGGACACAAGACTTACTATACATCTGAGGGTAGGGGGTGCCTTTGTTCTTATTCTTCCAGTATAGAAAATGTGCTTTCGTTATAAACTGGAGGGAATCACATGGAGCTAAGCCCAAGGATAAAGTGGTTTCCTTTGAAATCAACTGACTGCTATTTAGGTGTGCAACAGAGAAGATTGTCCTCTTCTTAAGCAGGGGCACTAGCAGAGACTTGCTTGCCTTTGGAGACGTTGCTATTCAGCAGCCTTGATTCTTGCATCACAGAATCATGCCTCTCAAGTTTGGCCAACAGTCAGCTTTGCCCTGGAAATCATTTTTGGACTTTAGACCTTGACTTCAAAGCCTTTTTTTCAAAGAATTATTATTATTTTTTTTTATCTACAAGCAAGAACTTTATACGGCACAGACTTCTCTCTCCCGTTCTCAGGATACTTGAAGAAAGTTTCTCTTTGACTGTGGGCTAGGAGTGGGTAAGCAGGAATTAGCGGCAAGAGAGAAAAGATGACTCTCATTTATTAGGCACGTGGGTGAGCGAGGTAGTAGCACCGTGTTAGGTTGTCTTTTTTTTTCCCTCTCATTTAATGCTCATTGCAAATCTATGAGGTAGATATTATTTCCACTTTTACTGAAAAAGAAATAGGAGAGCAGGGATGGTATATGTTGAATACCAATATGTGAAAGCCCTTAGCACTGGCCTTGGAACATAGTAAACAGGAAACCAGTGTTAGTTCCCTCTGCTCGCTTAATAATAATCACCGATATTTCTTGAGCAGTTTACGGAAACATGCCACTCATTATCAAGTACATTAAATAATTAACACATTTGAGTGTTTTAATAACCCCATGAGATGGGTACCAATATTAACACCAATTGCAAATAGGGAAAATGAGGCAATGAGAGGTTAAATAACTCACTCCAAGTCATGGCAAGTGTCAGAGACAGAATTTAAATGCAGATAGGCAGGCTCCAGAGCCAGCTGTCTTAACCACTCCTCTGTGCCGTCTAAGAATAGAGATGCTTATAGTAGATATCTATTTTTACATTTGGGTTTTTTATATCTGAATAACTTGTTATAAAATTAGAAGACATAAAATTAAAATTAGTAAAAAGAAAAAAAGGAAGATGATGGAATAATTCTTTCCATGCCTATAAAGCAGAATAATATTAAGTTCCTTTTTATAATACAATATTTTGAAATTCAGACAAACCTCTGTTATTTGGTCATGATAACAATACAGGTCCACAGTTTTTATGCTTGAGGTAATTCACATTTTATCTACATGACACAAAGCATATTTGGAATTGTCCCCTTTTTTCATCACTTTCTTCCCTCCTGTAAATATTAAATGCCTGTCTTGTAATAAGCGTGGCACTAGTAGTTGAGGTTAATATAGACGCTTTGATTCATTAAAAATACATATATTTGCCAGGCACTTTTCTAGGCATGTGGAATTCATCAGTGAACAAAATAAAAAATCTCTGCCTTTGCAGAGTTTAAATTCTTCCAAATATATCAAACTAATTTGAGAAATTAGTTCACAGTCAAGAAGACTAGAAAGATACCACAAACTAGGATATAATGCAAGGGATATAATTTCTATACAAATAATGAGAAGGAAGTGATTAATTCTGTGTAGAATAGGTTTGGAGGTGTGGAAACATTTGAGCTAGGTCATGAGGGTTAAGCAGCAAACCCAAATGATTCAAACCTTGAAGACTTGCTGTGTACTTTGACTAAGGAAATTGCCTGGCCTGCTTCCCTAGTCCAGTCTTTAATTTTTGGTTAAAGGAATAACTTTTGTCCCATTCCCCAGAGTCAGAGCCTGAGAAGGGACTCTTGTACGAATATTTTATTGGTGGAAATCTGTAAGGGAATGAAGAAAGAGGAGAAGCCAGGGGAAGAAGACAAACGAGGTAGGTTCAGGAAAAGTGTGATCTCAGCCTAATCCCACAGACAGCGTGAAAGCACAAATTGCATCACAGACAGAGACTGTGTCTGGAGTCACGGGGAGCAGAAGGGGCGTGACCTCTCAGGTACCTCAGGTTGAGGTGGTTCAACTTACATCCCCCGCCCAAGGAGCATGTGTGGGTCCCTGGCAGCCAACACCTCCAGCAGCTGGGAGATGGGGACATGGGCCTGGTAAAAAGAGATCTGAGAATGTCACCAACAACATCTGTAAAAGGAGTATAGGACATCTGGAAAGCATAGGTAGGGATGTAGAGACGTTGAGAATTTTTGAACAGCCAGTGAGGGGAGAGAGAATATTGAGAATTGGATTTTTTGGTATCTCTTTTTGCTTTGGTGGGCCATTTATAAAACCTGCCATAGTCATTATTTATTTTTTTACTTTATTTACTAAAAAAGTCTTAGAGATGTGAGTAGTTTAAATTTTGGAAAATGGAAAAGGTTGCACTGTTATTTAGGACTTCTGATTTGGAGTTAGTTCTTGAAGACAAAAGCAGTGTGACTATCTTTTATTCTGATTAAAGGGAACCTCTTTCATTTTGAAGCCAGAGTCCAGATATGTATCTGCCTGGTATAATTTAAGAGTCTTACCCCAGACACTCCTTCCCCTTTTTATTTTTCCAGGGATAGTGTTTTTAAAATGTTAAGTGCCTTTAGGCAATGCCTGCTCTCGCCAGGTCCCCATGGACCCCGCCGCTGGATTTACCTGTGGCTAGATTTCCACATTAATGTCATCTGCCTGGTGCCTTAGACAGCTGAGTTTATAAAGGCTTAGAGCAATGCAACTAAGATTTTCTCCTAGCTAGATTCTCCTCACCTGGGATCCTATGAGGTGAAAGGGGAGATGCAGAGTTGAACTCTGGTCAGGTGGGATTTTGAACTTTTAAATATATATATTCTGCAGAAAAGAGTAAGACAACTTTTAGGCTGAACTGCTTCTCATAGTCACTGCTAGCAACACACGATATCACAACAGCACTTTTCTGTCCCTGACACGGCCCTCCTCCAAATGTCTCAGTGTCATAGGAGCCGGCATTGTTTGTACTGACTCCTCATTCCTCTGCTCCTCCCACGTCCTAGCCTAGCCGTAAGCGATGCCTCAACACATCTACAGATTTAACTGCCAAGTCAGCACAATTTGGCTGAGGGGAGGGATGAAGGAGTGAGTCTACTTGACTGTTATGCTAGAGTGGAAATACCCCCCCAATTTTAACTTTTTTTTTCAGTCTTTAAAAGTTGACTTATTCATTGTAATGATGAAAAGAAATCATGTTAACACCATTCAATTTTATGTGATTATCCCATCTTGTTCCAGAAATGACTTAAGGTAACTACACAAGCCACATAAATTGTAATTTTTGATCTTTCTGCATGTTTCCAATGGAGGAAGAAGATAGGACACTCATTCTTGATGGTTTGATAGACATTTTGTACAGAGAAAGTTTAAGATGTTTTCAAGGCCAACTTGTACCTTCTTTGACTTTTGTTTTAATTTAAAAAAAACCTCTGGGTTATTTCTGTTTCAGAATAAAACACTAAGTTTTGTTCCAAAGGTTAGAAATCCTGGGTTCATTCTCAATTTCTGTAACAGAGTAGCTTAATTAATAAATCACTTGTATTCTTATTCAGAGACTTTATAGGAACATTCTAGGCGAGAAGCCCTCTTAACCATTTATCTGAGAAAGAAGATTTGTTTTCCTTTGGGGAATTACTTTTTGCCTCCTGGGATGAGACTGTTAAACTTTGGTGTTTTTTACCCAAATCCCACAGGCTGGATTAAAATCTCAACATACTATATGCTGCACTTTAAATTTTACAAAGTGCTTTTAAATACCTTCCTTCAATGAGGTGAGACAGTCTTTATTATCCATACTTTTTATAGATTAGAAACTGGAGGCAAAGGAAAAGTAACTTCTCTGAGGTCAGATGACTAATTGGTAGCAAGGCTAGATAGAAATCAGCTTGGTCCTAGGCTGAAACTATGGACACAAGTAGACTTGTGTATGTATGTTTCAGATATCACTGGGACCTTGCCTCTGAGTTTTCTCTTTGGTTAAGTTTTTGTTTGCTACTCTTGGAAGTCCTCTAGTGAGTAGTGTGATAGGCGATAAGATTATTCTCTTTCAAAGTCTCTGAAAGCAAGGAGTGGGGGCATCGGTGATATTTGCACCATTCGACTGACATCACAATGCTGTGTACTAGCTCAGCATTTTAAAAGGAACTTAAAATGTAAAACATGATAAAAATGAAAAACAAACGAAATAGCAAAACGTGACTACCCAAAGCCATGATCCAGGCTCCAGACTGATATCTGGTACACAGCTCAAGAGGGAGACCATGTCATTAACAAAGGGATATATGTGAGTTAGCGACAGAATGTTCTTTTTATTACTTTCCTTTGAGCCTTGGAGATAATGATGCTTAATACTCAAGAAACGTGAAAATCAAAAGGGAAAGGAAGCAAACACCCCAGCCCAGTGGTGGTTGGTAGAGTGATTGTGGGCATGGCCCCAGGATGATAGCAGCTTCTGTTTAATCAATGTTGACAAGGCTGGGGAGAGCTGGGCAGGTCCCAAGAGGTAATGTTTTACTGGGAAATCCACTCAACCTAATTTCAGTAATGTAGGGCTGTGGAGGGGCCTGGACCGGTGCCAGTAAACAGGGCCATTAGAGCTCCGTGTAGGCGACGGCAGCTGGGAACCCCGCCATCCCTCCAACAGCACTGCAGCCGGGCTGCCTGGCGGAGCACACGAGCAGCCGCTGCTGCATATGCTCCTGGTATTTGCTCACCAACAGAATGCGCAGACGTGCTATTCTCACCCTTTCGAGGAAATGAATGGAATGCATAATGGCAAGAGCTGCTTCCAGAATCTGTTTCAGCAAGAATCAGAGAGCCCGTTAGACATACGTATTTCAAGGACCCCTGTGAAATCATACACCTAGGTCCCCTTATTCTTTTCAGGTTACCACCACCTCGTTCCAAATGGATGTAGAAATGACTTTCATTTTTATTTCTGTCTTACTGTGGTCTTGATCTTTCTTAGGACTGGTAGTAGTGGGTCAAGAATGTGAAAACTACTAGAGTTTTTCGTATGTCAAGATTTAGGAGTTTCATTAGAGCTGCTGAAGTTTTCAAATCCAGGAGAAGCGGCCTAGGAGAAAACATGCCCCTTTGAGCTGAGTTCTTCTTGCCTAGATGTTACTTTTTCCTTTAGCACCCTTCTCTCACAAACAAGACACATGACAATAATTACTAGCATATGAACTGCAAAAAGGCACAGCTTTCATTGCTGTATCACCATTGCATTGCATTGCATTTGAAATGCACAGCACAGTGCGTGGCATGTAGTAAAGGCCTAGGACCTTTTACTGAATAAATAAATGAATTAATGAATACATTTCTTTCTTCCCTTTTGAAGCACGTTTCAACTCTAGAACATGAAGAATACATGGCTTTACTATCCATGATGTTAACTTTCTCTTTTTAAGGTGACACAGAAATGATAAAATTCATGGCGGCCACTAGTGAACATGGTGATTTCTAAGAGGTCTTTGGGCCCAGAAGGCATAATGTTTTTGTCAAGGCTAAAATGCCAAGGCTGAAGAAGGGTATAGCTCTTTATCAGATTCTCACATCGTCTCTTCAAATTGTAATTTTTGAGAATTTATTTAATATAAATAAAAATTATTAAAATTGCTCAACTTTATTAAGAAAAAATTTTTCTCCTGTGTTAGACCAAACTGCTAAAACATGTCATCAGTTTTTGTTTTCTTTATTTGGGGGCATAGTCTATATCATAATAAACTTGGATTTGAGGATCGATTTCCCCTGGTGAGGATTGATTTGGGGGGAGAAGCCATCCTAGGTAGAATAGTAATGACTCCTAGTGAGGATAAGTTCACTAGTGACATGATAGATACATATAAGTAGGGGATATATACAGTTGACCCTTGAACTGCACGGGTCCACTTATATGTGGATTCTTCTTAATACTGAATGCTATAGTACTACACGATCTGTGTTGGTTGACTCTATGGATGTTGGATGTTGGAGACAGAGGAACTGCAGATACAGAGGGCCCACTATAAGTTATACACGGGTTATTTTCAACTACTCAGAGGGTTGGCGCCCCCCAGCCCTGCTGTTGTTCAAGGGTCAACTGTGATTCACTTGGGGATCTTTCTTTTCCTGTAATGCCTTAACTGAAATAACAGTATTAATGTTAGGTTTTCATGGTTAATATGAGTAAAAGTACTAGTCAGAGCTAAACTAAAATAGGGAGAACATGTTCTACTCTTTAACTTGCTGGATTTCAGCTGTCACAGCAGGCTTTCCTCATTCACCAGCTCCGGGCCCATTTACTTCTCTCACTTGCTCTATGTCACTTGGTTCTGAATATCTCATTCAATCATTAGTTTCCACAGCCTCTCCTTAAGTAACAGCTGTCTCAGAGGGAGGTTGAGCCTCTAGATGGGGAATGTGATTATTTACCCTAATTAGATCATGGTTATTGGAGTGACCAGTTGGCCTTGGCCATTCATCTATCTTTGATACTCACCATGATGATCAAATGGTGATAAAGATTAATATGTAATCTTTAGTATTTTGCATAAAATACTAAAGATTACATATTAACTCATCTCTAGCATTCACAAATTATGTAATTAGTGCCAGAAAGGGCCAAGATCAGATTTCATATTATTCAGGACTAATCAGAATTCTTCCCTCCATTCTGAACTGCTTTGACAAAGACCAATTCTTAGACTTCATAGTCTCCGGGCCTACATACCTGTGGACCCCTTGCTATGGCTCGTACTCCGAGCCCACCCACTCTTCTTGGGCAAAGAGACAGGCAAGGAGAGCAATCTAGAATAGATGCTACCTTGATGGCTCTGTCCCAGGTTGAAATTCACTGTTGCCACTCACCGAGAGTGTGGTCCTTTATCTTATTGTGCGTCAGCTTCCCCGGCTATGAAATGGGATGATGAGGTAGCTGTGAGAATTAATGAAATGACACAAGGGCACTTGGAACTGTTCTAAACATGTAGGAAGGACTCAGATATGTTACCTAGAGCTAAACACTTTATGCAAAGTGTCAGGCAAGTCACAATTTATGGTTCTTTCCATAAAGACCTTCTTGATCTCCTCTGGTTGAATTTGACCTTCCTCAAATGGGGAAACCTGGGCAAGTAGGAGACCTAGATTTTAGTCCTGGCTTGACATGAGCAAAACATATGATTTAGAGAAAAATCTCTTTATCGGAACTACAGTTTCCTCATCTATGAAATGAGGATGCCCATTCATTCTTTCATTCAGTGAGTATTTCTTGAGGGCCTTTCCTGCACAAGGTTCTGTGCTGGACATGGGGGGTAGGGTTGGGGCGTTCAAAGTTGAACGAAAGTAGATACTGTCATTAGCCTTGAAGAGTTATGGTTTAGTGACTGGGTGATCTTGAGGTCCCTCTCACTGCCAACATTCTATAATCATGGATTTCATTGCCTATGAAAGGTATGTTACAAAAGGCTTAAAGAAGAGCAAGGATATTTGCTGGTTTTCTCACTTTTCTTCTCAATACCTAGAAGAATGTCGGGCACATTGCAGGTGTTCAATACCAATTTATTGAACAACTAAATGAATAAACAGTTATATTTCAAATACTTTGAAGCATTTGAGAGAAATAATATGTAGCTTGTGAAGCTCTTTTAATAAGGAACAGACAGCAATGACTTCCTGTCACAATAAACAGATACATGTCAACTTTCACCTTTTCTGTGGCCCCAGGCAAAGAATGGCAAGAGAAAGTAGGGGAATTTGGGAGAATTTAACCTGATTCCACTCCAAAAGTGGACAGAAAGTGTAGCTGCTTCTCAGAATTATCTGGATCTTTGCCCTTTTGTTTTCCCCTTTTGAATTGTGTTCCTTTATTCCACAAACATGTCTCCATTCTCACCTTTCCCAGCCTGACTTCAACTTTTCTCTTGAGTTTCCTAATCTCCTTCAAATCACACACAATAGCTCCCAAGTTTTTATTTCAGTAAGTGGTTTGAAGTCTTTTCTTGCTCCTGCAGCTAATCCTTCTATGTTCTTCTAGACAGATTAAATCAATATTCCATTTCTTTTGCAGTTTGAAGAGGGCACTCACCATGTTGTTTCTCGGGACTGGTAAGGATGGTAAACCACCTGTAGTCTCCAAAGGTTTGGGTAAGGCTACAAAACTAAATAAATTATCTGAAAGAATTCCAAATTACTATAAAAAGATCTAACAAATCTGGAAGCTTTCTTCTGGTAGAAAATGAAATGATGCATTAGCACACCAAAGCTCTATAATCCACAGGGAACACCACTGATACATAGGGTATCATGAAGATCAGAACTGGGTTAGTTTCATCCAAAAATTTTTGTTGGAAAATGTGATTAGTCTGCTGGTGCTTCAAGAGTTTGTATTGGTCACCTTGGAGAGCGATAGATGGGGGGCAAAGGGGAAGCTGGGACGAAGTGAAAGAATAGTATTGCCATATATACGCTACCAAATGTGAAACAGATAGCTAGTAGGAAACTGCTGCATAAAACAGGGAGGTCAACTCGATGATGGGCGATGACTTAGAGGGGTGGGATAGGGAGGGTGGGAAGGAGTCACAGAAGGGAGGGGATATGGGGATACATGTATAAATACAGCTGATTCACTTTGGTGTACAGAAAAAACTGGCACAACAATGTAAAGCAATTATATTCCAATAAAGAGCTTTAAAATGAAAAAAAACTTTATGAGTAGTAGTAGATAGTCTCACTAGGATAACTACATTCTGAAAATAATTTACAGTCAGTTGCAAACCCCACATAATAAATCAGGCTTAAAAACTTTGGTCAAAAACAAGTCATTGTAAGATAAAATGGCCTATCATAGTTACTACCTTACTTACCAGAGCAGCCTCATTTGATTCTAAAAAAAAACACATCTATTTTCAAAACAATAAGCGTTTTCTGCTACTGAAGAGACTCAAAAGAATATTATTAGATAAATGTTCCAAAGAAGGAACCCCCAAAAATATATTTAGCAGCAGTGGTCTTGTTTGGATATAAATGTTCAGCTTTATCTGAATATAAATATATAGCTGACTGATTTCAAAGAAACGTTTATGAGCTCTTCTAGTGGTCTCCTAAAAGCCCCCATTTCTGTAGTCTTAGAGAACATCTCTCATTTCTTAGAAATATTTGTTTGAAAAATTGACCCTTGGCTGACATCTGGAAACTTGAATTTTGAGAGAGTTTTTACCATTCCCTAACTAAGAGTGTTCACTGTGCCTACACTCTTTGTGCCAACAATGTGGTTTATGCTGGGCATCTGTTTCCCTCCTGGGAGTCTGGATTTGGTACATGCTAGGTAGAGGGTGCCTGCACTACCAGCCTCCAATAACAACCCTGGACTTGTAAGCTCAGTTGAGCTTCCCTAGTCTGTGACATCTCACACATGTCACAATTCATTGCTGGAGGAATTAAGCACATCTTGTATGCTTGTATGACTCCATGGGGAGAGGACTCATGGAATCGCGTGCCTGGTTTCCCCTCCAAACTTTGTCCTGTACAACTTTTCCCTTAGTTTTTTGTTTTTGTTTTTTTGTGTTTTGCTTTATATCCTTTCACTGTAGTAAATGGTAGCTGTGAGTAGGACTATATGCTGAGTCTTGTGAGTCCTCCTAGCAAATTAGTGAACCTGGGGGAAGTCTTGGGGACCCTGATACAGGGAGTTTAGTTTAATAACAGATGTGACATCAGGGCAAATGGAGTCTCTTTCAATTAGCTGGCATATTAGTAAGCTGTCTGTAGGATGAAATCTATGAGTTCTATCAGGAAACCAGACAGAAGAGTAATTAGAAAATCACCTCTTTCCTAAGGAAAAAGTGATCCTTTAAAAAGAAACAAAGTCTTTCTTATTAAGCAAAACACACTTGCCTTACCGATAAGTGTACTCACTTGAAAGCTTTTTGACTGCCAGAAACTAAAAACTACTACAGTGGCTTAAAGAAGTTGGTTACTTTTTTTCACATTAATAAGAAAAAGTGTGAGGAAAAGTGTCCAGGAGCAGTATGGTCGGTCACAAGTGGGTTTTTTCCTGTCTTTCTGCTTCATCTTTCTTAGTGTATAGTTTTTCTCTTCATGGTCACCGGGTGGCTGCTGCAGTATTGGGTATTGTTTGATGTTGCAGTCATCAGGAAGAGGAGAAAGTAGAGCAAACACCTCCTCTGGAGTCTTCCCAGGGAATTCTGTCTCTAAGTGGCCATCACTGGGTGATATGGACGTTCCTAGCTCCAAGTATTCACTTTCCAGCCTTTGTAATACTAGAAATCAGAGATGAGAGAGTTGGAATGGATGTTGAATGACCCACATAAAGTATCTGTCATGATAAATCTGACATTGATGCAAAAGAAATAGAAGATCGTTTTGGACCCCCGGTGTGTGGATACCTTGATTGAAAGGCTGAGAGATTAAACACCGTGGTAGTTTCCCTTGAGTGAACTCCTTGCCCACAATATCACGGCTTTGTTCCTAAGCTCTTCCCTGTGTGTTGCTGAACAACTTTCTGGGGGTAAACTCTTCTGAATCTGGAAATTATATTACTGAGATACCAATAATCTCTGTTTATCTTCAATCTTTTATGAAGTGGTATGGAAAGAAGAAATGCATTGCATTATCATCTGAACAGATGAGACAAAATACTAACTCTCCTTCCCCCGCCCCCACCCCATCTGTTTTCTTCCTCAGAAGCTGTAGATGAAACCAAACCTAAGGAAAGTGCCCGGCAGGATGAGGGTAAAGGAGAAGAACGCGAGGCGGACCAAGAACATGCCTGAACTTTAAGAAATGGCTTTCCAAGTCCCCACTCTCCCCTCTCCTGAACCCTGTCACTCCCCACCCTCTTCTCAACTCCACTCTGAAGTTTCCCTTCCTGTCCTGCTCACGTCTGTGAGTCTTTCCTCTCCCACCCACTAGCCCTCTTTCTCTCTGTGTGGCAAACATTTAAAAAAAAAAAAAAAAGCAGGAAAGATCCCAAGTCAAACAGTGTGGCTTAAACATTTTTTGTTTCTTGGTGTTGTTATGGCGAGTTTTTGGTAATGATGATCCAATCATTTTGGGAAATTCTTGCACTGTATCCAAGTTTTTTGATCTGGTGCGTGTGGCCCTGTGGGAGTCCACTTTCCTCTCTCTCTCTCTGTTCCAAGTGTGTGTGCAATGTTCCGTTCATCTGAGGAGTCCAAAATATCAAGTGAATTCAAAACCATTTTTCTTTTCCTCCTTTTCAATGTGATGGAATGAACAAAAAGGAAAAAATTCAAAAACCCAGTTTGTTTTGAAAATAAATAAATAAAGCAAATGTGCCAATTAGCATTAACTTGCGGCTCTGAGGCTCCTTTTTCAATCTGAATATTAATAAACCATGAGAGTAATCAAACTCCAGTGGCTCTGTGTTTCTGTTCCACTTCATGACTTGGTTTCACACATTGGGGTTCTTACATTTTATCTTTTTCTCTGGCTTTCCAGTCTGATATCAACAACCCTGACAAAGAAAAGATGGATGAAACCATAGGGCTTCAGTCAGAACCAAAGGTGTAGGTCCTCGATGGGACTGCTGGGCACTATATTATTTTGCAGGGCTGCTGTAACAAAGTGTCACAGACTGGGTGGCTTAAACAACAACAGACATTTATTTTCTAACAGTTCTGGAGGCTTGAAGTTCAAAATCAAGGTGTTGACAGGATTGGTTCCTTCTCAGGGCTATGAGGGAAGGATCTGCTCCAGGCCTCTCTCCTCAGTTTATAAATGGCCATCTTCTCCCTATGTCTCCCCACATTATATCTGGGTATTTCTATAGCCAAAATTCCCCTTTTTGCCGTATTGAATTAGGGCCCACCCTAATGACCTCACCTTAACTTGATTACCTCTGTCAAATCCCTGTCTCCAAATGAGGTCTCATCTGAAGGTATTTGGGATTAGGATTTCAACGTGTGAATTGGGGGAGAAGGGATACAATTCAACCCATATCAGGCACTAAGACTGCTTCTACTAAGATCACCCCAGAGTATTTTCATGACTCAGGAGAAGTATCTGATGGAAAGTTATTCTAGGTTTTGCTAAGTTAAATAATGTAGAGACATGCATAACTCTTAGACACTCCTAGGCTTTTGTTTAGATAATTTATTTTTAACTCGAGCATTGACCTGGTCCATTTAATTTTTTTTCAGTTTATTAACTTCTATTAGACTTATCCCCACACAAGGCATCTGTCAGACTCTGGATTAGTTATAATCATTGTTCCTGCCAATAGTGACAGTATATAAAGAAAAGGTCTACTTTTAGCAGGTCCATCCTTTTCAAATTTCCTTCCAGTTTCTGTTTTTTAATACCCTCTACTAGAAGGTAAACTGTTCCCATGAGAAACAAAGCAACGTTCCTAAATCTTGAAGCATCTAATGGTGTTCTTTTTCCCTCTAAATTTCGTAAGTCGATCCTGGTACGAATTCTTCACATGTCATACTCTGCCCTGACCCTGATTCTCATAGGTAAGCATTGTCAATGGACTCCCTTCAGCTTTCTACATTCATCTGCACATAGAATTTCCCAACAAGGAAGATAAAATTGTGTCAAAGCCTTCAAAATAATGAAGATTATGGAAATAAGTGATCTTTGGAGATACAACCTACACCTTGGTAACTCTGCTCAGCTTTGTGTGGAGCTGGTGCCCACTTAAGGCTTTGAAAAAAGCTGATGTCACGTGAAGGATGAGTCCTTACTCGGTCACGGGGTTTTTCCTTGTCCCTGACACTAAGTGGAAGAAGAAATCACAAGGAAAAAGACCTATAAGGAAAAGCATAAAAAGGTCAAAAGGAAAGTATCAATAACATATTAAAACAATTTAAGAGTTTTGAATTTATTCTGAGTTGGTATGATTTCCACAGAAGACTTTGCAAGTATCTGAGACTCAATCTTGATCTGATTATAGTCTCATCAGATGTGAGAAAAGGTGTTGGAAAAGGTTATCCGTGGGTTGGAGCCATATTGGCAGGATATTTCTTTAGGAATTGTTTTACCCCAACATTTTTCTGGTAGGATAAAAGCTTTAATTTGTTTCCCAAATCTATACCTCAAAGCAACATTCCTGTGACCTGGCACCATTCATCTTCTTCAAAGTATAATTCTAAACTTCTTCCACTGAATCCATAGTCTTACTGAAAGCAATAGCATATGACCTTTTAAGTCTATATTAACATACACTGTTCAGTCATTTTACTAGTTGTGTCAGAGTTGGAATTTTGTTTTTGCTTATGAATATCTATTTTTATTTGATTTTTAAAATCTTGTCTCCTTAATAGAATTTTAAAAATGGGGGAAGACACATCAGAGAGGCGTGTAATGATCCTAAAAGACATGCCAAGGATAACTGCAGCCCTCACACTGATACAAAACAATGTGACTCAAATATATACACTACACACACAAAGTCAGGTGATACTGGAAAATACAGACCATTCAAGATACAAAAACAAGTATATTCTAAATTCTGTTCAGAATTTGATGATTCTAAAACATCTACGTCTGGATTACTGTTTAAAAAATAAAAACTAAGTTAAGGGCAAGTTAAAAAGGCTTCAACATTGACAAGTGATTCTTTCAGGTGGTGATAAGTGATATTCTGGGCACCAGACCCAATATTCAATTGACAGCAAAACCATGGCCATGTCTGCATGAAGTAAATTCTTTTGACTGAGGCATATTCTTTAGGTCTAAAATTTCAGGCATGATGTAATACGTTTGATCTCTTTGAAGATGAAGAGGTTTCTAAAATAGAACCTTTTATTCCCATTGCCCTACTCACACTTTGTTCATCCTTCAACCTTTTCCACCATCATCCCCCCAGTGTCTTAGTTCAGAAATCTAGAAAGCAGCCTGACTCCTCTTTTTCTCACACAACATTTAATTCATGAGCAAACCTGCTGATGTGTATTCCAGAAGAGAATGAGGATAAAACCTGTGCCTGCTATTCTGAACAAACCTACACTTTCTGTAGCTCCTTTGAGGTTTTGTTTGTTTTTTGTTTTCTAATAATAGTCTTTTCCCATATTCAGCTCATAAGAGAGACTGAGGGGGGATTACCAAACTCTATCTCAACTCCCTAGGGAAAGGCACGCTGGAGCTCACAAAAATGCATTATTTCTGACATCAGCCCACCCCAGGAAAGCTGGTTCTGCAGTTGGCATGGAATCCTGAGCAATGGGAAAATCAGATTAATGAATGATTTCCATAGAGCATTATTAAGATCCCCACAAATTTCATTAACTTTTTTTTTTTATCTTCCATACATTGTCTGTTGTCATGGAAACACAGCTTCTGCTAAGTTGCCTATAAAAATAATTTAATGATTGGTGACCCTTCTAGCTAAATGTTAGCTAATGAACATTAAAAATGTGGGCTTATTTTATTTCAAAAAAACTCACTTTTTCCTCATGCCTGCCTATCATGTAGGAAAAGTCTGCATGCACATTCACCACCTCATTCAGTCACATATTTACTCCAATGTAATTGCAATTTTGTCCTTCTTCCTAGAAAGAAATTTACAAAGGAAATGAGGATAAGGATATAGCCAAGACAATGATGAGTCATTAAATATTCTTGGAGAATTCTAGTAAAGGGGCAAGGACATTTTGAATGTACATTTTCTAGCAGATTGTTATTTGATTTGTTTTTTCACAGGTATGTGTCCTTGTTGGTAATTACAGCATATTTAGTGTCACAGATGGTATCTTACTAAGTACATCTTTGATGAAGTGAGATGCCTCCCTACAAAGAAAAGTGTTGCCAGTTAACATTGAACTACATATAATCAGGCTATGAAAGCACATGGGATTGTTATGGAACCTTAAAATAATTTTATTGTTTACTCAAATAATACTCTTTCATTGTGGAAATGTAAAAAATATAAACAAAAAGAGGTTAAAAATAACCCACAGTTTACCACCCAGAATTGAGTGTCTTAACATTTAGAGATACAGCTTCATGTAGCATGTCTGCTAGATATCTGCCTACCTCCCTTCCCATGTATTCTCCACTTGTCTATTAAGCTATATCCATGTGTGTATAGATATATACTTAAGGCTAAAATAGGCTTATGCTGTAGGTATTATATTGTAAACAGCTTTCCACCCTGCAGACGTTTTCTTTTTTATTTTTTTTTAATAAATTTATTTATTTATTTTTGGCTACATTGGGTCTTCCTTGCTACATACAGGCTTTCTCTAGTTGTGGTGAGCAGGGGCTACTCTTCATTGCAGTGCACAGGCATCTCATTGTGGTGTGCAGACATCTCATTGTGGTGGCTTCTCTTGTTGCATAGCACAGGCTCTAAGCACGTGTGCTTCAGTAGTTGTGGCACTCAGGCTCAGCAGTTGTGGCACATGGGCTTAGTTGCTCCACAGCATGTGTTATCTTCCCGGACCACGGCTTGAACCCGTGTCTCCTGAACTGGCAGGCAGATTCTTAACCATTGCATCACCAGGGAAGTCCCTGGAGATGTTTTCAATCAGACTGCTAAATAAGAGAGGATTTTAAAATTCATGGTTTCCATTGCTGCTTTCCAGTGCCCTAGTGAAGCCTGAGGTAAAAAGAACAATGTGTAGGACTTCCTAGGTGGCGTAGTGTGTAAGAATCTGCCTGCCAAGGCAGAGTACATGGGTTCAATCCCTGCCCCAGGAAGATACCACGTGCCGCAGATCAACTAAGCCCATGCGCCACAACTATTGAGCCTGAGATCTAGAGACCGTGAGCCACAGCTATTGAGCCCATGTGCTGCAACTACTGAAGCCCATGCGCCTAGAGCCTGTGCTCTGCAACAAGCGAAGCCACCGCAATGAGAAGCCCGCACACCACAACGAAGATTAGCCCCCACTTGCCGCAACTAGAGGAAGCCTCTGTGCAGAAACAAAGAACCAACACAGCCAATAAAATTAATTAATTTAAAAAAAGAAAAATGTGTAATTCTGTATACACTTATTAAAATATCATTCTGTGTTTTTTTTTAAAGCTCTGTATTGGAATATAATTGCATTACACTCTTGTACCAGCTTTTGAGGTATACCAAAGTGAATCAGCTGTATTTATACATATATCCCCATATCCCCTCCCTCCTGCGACTCCCTCCCACCCACCCTGTCCTGGCCCTCTAAAGCATCATCCATCATCGAGTTGATCTCCCTTTGTTATACAGCAACTTCCCACTAGCTATCTATTTTACAGTTGGTAGTGTATTTATGTCTATGCTACTGTCTCACTTCGTCCCAGCTTCCCCTTCACTCCCTGCCCCCCCAACCCCGTGTCCTCCAGTCCATTCTCTGCATCTGCATCCTTATTCTTGCCTTGTCACTGGGTTCATCAGTACCATTTTGTTTTAGATTCTGTATATATGAGTTAGCATACAGTGTTTGTTTTTCTCTTTCTGGCTTACTTCACTCTGTATGACAGACTCTAGGTCTATCCACCTCATTACATATAGCTCCATCTCATTCCTTTTTATGGCTGAGTAATATTCCATTGTATATATGTGCCACATCTTCTTTATCCATTCACCTGTTGATGGGCATTTAGGTTGGTTCCATGTCCTGGCTATTGTAAATAGTGCTGCAATAAACATTACGGTGAAAGTTTCTTTTTGGATTATGGTTTTCTCTGGGTATATGCCCAGGAGTGGGATTACTGGATCATATGGTAGTTCTATTTGTAGTTTTTTAAGGAACCTCCAAACTGTTTTCCATAGTGGCTGTACCAACTTACATTCCCACCCACAGTGCAGGAGGGTTCCCTTTTCTCCACACCCTCTCCAACATTTATTGTTTCTAGATTTTTGGATGATGGCCATTCTGACCACTGTGAGGTGATACCTCATTGTGGCTTTGACTTGCATTTCTCTGATGATTAGTGATATTGAGCATCTTTTCATGTGTTTGTTGGCTATCTATATGTTTTCTTTGGAGAAATATCTATTTAGGTCTTCCACCCATTTGTGGATAGGGTTATTTGCTTTTTTGGTATTAAGCTGCATGAGCTGCTTGTATATTTTGGAGATTAATCCTTTGTCTGTTGCTTCATTGCAAGTATTTTCTCTCATTCTGAGGGTTGCCTTCTTGTCTTGTTTATGGTTTCTTTCACTGTGCAAAAGCTTTTAAGTTTCATTAGGTCCCATTTGTTTATTCTTGATTTTATGTCCATTCTTCTAGGAGGTGGGTCAAAAAGGATCTTGCTTTGATGGATGTCATAGAGTGTTCTGCCTATGTTTTCCTCTAGGAGTTTTATGCTGTCTGGCTTTACATTTAGGTCTTTAATCCATTTGGAGTTTATTTTTGTGTATGGTGTTAGGAAGTGTTCTAATTTCATTCTTTTACATGTTGCTGTCCAGTTTTCCCAGCACCACTTATTGAAGAGACTGTCTTTTTCCCATTGTATATTTTTGCCTCCTTTGTCAAATATAAGCTGCCCATATGTGCTTGGGCTTACCTCTGAGTTCTCTATTCTGTTCTGTTGATCTTCCTTTCTATTTTTGTGCCAGTACCATACTGTCTTGATCTCTGTGGCCTTGTAGTATAGTTTGAAGTCAGGAAGCCTAATTCCACCAACTCTGTTTTTCCTTCTCAAGATTGCTTTGACTATTCAGGGTCTTTTGCGTTTCCACACAGATCTTAAGATTTCTTGTTCTAGTCCTGTGAAAAATGCCATTGGTAATTTGATAGGGATTGCATTGAATCTGTAAATTGCTTTGGGTAGTATAGTGATTTTCACAATATTGATTCTTCCAATCCAAGAACATGGTAAGTTTCTTCATCTGTTTGTATCATCTTTGATTTCTTTCATTAGTGTCTTATAGTTTTCTGCATACAGATCTTTTGCCTCCTTAGGCAGCTTTATTCCTAGGTATTTTATTCTTTTTTGTTGCATTTGTAAATGGGAGAGTTTCCTTAATTTCTCTTTCTGCTCTTTTGTTGTTAGTGTATAGGAATGCAAGAGATTTCTGCACATTAATTTTGTATCCTGCTACTTTACTAAATTCATCAATTAGAGCTAGCAGTTTTCTTTAGGGTTTTCTATATACAATATCATGTCATCTGCAAAGAGTGACAGTTTTACTTCTTCTTTTCCAATTTTGATTCCTTTATTTCATTTTCTTCACTGATTTCTGTGGCTAAAACTTCCAAAACTATGTTGAATAATAATGGTGAGAGTGGGCACCTTTGTCTTGTTCCTGTTCTTAGAGGGAATGTTTTCAGTTCTTCACTATTTAGAATGATGTTGGCTTTCGGTTTGTCATATGTGGCTTTTATTATGCTGAGGCAATTTCCTTCTATGCCCATTTTCTGGAGAGTTTTTATCATAAATGGATGTTGAACTTTGTCAAAAGCTTTTTCTGCATCTGTTGAGATGATTATATGGTTTTTATCCTTCAATTTGTTGATATGATGTATGATGTTTATTGATTTGTGTATATTGAATAATCCTTGCGTTGCAGGGATAACCCCACTTGATCATGGTGTGTGATCTTTTTAATGTGCTGTTGGATTCTGTTAGCTAGTATTTTGTTGAGGATTTTTGCATCTATATTCATCAGTGATATTGGCCTGTAATTTTCTTTTTTTGTGACATCTTTGCCTGGTTTTGGTATCATGGTGATGGTGGCCTCGTAGAATGAGTTTGGGAGTGTTCCTCCTTCTGCTATATTTTGGAAGAGTTTGAGAAGGATAGGTGTTAGCTCTTCTCTAAATGTTTGATAGAATTTGCCTGTGAATCCATCTGGTCCTGGGCTTTTGTTTGTTGGGAGATTTTTAATCACTGCCTCCATTTCCATACTTGTGATTGGTCTGTTCATGGTTTCTATTTGTTCCTGGTTCAGTCTCGGAAGGTTGTACTTTTCTATGAATTTATCCATTTCTTCCAGGTTATCCAATTTATTGGCATATAGTTGCTTGTAGTAGTCTCTCAGGATCTTTTGTATTTCTGTGGTGTCCGTTGTTACTTCTCCTTTTTCATTTCTAATTCTGTTGATTTGCGTCTCCCTTTTTTTTTCCTGATGAGTCTGGCTAATGGTTTATCAATTTTGTTTATCTTCTCAAAGAACCAGCTTTTAGTTTCATTGATCTTTGCTATTGTTTCCTTCATTTCTTTTTCTTTTATTTCTGATCTGATCTTTATGATTTCTTTCCTTCTGCTCACTTTGGGGTTCTTTTTGTTCTTCTTTCTCTAATTGTTTTAGGTGTAAGATTAGGTTGTTTATTTGATATTTTGCTTGTTTCTTAAGGTAGGACTGTATTGCTATAAACTTCCCTCTTAGAACTGCTTTTGCTGCATCCCATAGGTTTGGATTGTTGTGTTTTCATTGTCGTTTGTTTCTAGATATTTTCTGATTTCCTCTTTGATTTCTTTAGTGATTTCTTGGTTGTTTAATAGTATATTGTTTAGCCTCCTTGTGTTTGTATTTTTTACAGTTTTTCTCAGGTAATTGATATCTAGTCTCATGGCATTGTGGTCTGAGAAGATGCTTGATATGATTTCAATTTTCTTGAATTTACTGAGGCTTGATTTGTCACCCAAAATATGATCTATCCTGGAAAATGTTCCATGTGCACTTGAGAAGAAAGTGTATTCTGTAGTTTTTGGATGGAATGTCCTATAATTATCAATTAAGTCGAGATGGTCTAATGTATCATTTAAAGCTTGTATGTCTTTATTAATTTTCTGTGTGGATGTTCTGTCCATTGATGTAAGTGGGATGTTAAAGTCTCATAATATTATTGTGTTACTGTCAATGTGCCCTTTTATGGCTGTTAGCATTTGCGTTATGTATTGAGGTGCTCTTATGTTGGGTGCATAGATATTCACAATTGTGATATCTTCTTCTTGGATTGATCCTTTGATCGTTATGTAGTGCCCTTCCTTGTCTCTTGTAATAGTCTTTACTTTAAAGTCTAATTTGTCTGATTTGAGTATTGCTACTCCAGCTTTCTTTTGACTTCCATTTGCATGGAATATCTTTTTCCATCCCTTTACTTTCAGTCTATATGTGTCCCTTGGTCTGAAGTGGGTTTCTTATAGGCAGCATACAGAGGGTCTTGTTTTTGTATCCATTCAGCCAGTCTGTGTCTTTTGGTTGGAGCATTTAACCTATATACATTTAAGGTGATTATTGACATGTGTGTTCCGATTACCATTTTCTTAATTGTTTTGGGTTGTTTTTGTAGGTCTTTTCCTTCTCTTGTGTTTCCTACTTAGAAAAGTTCCTTAAGCACTTGTTGTAAGGCTGGTTTGGTGGTGTCGAATTCTCTTAACTTCTGCTTGTCTGTAAAGATTTTGATTTTTCCATCAAATCTGAACGAGATTCTTGCTGGGTAGAGTATTCTTGGCTGTAGGTTTTTCTCTTTCAGGACTTTCGGTATATCCTGCCATTCCCTTCTAGCCTGCAGAGTTTCTGCAGAAAGATCAGCTGTTATCCTTATGGGTTTTCCCTTATATGTTATTTGTTGCTTTTCTCTTGCTGCTTTTAACATTTTTTCTTTGTGTTTAATTTTCATTAGTTTGAGTAGTATGTGCCTTGGTGTATTTCTCCTTGGGTTTATTCTGTATGGGACTCTCTGTGCTTCTTGGACTTGATTAAATTTCCTTTCCCATGTTGGGGAAGTTTTCCACTAGAACCTCTTCAAATATTTTCTCAGACCCTTTCTTTTTTTCTTCTTCTGGGATGCCTATGATTCGAATGTTGGTACACTTCATGTTGTCACCAAAGTCTCTGAGACTGTCTTCCATTCTTTTTATTCTTTTTTCTCTTTCCTGCTCTGTGGCAGTTATTTCCCCCATTCTATCTTCCAACTCACTTATTCGTTCTTCTGCCTCAGTTATTCTGCTGTTTATAGCATCTAGAGTATTTTTAATTTTGGTTATTTTGTTGTCCATTCCTGTCTGTTTGCTCTTTAGTTCTTCTGTGTCCTTATTAACTGTTTCTTGTATTTTCTGTATTTTGTTATCGAGATATTGGATCATCTTTACTATCATTACTCTGAATTCTTTTTCAGGCAATTTTCCTATTTCCTCTTCATTGATTTGCTCTTGTGGGTTTTTTTTTTTTTTTTCTTGCTCCTTTGCCTGCATGGTGTTTCTTTGTTTTCTCATTTTGTCTAATTTATAGGATTTGCTGTCTCCTTTCCCTATGCTACCTAGTAGTAATTCCTCTTATTTCTGCCCTCTGCCCCTTGTGGTGGGGTTCATCCAGTGTCTTGAGTAGGCTTCTTGGTTGGGGGGTCTGTTGTCTGCTTTCCACTGTGTGGCTCTGTGTCTTTTCTCTCTGATGAGCAGGGCCATGTCAGATGGTGTGTTTTAAGGTATCTGTGAGGTTAATATGGCTTTAGGTAGTCTGTGTGCTGATGGGTGGGTTTGTGTTCCTGTCTTGTTTGTAGTTTGGTGTGAGGTGTCCAGCACTGGCAGTTGCAAACAGTCGGGTGAAACCGGGTCTTAGACTTTGATACAGGGCTCTGTGAGAGTTCTCTACAGTTAATCTTCCCTGTGTCTGAGGACTCCCTAGTAGTCTAGCATCATGGATTCAGTGCTCCCTCCCCAGAGCCTCCTACTTGACTTCTGATGGAGTAGTCCAGACTTCAGAGGTTGCTTGTCCCAGTTATGTTGGGATCTTTGCAGTCCTTTCTTGTGTCCGAGGTCATCTTCTGGTGTTCAGCTGGTTCTCTGTGGGAATTATTGCATCTTTTGGTGTATTCCTGATGCGTCTGTAGAGAGGGATGCATTCCACGTACTTCTACTTTGCCGCCATCTTTCTTCTCCATTCTGTGTTTTGAACCAGATGGGAAGTTTAACAAAAGCTCTCCAATAAAAAACATAACTATGTAGAAAGGCCTTTGTCACCCAATCAGTGGGTACACCATCATCAGCCTCATCAACCTGCCTGCTGGTGGACATGGGCCACGTTGCCAGGCCAGGGAGCTGAGGGGTGATGGGGAAGGAATGGTGCCATTGTGCAATAATGCATGAAACAAACACACAGCAAAAACAAACAAAAATTTTTTTTGAAATTTTAATATTCTGTTTATTGTAGACATTTTTTACATTCATTTTGATTTTTAAAATATTGCATTAAATATTGATATTGTTCATCTTGATCACACATGTTTTTGATGCACCTCACTCGCCTCACACTAACCCCAGCCCTGCTGCTCACAAAGGGAATGCTAGAATCATGTTCTCTAGAAGAACGTTTTCTAATTATGGCTGGGCAGCTGTGATTTTGTGAGGTCTTGGTGATACCCAGGGACTGGAAGGCTCGTGGGTGGCATTGGCTCATGAGGACCTGAAAATTAAATGTCTAATATTCCCAGAAGTTTCTTTGCTTTTGAGAGATATAGACACAATGGAGTGGTTCCAAGCTGGTGGGGGCTGGGACGAACTGAAGAATTCATGACCTACCTAAATAGTCTGAAAATAAATTAAACAATAAACAAGAATAACCAGGATGTCAAACCAATCCACCAGTTTGCAATGCCTAGAAGGCTTTCACCACCCATCCCAGCTGTGTTTATCCCCGGGCTGGAGAGAGTACAGTTTTGAAGCAAGTCACTTCAAAACTCATATTCATGAAGGGCTCATTGACTGTGCACCATGGGTACAAACTTATTTTTAAACTATAGATAGGAAGATGATGGATATTTCATCTTATGCATCAAAGTAAAAAGAAGGTCTCTCTCTCTCTCTCTCATAATTTTTTTTAAGCCTAGAGGGAAGAATTATGCTTTTTAAAAATTCCCCACCATATTGGGGGAAAAAAGATGCAGAGTAGAAACAAAAGGAAGTGTTTGGGGTCTGTCTTTTTTGTTTTTCTACCCTCATTGTCCTCCCCCTTCTTCCTTTAGGGAGAAGAGTAGGGATGGCACCTAGAAACCCAGGAGTGTTCATTAAGCAAGGGGTGATGTGGAGCGGCAGAGTGAGAAAAGAAGAACCAGGGTCTCAGTTCTCACAGCAGCAAGAGTCAGGGAAGGCTCTAAGCATCATTTCCACCCCAGAGGGAAGGCAGCCTCTGCCTTAGGGCTGGGGTCACCAGCAGTGCTCTGCAGTCCTGCCCTTGCCAACTTTCTGACCTCCTACCAGCCTGGACCTAGGAATCCTGCCTTCCCCTCCCTGACATAGCCTACCCTGTCTGCATAAATGATTCCTGCCAGACTACAAACTGCTTAGGTGTGAGATTTTTGTCCTGCTTAGTCTTGTATTCTGGTTACCCAAGTGTCTGAAAATAGCAGGCAGATACAAAACAAGTGCTTTAAAAACACATGAATAGGTTAATGAATAAATGAATGAAAGGGCTTTGATTCTCACCTGTCACTCTCTACCTCCTTTTCCCTTCCTTTGGTTTTGCAAACTTCTCATGGGAGCTCCAAGTTGCAACCCAGCACCACTTGTCCAAGAAGAGGGAGAATTATTTCCCTGAGAACCTAGGGAGACACATATCCACCCAATGATGAACTTGGGGTAACAATGGCCTCAGGACACTCACAAGTCTTGATTCAGTCACTCCATGATGACTGAGAGATTCCAGCCACAGCAGCCTCCTCATTGTCCCTGCTAGCTCCACTCTTGACACTTCTGCCCGCTCTGTTCTCTCTGCTTGAAATCCTCTTCCCTAGATATCCATGTGACTCTTTCAAGTCTTTTCTGAGATATCAACTTCTCATCAGAGCCTCCCATAACCAGCTTGCTCAATATTTTCTATCACCCTTTCCTGTGAAAGTATTCCAAGTAAAGATATCTCCGTTAAAATACTGTATCCTTTACTTAATTGCTCAATTGCTTTATTCACCTATCTTCCATCACTAGACTATAAACTTCATGAAGTTAAGAACTTTCTTTGTTTTGTTGCTCTTTCTATCTCTTAAGACACTGCCTGGCATTTTGTAGGCTCTCAATAAATGGAAATGAATGAATCTCTCTCAAAATTGTAATCACAAATTTTACTTTAAGTGATTTAAATTTGGCACATGTTTTTGACCTTCTCACTTTTAAAACAACGGAGTTATCCACGGACCACTGTCTCATAACATTACTTATCAGTGGACGTCTGTTTTTCTTGCCCACCTGGCATCCTTTCCATTCCTCTGGCAATAGACTACCTCTTTCTTATGTTTAATCTATGCTGTTTAGTTTTAATGGAGCTAACTCAGAATCTTTTCCTCTTCTCCTCATCATAGGATAGATACAAGAACCAGCCCTCACCAATTAGACCATACATCTTCTGGACACAGTGATAGACTTAATCATGAGCATGTGACTTAAGCCAGTCCTCCCATGGAATCTTCTGCCAGAGATAGCAGGAAAAAAACCTTTTTCCTGGTAGGACTGCTAGACAAGTGAATGCATTTCACAGATGATGACTGTTTTCTCACCACGTGAAATGAGCTTGCCCCCCAAATGGAAAGAGACAAAGTCCTAGTAACATGGTTTGGTTGCCTGGTTTTAACAATGCCTTAAAACAAGTACTATTCTTGGACTTTTCAGTTATGTGTGTTAATATCCTTTTTTGCATGAGCTAGTTTGAATGTGCAATTTAAGAGATTCCCAATATATCAGCCCCTCCATGCTTGCCCCAGCCCCAGTAACCTTCCACATAGCTGGTCCTGGTTTCTTGGTGCCCAGACTTTTGCACAATATCTGCGACTTAAGCATGGTGATTTGCTGTCCAAGGTATATAGTATATCCTCATTCTTCCCCAACATGTTGATTTGATATTTTCAAGATTCAATGCAAACACTGAAAATGCTGAGAGACAATACCATTATGTCCACCGAGGAGGAAAACATGATAATATATAGCTAAGGTTTGAAGTGAGTTTTAGGGATGCCAGTGACATTTTCCCCATCCCCAAACTCTGAGTGAAAGTCATAAAGCATGTTGTATGTTTAGAAGAATGGGATATTGGATGTGATCTAATTTTGAAATCATAGGTATCACCTTCAAAAATCAAATATTTTTTTACATCAGAACAGCATATGGTATGAAAGTAATTATACATCTTAATGAACACGAATCCTTTCCTATTAGCAAACTATGTTGAACAAATATTTTTAAATATTTACTCTGGGTATGTTACTGTTATGCTACAATAGAGTGGGTGTTTAATGACATAAAAATTAGTATAATTTTTTTTGCCTAGAGTAGAAAATACTACATATGTATATATATACACACACATATACATAACACACACTCATATATGTATGTATGAATATAAATGCATGTATATATGTATATATACATATTTAGTATGTGTATGGTGTATATCTATAATATATGTATATAATAATGTGATGAGGTGTAGAAAGTGAGATAAGAAATAAAAATTGAAAACAAAAATAAAAACAGAAACACTGGAGCCTCACCTTAACAGCTGTAACAAAACCAGTTGTCACTAGTATCTATCCTGGATTTTTTCCAAAGGAATTAGGATATAAGAAGAACTCATTTAACCAAGGTATCACTTAAAATAGGGGTGATCAGCTAGCACCCCAGGCCTGCTCTGGAAAGGGGCTTTATTGTATTCCTGAACAGGCTAAGTTATGTTGTTTCTCTCTTCTCTTTGCTGGGCTTTTCTCCAAATAGTATTTGTGAGGCATAAGTTGGTGCTATCGCAGCATGTTGTGTATTTTTAAGTTCAAATCCTCATCTACTACTTTAAAGCCATTACCAGGGCAACTCAGATGGACTCACTTCTACTTATATATGCTCAATCTCTGTGTTCTGGCTACTCCACAGGAGCCTAGAAGCTACTACAGTTTCAGGACATCAACTGATTGCACAGAAATATATTAAGCCCTAAACACAGGAAGTAGCACAAGAAATAAGACATGATCCATACAGTTAAAAGATGCTGACATGAAACAGGTAGGTTTGTGAGGGCTGCTATAGAGGAATAAACAGTTCTGTGAGAACCTGGTAGAGGTGTTATCTAAACCTGGCAGAGAATAATAAAGGCTTCCTGGAAGAGGCGAAGAAGTCAGAAATGCTTAGTCTTAAGCGATGAAGAAACCTCTTGGGTGATGAAGTAGGAGAAAGATATTCCAGCCAGAGAGACCACCCTTAGACTTTAAGACACAAAACAACTTGATAGAATTGGACATGGCAAGAGGTCTGTATGTCTAGAGATTAGATTACAAGGGGATATGTGACTTTGTACACAGAAGAGGCTGGGAAAAAAGTGCTGCAAATATTTGTAAATTGTTCAGAAAACTAACTAAGGAGCTTTGACTTTATTGCAAAAAAATGGTATGTAGGAACTTAACTACTAGAATCCATCTGGGATAGAACTCAAGGGGTGGTAAACTTAGATGGAAAATAAAAGATGTATTTATTTTTACTGATTATTATGTAAAATAATAATTATTATAGTGTCTCTTGTGTTTGTCTTCTTGGGCTGCTAACAAAATACATAGACTGAATGGCTTAAACAACAGACATTTATTTCTCACAGATTTGGAGGCTGGGAAGCCCAAGATCAAGGTGATAGCAGACTTGATTCCTCATGAGGACCCTCTTCCTGACTTACAGATTGCCACCTTCTTGTTGTATCCTCGCCTGGCAGAGAGAGAAAGAGCTCTGGTGTCATACAAGGGCACTAATCTCATCATGAGGGCTCCACCCTCATGGCCTCATCCAAATCTATTTGCCTCCCAAGAGCCTCACCTTTTGATCTGTAATGTTGAGAGTTAGGACTCCAGTCTATGAATTTTGGGGGGGAAAGAAACACTGAGTCATAACACGTTCAATTATGTATGTAGCTAGCAAAATACAGTGGTACTAGCAATATCTGTGACCCTGTTATCAAAAAAGATCAGGTACTTTTATTTCATATTACAGTTATTACAAATACCTTGAAATGTTTATGCTAATCAGTCTTCAAAATTTTGCTAATGAGATCTACTGCTACATCTTGTTATCAACAAAGAAGCACAAGATAACAGTATCACAAATTTTTGAAAAAATTCAGTAACATATTTCACAATAATTTGTGCTATAATTGTGTGTATATTATTTGATTATTTTCAGACAATATTCTGAGAAGGAGAATAATAAGTGCTGATACTTGGTCAGCTGCCAAAGGATCTATGGAACAAAAAGGTTAAGGACTTTATATTAGAGATATTTTAGAGATTGGATTTGAGGTTTAAAAAGAAAATTGACGATACTGCAGAGTACAAAGAAGTTGGAAAGATGAAGACTCTCGCGAGGAGGCTAAAGTTATTTTTTAGGTGAGACATGATGGGGAATAAACAGAAACACTGGAAATAAGAGTGAGAAGAAGGAAACTGTGGGAAGAAGTGAGGAGGAGAAGATGAGGCAATGGAAACAGCACATGCAAAGCCCTGAAGTGGGCAAGAGCTGGTTGTATTCTAGGAAACAAAAGTAGAGCAGTCTGGCTAGAGGTGATGATTAGAGGGCAAGTGGGACATTGTGAGACTGCCAGGGTAGAATGGATCATGGTAGCCTTGATTAGGAGATTGCACCTTTCTCTAAATAGAACAGGAAGCTGCTTAGGAACTCAGGGGAGTCAGTGTGATTTGAACTGTAGATAGTATTTCAATCAACCTGGAGAGAGAAGACTAAGCCTTGGGGCACTCACAGAGGCACCAATAAAGCCAACCAACAGGCCACCCTCAGAAAGTCAGGAGAACAGCCATGAAAGTGTAACATTCTTGAAAAAGAAGAGTGTTTCAAGAAGGAAAAAAATAGGGGTTCACTGTACCAAATGTAAAATTGATTTTATTGGTGTATAATTTGCATATAACTAGATGAACATATTTTAACCACACTATTCAATAGGCTTTGACAAATGTATATACCTGTGTACCTCTCATAAATCAAGATATAGAATATTTTCATTATCCTTCCAAAGATTCATTTTTTTGCCCTTTCCCAGTCCATTTCCAGCCCTACGCAACTCCCAGCAATCATTGGCCCTCTTTCTGTCACTATATATATGAGTTGTCCCTTCCAGATTTTCGTATAAAAAGAATCATATGGTATGTACTCTTTGTGTCTGGCTTCTTTCAAGTGGCATCTTTTTGAGATTCATCCAGTTTGTTTAATGTACCAGTAGTTCATGCTTTTGCATTGCTGAATATTATTCTATTGTATAAATACAATATAATCTGTTTTTGCACTTACCCATGGTATATTTGGATTGTTTCTTGTTGAAGGTTATTATGAATTGAATTGCTATTAACATTTATGTATAAGTCTTTGTGTTAACATGTTTTTATTTCTCTTGGGTAAATAATTAAAAGTGAAATTGCTGAATCATATAGTAAGTGAATATTTAATTTTTTAGGAAGCTGAAAAACTATTTCCCCAAGTGGTTATACTGTTTTTTTATTCTAATCAGCAATGTGGCATAGTTCTGCTTGTTCCAAATTGTCCCTCACCAACGTACCTGATAATGTCAGTCGTTATAATTTTGGCCATTTTAGTGGGTATGTAGAGGTATCTCACTGTACTTTTAATATCTTCCACTGATTAGTGACCAAAATCCCAGCAAGCTTTTTGGGAAAAATTGACAAGGTGATTTTTAAATTTATTTGGAAAGGCAAAAGACCTAAAATAGGCAACATAATTTGGGGAAAGAATTAGCTTGTATGGTTTACTATAAATATAAATGTAAAATTTATTATAAAGCTACAGGAATCAAGATAGTACTTATTGCCATATGTCAAAGGAAAAGAATACTGAGTTAGGAAGTAGACCCACAGTTAATATGCTCAATTGATTTTTTTTAAGATTTTTTTTTGATGTGGATCATTTTTTTTAAAGTCTTTATTGAGTTTATTACAATATTGCTTCTGTTTTATGTTTTGTTTTATGTTTTTTTGGCCTCGAGGCATGTGGGATCTTAGCTCCCTGACCAATGATGGAACCTACACCTCCTGCATTGGAAGGCGAAGTCAACAACTGCACCACCAGGGAAATCCCTGTTCAATTGATTTTTGATAAGGAGTCAAGATAATTCGATAGGGAAAATAGTAGTCATTTCAATGAAAGACATTAGAACAATTAATAACTGTATGGAATAAAATAAACCTCCTCTTACATCAAATAATATATGAAATGGAACTCGAACCATATAATAGACTTAAATGTAAATGCTAAAATTATAAAACATCTAAAAAATATAGGAGAAAATCTTTGTAATCTTGGGATAAGCAATAATTTCTTATATGAGGCATAAAGAGCATGATTTATAAAATAAAAAAATGATAAAATGAATCTCTTCAAAATTTGAAACTTATGAACTTTCAAAGACAGTATAAAGGAAATGAATAGACAAGCTACAGATTGAGAAAAATATTGAAAGAAAATTCTTATAACTCAATAGTAAGATAAAATATATAAGATATGTAAGATATACATAAAATAAAAATGAGCCAATGAAACACTGGCCAAAAGATTTTAATAGAGCTGTCATACAAATAGCCATTAAAATAATTCTAAATAACAGCTTCTTTTCTAACTACCTAGCTAAATAAATAAATAAACAAATAAACAAATTAATGTGTAAAGGAACATAATTACATTAGATATATACATTTCTTGAAGATGAATCTCATTTTAGAAATATTAACATATGAAAAATCCACATTTTAGGAATCAGAAAACACGTCTACCCATCTTCAAATTGTCTCCCTTCCAGGTTGTGACTGTCCCAGCACTCAGGGACCTCCTGCTTCTCAGTTCCTCCATAAATCTTTTTCAATTATATTAGAGAGGACCTTTTCACTCCATTCTCTATGTAGATTCAGAACTGACACTTCCCCGTTACTCAAGACTCTCCCAAATCTTAATTTCAAACATCTCCAACCTAGTTTAGAAGCCATCTTCCAGGTTTATTATAACTATGTTATATTCAGTTAAAATTAAATTGCTTAGAAAGCTTGAGTAAATGTAATGTCACATGCAAAATGGTGCCTCTCCATGGCTTTGGCATCCTGCTGGCTAAATCTTCCTTAATATGGGTAAGCCCTTACCTGAGAGCAATCTCAAGTTACATAAAGTAATAGCAAGCTGAATCATGCATACCGACAAAATTTCCAGATCATTTCTAATTGCTTGGTCTTTGTATTATACTTCATCATAAGGAAAAGAAAGAGTAGCTGGATTTTCTGCTGATGGTAAAATTTATAATGCAGACAACTGGAAAAAAGAAAAGAACATGTTTTGATTGGTATGACCAGGTTGAATAGTTAAGAGAGTGAGCAGAACATAAATCCAGAGTCCTCAAAATCTATATTAATACTCTATGCTTATTGTTTTCATCTCTCTCATATTAAGTTGGCTTATTTAGCAAAGGAAAATGGAAATTTTTTTTTTTTTGAAGACAAAAATCTTCCCTTATGTTTCTGTAAGGAGCTAAGAGAAGGAAACATCTGCAGGGAAATGCTGAAGCATCGTTATTATAAGCAGCGTTCCTTTTATCATTATTTCAGCTTCAGTTTCACCTTCAGAAACAATCATCCTTCCTTCTTTCTTTGCCAGCAACAGGCAGAGCTAGAATGGCAATTGCTAAAGTTGGGTGAGAAAAATAGCTTTGCCCTACTCCCACAATATTGACTCCAGCTCTGCTGATAATGGGGTGACTGGTCTAGTTCAATGACTTAAGCAGATCGGAGGTCCATGATTACACCAGGGGACATTCCTCTCCTCCAGGAAACTGCCCTTTTTGGGATTTGGTCATGTAGTGAACTCCTGAGAAATAAGAAACGTAAGAATTTATCAGAAGTTGGTGACAGATTGCCAACGGGATGTAAAGGGTGAAAAAGAGAGAAATTGAGAGTGGCTGTTTGTTTGTGAGTCTGAGAATTTAGAAGGATGCTGGTGGCAAGGAAGATAGATGGAATCGTGTGATCGCAGGGACGTTTGACATTAGATAAACAACTTGGCTGTTTGCCTCTTTAAGCCCCATTTATTACTACTTAGACTGAATTGATTTTTGCATGGCAAATATTGACTCATCTTTCAAAAGCCCCAGCTAAAATGTCACCTCTGTGGAGAAAACTTTCAGACACTCCCCAGGCATTTAGTTGCCTCTCCAGGGCCCACAGAGTACACAGTACATGTACTGGTCATGCTGCTATATTTCCCATGCTGTAATTTGCTGCTTATATATTTTCTCTCTCTGACTAATGAGTTAACATGGTGTGGTAAAAAGAGCACTGCTTTGGAATAGACAGATTAGTTCCAATCCCACCCTGTCACTATAACATAGAGAACTCAGAGATAACTAGGTTACATGTAACATGGGGACACTAGCAATTTTGTGGGATTGTGGTGAAGATTAAATCAGAAATGTATCCCACAGTTTGGCACAAAGGTAGCACTTAATTCACGCTCTTCTTATCTCTTTATCTTGTCAAGATTATGTGCTTCTTGAAGGCAGGAATTGGGTTCTTGGGATCCTTGGTTCCCAGCACAGTGTGTGTACCCAATAACTGTTTTCTGAATGCATAAATTGTTCCACTGTGTCCCTTAGCTCTATGACATCACCTCTTCTCACCATCACTGTGAAGTCCTTATGTGTCCGTCTTCTTCACTACACTGGGAGACACTCAAAAGCAGTGGACTATTATTACATGCACCACCAGCATACTCCTGCTATTCACCAACTCTTCATGGCTCTCTGCCTTCTGGCCACATGCTAGGATTGTACTTCTTGTTCTCCTTGTGGCTGTGTCTGGGTCATGTGACTAGTTCTAGTCATTGAGTTATAAGTGTTAGTGGCTTCCTGACATAAGCAAATATGTGCCCATGTGAGACTCTCAAATTCTTTCCATCTCTGCAACTGGTAGTACTCAAGATGGTCAATGGCTTGTGTCCCTGAGTGACTACAGAGCGGAGCTCCCACCTCCCACCCACAATCTAGGAGGGACAAGTTAAGTAGTTAAGAATATACCTTAGTTGATTTAAGTCACTAAAATTTGGGAGATGTTTGTTATTGCAGCCTAATGTCACCTGTCCTGACTGATAGAGGCAGTAATGGATAGAATGTGTAATATTATGCTCATTAAAAGGCAATTATAAGGAGGCATGTTCAATAAACCAAATTTGTAGTATTTTACTCTTTAAGAAGAATTTTAGAAGTATTCTATCATTAACATGACATAATCCCATGAAATGGCTGAGCAAGGGATATCATCCCATCCAGTAGATGTGGCAACTAAAACTGGCAATTGATACCCATGAGACCTTCAGCAACTTATGCAAAAATTTTCAGAGTCAGGAGTAGAATCCATGGTTTTTGCCTTCCAGACAGTTGGCCTTTGGCAAAACCACACAGGAAATATTAGAAACATATAATTCACATTGATAAAACTCCTACTCTTGAGAAGCTTACAATTTCACTGGGAGTGAAAAGACTTCAAACAGTTGTAAAACAGCAATGAAAGCTTTGACTTTGTCTAAGTTCTAAATTATAGGTATAAGGGAATGAGCTATAGAAGATCAAAACCAGGTAAGATTAATTTGCAATAGAAGAGTAAAGCAGGAGTCTTCGTAAAAAGATGAGATTTGAGATCAGGTGTATAGCATTTTGTCTGAAAGAATTTGCTCTGATGAAACTATGAATTATGTATTGTATCAGACAATTGGTTAATTCTTACTCATATTTCAGGATTCAGCTCAGATGCCACCACTGCTGAGAGGTTTTCCCTAACTGTCCCCATCTGCTTTTTTTTAAACAATTTTTTAAAATTTATTTTTATTTTTGGCTGTGTTGGGTCTTCACTGCTGTGCACGGGCTTCTGTAGTTGTGGTGAGCGGGGGCTACTCTTTGCTGTGGTGCACAGGCTTCTCATTGTGGTGGCTCCTCTTGTTGTGGAGCATGGGCTCTAGCTGCACAGGCTTCAGTAGTTATGGCACTCAGGCTCAGCAGTTGTGGCACATGGGCTTAGTTGCTCCACAGTATGTGTTATCTTCCCAGCCCAGGGCTCAAACCAGTGTCCCCTGCATTGGCAGGTAGATTCTTAACCTCTGTGCCACCAGGGAAACCCTGTCCCCATCTGCTTTAAGGCTCCACTTGCCATGCCACTTAACTTCTCTGCTAGCAGTCCACTGTATTAAAATCACCCATTTAATTGTCTACCCAGTGAGTTGCTGATTAGATGCTAAATTCAGTTGTTCATTAAACTCTAGGATACTAAGGGCAGGGACCAAGTGTTTTTTGCGTACCCAGCATCTAATGCTGAGGCTAATGATTCAGTAGTCATGCAATAAAGTTTGTGATGTGGACTGAAAGTTTTTGTCTCCCCAAAATTCGTATGTTGAAGCTTAATCCCCATTGTGATGGTACTAGGAGGTGGGGCCTTTGAGAGGTATTTAGGTCATGAGGGTGATGCCCTTATGAATGGGATTAGTGCCTTTATAAAAAAAGTCCCCACAGAGCTCCCTAGTTCCTTCCACAATGTGAGGACACAGGGAGAAGTCAGCAGTCTGCAACCCAGAAGTGTGTCTTCACCAGAACCTGACCATGCTGGCACCTTGATCTTGGACTTTTAGCCTCTAGAACTGTGAGAGATAAATTTCCATTGTTTATAAGCCATTCAGTCCATGGTACCCCTTTATAACAGCCTGAACTGACTAGGACTGTTTATGAGTAGAAATTGCAATATTTTTCAATGGCCCAGAGAAAATTCTGTAATCTGGGGAATGCTTTACAGATTAACTGATTCCAAAACATCTTGGTCAGTGCCTACACCATCTCTTTGAGGAGTTTACACAGAGCACATCAGCAGGAAAACGGTTTTCCTTTCTCCTATTCCAGTAATGCCAGAGTTCAAAAGAGATACCCATTTGGGCTCTGAGTTGTTAATGATGAACATGGAGGGTCTGAGAACTCAGAAGTGATTTTTATATTGTATGGAGGTGGCTAAAGAAAGGGAAAGAGGCATATTTTCCCACCAGATCAGAAAGCAGAAGGTATCCCCTATTATACACCTACTGACTTAACTGGTCCTGACAGCATGGGGGCCATTAATAAAGCTTTTCTAGCCTGTCACATGCATGTGCGGGCTTAAAGCCCTGTTCCCCCAGGGCCATTAGAAAGAGGACTGGGTCTGCTCCAACATATGCATCTGTCAGGCTGATGTTGGCTACTTGACACTGGAAATGCCAGGCCTGGCTGCTGACCTGACCAATGAGGCCAAGGCCGTGCACAGCTGTGGTTTGGAAAGAAGTTGGGAGAAGAAGATAGTTTCTGTGCATATAGGAAAAGACATGGAAGAGGAATACACAATGAAAAGAAGAAACATTTAATAAGCAATCATTTTGTGCTCTGAGATGCATGTGCTTTGCTATGTTTAATTCTCATCACACTATTCTAAAGTGAGGGTTGTATCACTCTCTCCTTGATCCTGAATTTCTTCTCAACATGGAGGTAAAACGCCTTTCAAAGTAATGCCAGTCAACGTGAGAAAACAGGACTCTTGGACGAGAAAGGCTTACCTTTAACCACTTGCTATTTGGTCTCTCGTGCCTTTTTGTGGTAAAAAGCCCAAGAATGTTGGATGCCTGAAAAGAATTGGCCAAGAGAAGCTAGAGGGAAGAAGGCTAGAGAGGAAATGGAGATTTTGTCGTGGTGAGAAGCATTTTATTTCATCCCTGCCTGTTTTGCTCTGAAATTGCCTTAGTACCTCTGAGCATTTCATTATTCAGCTCTTTCTCCATTTACAGAAGGGGGTACAAGGTTTAATGGAGTCCCTTGGCTTTTCCCTTTGAAATATTCATGGACCTTTAGCAGTTTCTTTCATGCGCACCTTCTCCTCCATTAGGGAAGAGATCTTGGAGGAGACAGTTGAGAGGAAGCAGCGCAGGGGGAGGTATATGCCTGGGGCGGGGGGAGCTTACTGCCAGCTGCAGGAATGGAAAGAAAGTGCTCATTCCCCCAAGGAGCTTGCCTGCCTCCTCCAGACCTGGAAGAAAGGGAGTGAGGAATGGTGCATTCTGGGAAATGGCTTTTGACTGCGTCATATTTCCGTGCCCACCACCCACCCCCACCCCCACTAGACAGGAGTCTACCAGGCATCAAGTAATGAGAAACTGCCTCCATGAAAGGGCTTGGGGAAGGGTCAGCAAACAAGAATAAGGCGTGAGTGGACCTCACGTTTCTCAGAATGGACCTTCACATCACCACCTCGGGGCCCCTGCTCCAACATCAGACCCACCCCCCCCCCCCCAGCTGCTTTCCCTGCTTGCATCCATCTTCTGTCTCTCAGACGTAGGAGTAACACAGCATCACACAGTGACATAGTGGGGACCCTTGAAGAGTTTAATCCTGGTTTACTCACGTGAAAAACAATACACATATATTGTTTTCATTTAATACTATTGTCTGTCTACTAAACATGAATCCTTTTCTTGAGCAAAGTCTAGCTCTTTTGATAGCTGTCTTTTACAGAGTACCTATTATGTTCCAGGTACCATAACTATCTCGTCAAGTAAACCCTCTTTGAGAGAGAAGTAATTTGAAGCTGAGAGAAATCAAATAACTTCAGACTTCTCTTGGGGGAGCTAAGATTTGAACCCCACTCTAATTCCAAAGCCCAAGCCTTCTTCATTTTTCTGCCTCTCTTGCCAAAAGTAGTTTGAGAGTTCCAACCCTTAATATCACTAAAAACAAACAAACAAGCAAATGTTTTTCAAGCAAAATATAGATACTCTAATTTTAAGCTTGGGGGATTTATGAATTACCCCAATTAAATGAATAAGTTAAAAATAAATTAAGAACATAAATTAAATAAAAACCATAATAATTGCTCATTGTAAGCTTATATAAATATCATGTAATCAGATATAAATCATGTTAAATGGAGAAATACCTATGGGAAGGAATTATGAAACTGCATTTATGTGCATAAAGGAAAAGCTACATAAAACTTAGAGATGCAATAAGCAGGCAAGATAGAAAAAGAGCGTCTAGGAAAAAATAGATCATTTATTAATACCGTTCCTTAGGCCCTAAAAATTGTCCTCCCTTTTCCTAGGTATTCTTTCATTTAACATAATCTATAATCAGATTACATGATATTAATATAACATCTCTTTCTATTCACTGAATATATATCTATTAAGCAATGATAACTAACATTTATTAAGCACTTATGGTTTAGGCACTGATCTAAGTATTTTATATATATATATAGCCACATTTAATCCTCACAATGGTATGAAGTCAACATTATCTTTATTTCCATTTATAGACGAGCACACAAAGGCATAGAGAGGTTATGAACTTGCCCAAGGTCACTCAGACATGGCAGAAACAGAAACCAAACTCAGGAAGTCTGTTTCCATACTGCAAAAGATACATCTCCTAACATTTTCCCCCACATTCACAGGTGTATCTTTTATAGGAAATGCATTTCCAGATCCCAGTCTCGAATCCACCATCCTACACTATTTCTTAACTAAGTGTCAGGTCCTGAACTAGGCCACGAGACGTGAAGACACATGCAACACTCTCCTAAGGGTCTCACAGTCTCACAGGAAATAAAACCTGGGATCAGGCCTCTCACCCATGACCTCTGACTGAAGCCTCCCAAATATCCAGCTTTCTGTTGATATTTCAGTGAGTCCAGGCCCCAGAAGCCCAGAAAAAATAAGTCCACTCCCCAATAGGAAGCTAACACTGAAACAGAATTAATTATGTAAGAGATGTCAAATAAATATAAAGGAGCATTAAAGTACTTTACACCATTCTCCTATAACATACCTCCTGAGGTAGAAAAGCAAAAATTGACATTAGGTCTAAAAATGAGCTCTGATTTATCTGAGAAACCATTTGGCTTGCTTGCCCTGGTATGCTGAAAAGGCAGTTCTGCCTGGCCATGTAAAAATAGAGCTCCTCCCCTCCCCCCATTCAGTTCTGTAGGGAGCGGGTAGGTCTCCTGCTTTAACTACTGAGATAAGAGAAGCAGAGATGAGAAATGAAACAGCAGGTTAGATGGAGTTGGTGCAGGGCCAGAAGCCGAGTTCCTGTCCCTCATTGCTATGTATTTTTTTCCTTTTACAAAAGTTAACTTTTCTTGCAGAGGCTTTAAAACACAAAGCGATATTATGCAATCATCCCAACCGGGATAGAGGTTTGGTAGTCTTCCTTGTGGCCTCAGTTAAGTAGATCACCAGGCAATTTCTCTGCAAAGGTCAAATGAGTAGAATCCTCCAGTTTCCCATCTCTAAGACCTGAGATGGAGCTAAACATAAGCATCAGACATCAACTATATATGCCCCCACTGTGTCAGAATCTGATAGAATACATCAGGATTAGGGTCCAAAAGAGGGTTATGAGAGCGAAATGAAACGCTGAATCTTGAATGCCAACCTCTTCTTTCATGAAATACCTCCATCTCACAGAATCAGCACATTTACGCTTTAATACAATCTCATTGCCAAACTGGTAATGACCTCATCTTCTGATGCTCATTTAAGTTAAAATATTTACCTGCAAATTGTACCTGCAGCCTGTCCCTACACATCATTAGCAACCATTTTATATCCTCAGGGATCCCTCCAGTCCTTTGTTTTCAGTGAAACGTAGCTAATACTACATAATTCCTCAGATTATTGTGACAATTACATGAAATAATATACGTAAAAAATGTTAACAAAATAGATGCCTGGATGTGATCGGTCTACTGCAAAAATGGTTGCAATTCTCGAGCCCATTATGTGTCCGTATCCTTTGTAATATGACTTTGGAGCTTCTCCCCTGAAGAGGTGAAGCCTATTTCCCAATCCGGGCATCTGGACTGGCCTTGTACTTGCTTTGGCCAATAGAATATCTCAAAAGAGATGGTGCATCTTGTAGGCTTTTGCTCTCTCTATTGTTCCGCTGCCTTTGCCGTGAATAAGCCTAGGCTACCCTGCTGGAGGGATTTCAGGGAGAACGAAGGCTGTCCTAAACCAGGCAACAGATAGCCAACAGCCAGCCCCCAACCAGTGAGGGAATCCATCCAACTTCAACAGAGCCTTTACCCAGATCACTACAGATGCATGACTGAAGCCAGTTGAGACCAGAAGAAGCATTCATAGACTTCAAAACAATAGTTGGTGTTTTAAGCCATTAGGTTTGGGATGATTTATTATAAAGCAGGAGCTTAGCGATATCCTGAGCCTTACCTTGATCCTCTGGATCAGAAGACATAGGGGTGGAGCCCAGGCTTCTGCAACTTTAGAATATGCCAGCTCCACACTTGGGGTGTTGGTTTAAAAATGCACTTTTCTAGGATCTATCCCAGGCCTAAATCAGAAATTAGAAGTAAAGGGACGTGGGATTTCCATGCTTAACAAGCTCCTTAAATGACTCTTAAATCACTGATAAGACGCAATGCTCTAAGACAGCCCTTTTCAAAGTTGAAAATACATGCCACACTTTAAATGAAATTTTCTCTGTCTAGCTAGAGTCATAGAACTATAACTTCAAACTTAAAAATAAAGTCTCCTTCAATTGAATTAGGAAGGAAAAACCTTACAGCTAAAACTATGCAATAGTTTACAAACACACAACTTTACATATAAAAATTCATGAATCAGATTTTGGCAAGAATGAGTGGCAAGATTCAAAGGCCCTGGTTGTACAGCCTGGCTGCACGTTGGAATCACCCGGGGAACCTTAGCAACCGAGCTTGGGTCGCAGCCCCAGAAATTCTAATTTCATTGGTATATGCTATGCACTGGGCACTGGGATTTTTAAAACATCCCTGGGTGACTCTAACGCGCAACCAAGTTTAAGAACCACAACTCTAAATTCTGCTGTGCAGCACCATTTCCAGGTAAATAAGAAAAAAAGGTGATAAATCAAACAAAACAGGTGTGTGTCATGTGGTCATTAAGATTCCCTGCGATGGTTCAAATTACCTACTCTTCAGGAAGCCTTGTAGCTCAGCTGACATCATGTATCAGCAGCCTGGAAGGAATCATGGGACGCAGAAATCTGTCCAGATCCTTCTTAAATTGCTAACTCATTAAACTCTCCCATAAGATTGGATGATTTGGCCAATCAGTTGGAGACTTGAGCGTCTACCCATATTCTACATGTATTTTTTGTAAGTAGGCACTTATTCTAGGAGTATTTTTCACAGTATATTAAGTGCATTGTCAATAACTGTGACTGGAGCACATATCTGATGAGGAATCTTAGTTTGAACAAAGTGATTCTGCCATAGCCTTAAGAGGTTTTAGTCTTAGATGACAACGGCCGACTTTACAAACATCATCGTGAGTAGATGCCTTGATTAATTAAACTGTCAATGCAGTGTGCTGATGTGATGTGGAGTCCCATACCAGCCCCTTCCCTTAGTACTTGAAATCCAGATTAATATAATTCCTTAACATAAGCAAGGGTAGGAAGAGAAAGAATATGGCACACAGGTCGACACAAAATTTTGCTGACTCATCTGATAACTAAGATTTTTAGAGCTGTGATTTTAATTACTCGATCAAGAATGGTCTGAAACACCTCTTCCTCTGCTGTACTGGTTCTTTCCTGCTGAGTCTTGATTGTGAAATAGAAATTTAAAGATATCAATGCTCATCATTGTCTTATCTGTGATGATAGAACAATATAACCACCAACAAATACAAGACAATCATTGAACACTTACTGTATTCTAGGGACTGTACTAAGGTCTTTATAAGCATTAGCTTATTTATTTTAATTCTTACAGTTGCCTTGTAAAGTAGGAGTTATTATTATTATCTGCATTTTACACATGAAGAAACTAAAGCACAGAAAAGTTAATCTCCAGAGGTCCCTCAACAAATAAGTAAATAAATCCAGTGGAGTCAGGATTGGATCTTTGCCTGATACACTCAACCACTAGACTGTAGTGCTATAGGTAGCATGCGATGCACTGTAATGACACTTACCAGAATCACTGTATGTGTAGAGTTGGGTAGAAATGTCGAGGTATTTCCAAATCCTCTGTTTATTTTATGGATGAGAAAACAAAATCCCAGAAAGATAAAGTGATTTGTTCCAGGTCATTGCGCAAGTTTCTGGCAGCAATAAAATTAGGACCCATGACTCCTTAGAAAATATACTTAGGGCTCCACATTTTTAAAAAATTCTTAAATTTTGAATTGTTATCCATAAAACCCAGGTTCCAGAAATGTTTCTATATTCTAACACATATGCAAAACGATGAGCTCAGTTTCTGGTACACAGTGAGTACTCAAAAATATTAGTACTTCCCTTGGCATTTTCACTAAGATGTTTTCTCTATTAATTATTCAGAAGAATTTAAAAAAATATACTTGACCTCTAGCCTGTACACCCGCTTAAAACTGTCTTCTTGGCTTCTCCTGATTACTCTCCACCTCTGTAAAGATCACTTTCAGTCTTCTTCAAGGCTTCTTTTCCTTCACCTGTTCCTTCATGCTACTATTTCCAGATTTTGTCTTCCATTCTCATCGCTTCAGTCTATACATCCTCCCTGGGCAATTTCCTCTCTGTCTACTGCTTCATCTACTTCTTGAGTGCCGATGAGTTAAAAAAACAAACAAAAACAACAACAACAAAAAGAAACCCTGTATCTTGAGGTAAGACATTTCTCCTGCGCTGTAAGACTTACAGTTCAAACTGCCTACTATATACCTAGATGTCATCCTCTCTGAGGTTTAGGGACAATATGAGTCAATGTGGAACAGTTGAGGGGATGGTGGGGATGGCAGGTATTTGTGTGGGACAAATGCAGTTTCCCCCCAGCTGTCCAAAATGGATTACCTGCTCCCCCTGACATGTAACAGCAAAGCAGACTAATAATTCACGACGACAGAGACGTCCAGTGGATGAGCCAGTCCTGCTTACAGCGAGAGTCCAGAACGCATCATTTCAAAGATATATGTTAAAACCTCTATTTTAGGATATAAAAGTCTTTTCTTCTTTCATTTTTTTCCTAGGCAAACTGTGTATGTTTATGGATGCGGAAGTGTGTGTGTTTATACGTGCATACTTATATACACGCATATATATTTATATACATAATAAACATTCATATGTATATGTGTGTGTGTATATATATATATATATATATATATATATATATATATATATATATACACTTCCCCCCTTTTCATTGCATGGTTGAAAGGTAGTTGGGTGGGGTGGGGTGGGAGTGGAGGCCAAAACACTCACATGTTTATTCGTAGCATGAAAATATTCATCCAACCGCCTACACACTTTCCAAGAGTGAAATGTTTATCCAAGTGTTCACAGATTGTGCCATGCTGCTATGAAATCATCCTGACGTGCCCAGAAGCATCCCAATTACCAGGTACTCATACGCCGCCCACAGATCTTTCTACAGGGCCACGCCATGGACTGAGGCGTCTTGTGTCTGTCCGCCTGCCTTCCCAGACGCAGAGCCATGGGAAGCATCATCACTGGAGCGGTTGTCTAGAGACAGTGAAGAGCAGGCAGAAAGGCTGCACTTTCCCGGTGGAGAGCAGAGTAAACGCCCACTGCTGCCACAGCGTTTTAGTCCACAGGGATGGAAATGTTCACTTCTAGGTGGCGTTCAGCACATAGACTTAGTTTTATATTTTATGAGGGTATTAATTCTGAGGCCAGTTTTCATTTTCACTCTGTGGCAGTGCATATTCCTAAATTCAATTTCCTATAGGCACAAAATATATTACTTTGGTTGTACTATACTCTGGATATGAAAAAACATAAAAAGGTGGGAGACAATTTTTACTTTTACTTCCCACCTCAATTTATCAACCAACCTTCCCACGGTAAAATAGAATTGTCTTAATATTAGTATTATTTCAAATTCCCCCTGAAAGTGGATCATTGTCTATACGATTGAGGGCTTAATTAATGCTATTATTTTATAAAATTCAGAAAACTGCATGTATAAATTCTATAATTAAAGATCTCCATGAATTAGCATTTGTTATATGTATATAATTAAAACTTATCTCTTCATCGGATTTTCAATTTTTACATACAAAATTTTACGTTAATTTTAAAAAGCTTGAAATCAGTGTAGCATGGTAGAAAGGTTATGAGACACACAATGCTTGGAATTTTAAATTTCTCTTGCATTTTAGTAACTGTGTGACCTTGGCCAAGTTACTTACTATCTTTTAACTTTAGTTTTCATATCTGTAAATTGGTAATAAAAATGCCTACATCTCAGGATTAAATTAAATTAAGCACATTCTAGAGGTTAGTTCAGAGCCTCTCACCTCCTCTAGGACATGGGAGGGAAGGTGACCTGAATCTTCACCCTGTTCAGTATGGCTGGAGTATGACAGAGAGATGGCTTTTGTGCCAGTGAAGCAGGAGCTCTGTGAGTAAGACTAAGAGTCATTGGATTTAGCTTCCGTTCTTCAGGTCCTAGCAGTGTTCAGAATCTCTCCTCTGCTGGTCTCTGAAGCACTCCCATGCGCTGAGCCCTCTAGCACAGCAGGTCCCCTCTCCTCTTCGATCCCAATAGATTACTAATTTTCAAGAATGGTTTTGGATGAAAGTGAAGAGGCACCTCTTTACTTTCTCCACGTGTCCCCCACAGCAGGAGGGAAAGATGATGCAGATAAAACCAATTTGTAAGAAACTCGCCAAAGCAGTGTGGTTGTTTTGTTGCAAGGGCATTTTGTTAATGTGGACTCATTGAAAGCAAACACTCTCTAAACTGTAGCCGGAAAAGAGGAACAGCAGGCTGAGCCCCCATTGTACATTAATAGCTGAAAAGCTGTCCTGTAGAGAAAGAGCCATTCAGACCTAGCTCCGAGATTCAACTTCTCTCAGGTTTTGTTCTTGTGGGATAGAGTTGGAAGGCGATTTTCTTGGTAGCAAGACAAAAGAAGTATAAATAGCTCAGCTATGGCTCAGTTCACCTTCCTCCTTGAGCACAGGGCACAAAAATGGTGGATTCTTAAAAGATTTAGCAGGACCAGAGATGGAAAATCTGCCAAGGAAATTCTTCTATAGAAAAACAAAAAAAGGTATAGGGCCTGATCTACAAAACTGATTGTCTCTAATTTAAAATGTCTCCACAGCACCAGGGTTTTTATTCTGGATGAAGTGGGCTATAGAGAAGGTGACAGATGACTCACCCACCCTGACAAATTGTAGCTGATGACTCAGTATCCTAAAGTGAACCAGAAAAGATAAAAAGATGAGAAAGGTAAGGCCGCATTACTTCACTGCAGGGGCTTAAGGAGAGGATGGAGGGGCCAAGATCTTAGCGAATTCTTTTTCTCATGGTAGCCGCTTGTACTCTCATTGAGCCCCAAGACCAAGGAGCAGACAGATCAGAAAAGCGATTTCTCATCCCACTCTATTCAGCATTAATGGCATGAAATCCCATTAGTGCACTCTAGGGGTTCGTTTCTAAACAGACGATGGCCTCCGAATCAGTCTGCCATGCATAATCATCTGGCAGTAGGGAAATTACACAATCAAAAATTTAGCAAAGCACCATGAAAGGCAGCTATGTGAGGTCATATCCGTTCCTTCTTTTGTGCAGACAAGAGGAATCACTTTAAAGCCAGCAAGAACAGATTTTTGCTTCCTAGCTGAATTCTCATGATCAAGCCAGGGAAGAGATTGTATATTCCTTCAGAAGAGAAAGTAAGAGAAAGGAGTTTTACAATTATTTCCTAAATAGATAAAAATAATTTTATCCCCCTTAGATGTTCCCGTGTTCCTGACCCAGCGCCTTTAAAGGAAACCGTCCCATATTCCTGTCTCATACAATCGCGTCCAGGAGGACTGTCCTTTGCCCCCATCCTCCACCTTTACTGTCTCCTCGGCTCGCTAGGCCTGCTTCTCCAGTAGTTTGTCAGACTTCATCGCATGAATTTCCTTCAAATGCATGTGTGGTAGCGAAATATCATCATCACGCATCTCACCCTTTATTTTCAGATACCTTTCTTGTTACATTTATACAGGTCCTTTCTGTTCTTAACATGAACTCATATAGTACATTATCTCGATTCCTACAACTGGGGTGTGACAAATTCTATCAGGATGCTCTCAAATCCTCCTTTCTGTTTCTATTCTCACAGCCATCACCCAGCTTAAAATCTTATTATGCCAAGCGAAGGTTATTGCCATCTTTATTCTGGTCTTTGTATCCTCAGTTATTTTTTTCTTCAATTTCCCCTGCTGCTAGAGTAATCTTATAATAGCAATTTCTTGGTTTAACTCTCTTTTGCTTAAATGGCTTAAATGATTGGCTTAAATAAATGAATTAAATTATTTATCATATAAAAAGGCCCTTCAGCCTAGCATTTACAGCCCTCAATGTAAAAGGCCCAAGTTACCTTTTTTTAACCTTCCTTTTAGCCATCATTTCCCACCTGCCTCTATACTTCCTTCTGTAAAAGCTCTTTGAGGAGTTCACTGTGCCAGATCTTCTAGAGTAGCCCTGTGGCCCCACCCATCTGACCACAGATAATTGGACAAGGGATAGACAACTGACCCAGCTGGACCAATCAGATTCTCTGTCCAAGGAATTTGGATTTAGGACTCAACAACTCAGTTGGTTTTGTAATATTACTGGGCTTAGATGGTAAGATAGATAAAGAGTGTGTGGCTGTCACTTTGTTACAGCTATTTGGGGCCATGGATGCTAAGAACTGGACGAAAGGAACACTCTGCAGAAAGAAGCACATAAACGGAGACAAAACCCAGAAAACAGCAAAAATAGGAGGCCCAGAAAGAGTGAGAGATTAAAAAGTAGATGCTTTGGTTCCTGAAGGCATACCTACCCTTAGTTCCACACAAACATGAGGTTTGGCTGGTCTTCCTGCCCTTGGGTTCCATGTAGTACTCTAGTACTTAGAATAAATCCCCTTTAATTTAAGCTAGTTTGAGTGAATTACTATTTCTTGTAACTAAACAGTCCCTGACTAATAAATATTCCCTAGGGACAGCCAGATTAGCCTTCCTACCAGGCCTGAAATACATCTTGCCATTTCTCACACCATCCGTCAGAAGGGCCCTCAACTTTCATTTTCTCACATTCTTTAGCATTCATTTCAGGGCCATTTCTTTTATCCACACTTCCATAATCGCCCTCCTCTCAAAGATAGAACAACTTTCAGCAATTCTGCAATCTGAACGTGCCAAGAGAATTTCAGGAAACAACTTCTGATCTATTGGATCTTTATACAAATAGTTCAGGAGAGAAAAACTAGGACAGTCCTCTGGTTTGTTTCAGAAGAAGGAAAAAACCCTCTCTCACTTTTACTTAGGGGTAAACCAATTCAATGAATTAAAAGACGTTTGGGTCATTGAACTAAATCTTCCATCTTTAGTCCCCATTTGGCCAGTGCCTTGACCTTATGCCCTGCCCCTCTACCAAGATGCAATTTTTATCTTAGTGGTGTAATCCCATGACCCCGGTTTAGTGGTGGGTGATACAACCTCCCCGGGTGGGTTGGAGGAGGCCACCCTGTTCCCTTTCCTCCTGTAGTCCAAACTGGCCACTTCTGACTGTCAGCTGACACTGAATTTGCCACCCATGGTCACCTCAAGGTCTCTTTTCATCAGCATCAGTGTTCCATGTGCTCCTTCTCATTGAGTGTATAGTGCCTTGGATATTTTCCCCAGATGATTCAAGCTGAAACTAATTTTCCCCCTATTTTCACGGATCCTGTTTTGTACTATATTCAGAACAATTTTTTTCTCTTACCTTGTGTATTAGAGGAGCCTGTTGAATTATGGGCCTCAAGTATGTGGCCCTGGATTTGCCCTGACAGTTTTGCAGTTGTATTGTGCACGAGTTTTGAAGCAGGCTGTTTAGTAATTTCTCCTTCATTGGAAGCCTCTGCTGAAGAAATCTCATTTGATAGCAAATACTGTTCAGATTCTAAGAGTCACTATATTTGGACTTTTAAAAAATCACTTGTACAATTGTTAATTCAAGTTTTATTTTCATCAGTCTCTTCAAGATAAGCCTTCAATTCTGTAGAAATCGTATTAAAGATTTTTGATATGATTCTACCACTTGTTCTGTCTGGGGGATGCTCGCAGCCCTCGTAGACCCTGACCTTTGCCCGTCAGTGTCGAGTTGATACATCCTTCCTAAACACTTCTCCTTGACTTTCTGGACTTGGGAACCTACTTTTCTAGTCACATGACACCTGCTAGACCCTGCCCTTTATCAAAGCTCCCCTTTCTGCTTCCTTCTAATCATCCTGTTCCTGAAGATTCCCATGCTCTGTTTTAACCAGATTCTCTCCTGAAAAACAGTCATGCAATACATATATTAGTTACATCTAAGCAGACCTTTCTTCTGTAGTCCTCTGGAAACTAGATTTCTATTACATGGCCTTGCTCCTTTCCCCATAGCTGGACATGCAATCCAAGCTCAATCATTTATCCTTTTTCCTTTTGGAAATTGGAACAGAAGTAGAAGTATCATGTTTATATGCCTATAGGAACAATTTAGTGGAGAGCAAATATTCGATGAATTAGGAGAGAGAAAAGGGAACTTGCTGGGTCAATGTCTTTGAGTGAAAAAGAATGCATAGAATCTAGTCCACAATTTGAGATATCATGCTTTGCACAAGAGTATGGGAATCACCTATTGTAACAGGAAGGAAGAGGTGTACATAGGTACAGATGCTGGTAGGTAATAGTGTAGTTGGATATTCTCCACTGACTGTTTCAACTTCCTCAGGGTAGTGGGAAATAAGTCACCAGGTGACGGTAAGGATGGGCAAGGAGATGTTGGAGGTTAGAAAAGAAAAAATCTGAATAGTTGTAGAGGAGGTTGGGAGAGGGAAGTGAATCACGCAGTTCGATTGCCTGGTAGTGGTGAGGGCCCACTTGGGATTCGAGATCATAAATTTGAAGTTAGTGTGGTTGTGTATTTTTCTCCAATTATGTTCAATGGCACAGGTACAGTTTGGAGCAAACAGAGTTCGATTCCAGCATGGAATTTAAGCATGTACAAGGAAACAAACAAAAAAGTGGAGAGTTACGAGAGTGACTTTAATGATTGAAGAAATTAGCTGGGTAAGGAGAAGAGTGAGGGTACCAAGGGGGCAGGAAAAAATAACAGAGTGGTAGGATCCAAAATCTGGAGGTTCACCTAGAGTCAAAGCATTGTTCAGATTGAGATAGGAGAGGGAATTGAGCCAGAAACATAGAAAAAGATGGGCAGAGAATAGGAGGCAAGAAGACAAGGTTCTAAAGGATCTGCAGTTATTGGTGATGAAAAATAATGTGAGAGTAAGTGATTGAAGTTAGGGAAGAACAAGATATCTGGAGGGAAAGAGTTAAAAAAACTGAGAGGTGAGGGTATTGGAAGGATCATCTCGGTGCATACAGAAATTATGAAAAATAAAGGCAATCCTATTATTAGAGAGAGTTACAGTAAGCTAAAAGTGCAACAACCAAGAAAGGACGGGAAGGGACCTCCCTGGTGGTCCATTGGTTAAGACTCCACACTTCCTATGCAGGGGGCATGAGTTCGATCCCAGGTTGAAGAACTAAGATCCCACATGCTGCAAGGCAAGGCAAAAAAAAAAAAAAAAATAGGAGGGGAAAATGGCTTAGGTGTTGGTAGATGTAAAGGGTGATGGAGGCTATAATCTAATGTCATGGAATTCAAAACGGGAGTTTCAGGCAAAAGGAAAGGAGAACAGTCTGAAAGTGGCAATGGGAAACAGCTGCTCAAAATGATTAGACAACCAAAGTTTATTGAGCTTATTAATTGCTAGGCAAAGTCTTAAGACACTAATAGGTCTTAACCCATTTAATCCTCATAACCATTTGATAAAGTAAATACTGTTATTACCCCTATTTTAAAGATAAGAAAATCAAGATCCAGAAGTATAACTTGCCCAAGGTCATACAGGCAGACTAGCTCCAGGCGATGTGCTTTTTTTCTCTTAAAAAATGTTTTTACAACCTTTTCATTTATAAATAATTTTAGACTTACAGAAAAGATGCAGAAATAGCACAAGAGAGTTTCCATATTCCCTTCACTTGGCTTACTGCAGTGTTAACATCTTGCGTATCCTTAGTGCTCTTATGAAAAACCAGAACGTGAATGTCAGTACAATATTATTAACTAAACTACAGACTTTATTAGAATTTAAGCAATGTTTATCCTAACGTCCTTTTTCTGGTCCAGGATTGAATCCAGGATGATGTATTGCCTTTAGTTTTTATGTCTCCTTAGTCTCCTCCAACCTGTGACAGATCCTCATTCTTTCCTTTTGTTTCATGAACTTGATGCTTTTGAAGAGTTCCGGTCAGTCATTTTGTAAAATGTCTCTCAATTTTGGCCTGTCTAGTTTTTTCTCACAATTAAATGGTGGTTGTGCCTTTTGGACATGAGTATCACAGAAGTGATGGTGTGTCCTCAGTGCATCATTTCAGGAGGTACATGAGGTCAATATATCTTATGTCACTCTGAGCACTTGGCTAAGGTGGTGTCTGCTCGACTTCTCTACCATAAAAATACTGTTTTTCCCTTTGTAATTGATTAATATCCTGGGGGATATACTTTGAGACTATGCAAATATCTTGTGTCTTCTCAACAAAGGATCTGCTCTTAACTACCATTCTATATTTCTCCTAATCAGGATAATTTATTGGGGAATAGGGAACCTGTTCATAGAGAAGAGGGCATTTGATCTAAATCAGAAGCTAGATGTTAATAGGCAGAAATAAGAGGGAAGAGTATTCCTGGCTGAAAGAACAGAATCAGCAAAGGCTCAGAAGTCTGAATGTGCATCTTGCATTCAGTGAAACTGGTATGTAGGCTGTATGTGTGGAAAAAGTGAGAAATGAAGCTTAAGACATATAGGAGCATAGATCATCCAGACCTTGAATTCTCTGCTGAAGAGTTTGGACACATCTTCAGTTTCCAACAAATTGTAATTTTGGTGGGGGGGTGAGGGTGGGTTAGGGGAGAGAAGTCATACTTTTTAGAGCCTGTATCTTCATCTGTGAAAGGACGTCAGATAGTCTCTAAGGCACCTCTCACTCATGAAACTTTATGATTCCATGAATTGGTAACATATTGATTCTTTCCATGCCATTGTATACATAGCTTAGTGGTTTTCAAAAATCTACCCCACGAGGCCACTTTCTCTTTTCCTCTCCTGAAATCATACTCATAATCTGAGCTGTTTCAGCTGAAGAGAATGCAGAAACTCATTAGCCATACTCTCCCTCCCCATCCTCCACCATTATCTCCAATCAAAAATACGAAAGAAAAGGAAAGGTTTATCTGGGAGAATGATGGGCTCAGATTTGGACACAGCTGCATTGAAAGGATAACAGGATTTTTTTCTTTAATCAGATACAAAACATAGGATAAACTGTGAGGATTCCCTTGCTTTCTTGTACAATCTGCCATGGTAGGTGGCAATAAAACTAGAGGCCAGGAAGTTCTTTCTCCTGGTACCATGATTTTAAATAATTCTAAGATGGTGGTAGACAGAAAAGAGGAGAAAAATGTACAGAGGATAATTGGAAAAGCAGGAAAGGATGTCAATAAGTTGACAGGAAATATAAGAAGCATTGGTTCTGCCATGAATTTGGAGAGCCTTCTGAAAGGTCACCTTGATCCTTCCATTAGGCATTAGAAAGAAAAAGAAAGGGGTACTCAGATCAGCAATTAAAGGGCTTCCTAAATCCACTCAATTCTATTAGCAAATGCAGCTTTGTAGCCAGGCTACATTGGTAAAAATAATTTTACATTGCCTCCTTTTTATTACTGAATGCTGTTATGCTTTATAAAAGAGTCCCAGACGGATGTTAAAATTTCAGATCAATGAAAGACAAACTATGATGTATTGTCACCAGGTTCTTGCTGTTCTTCATGAGCTTATTCTGTAATGACTCTCTATGTACTGGGTGGTGCCTTTGATGGCCTCCTGGTGTAGACATATACAACAATTTTGAAACCTAGCCAATTTACTGGACCCGCTTTAGATCGCTCATCTCATCTTAAAAATTAGTTAATAGTTTGTGTGAGTTTAACCATTCTAATTTTTTCAAGTGTATTATCATAAATAACATCACAGTTTTTGCTTTCTGGGCTATCAGTATCAGGGATATTTTATTTTACATCTGCATTACTCCAGGAAAGATTTAAGATGGCTTCGAGGATACAAGCCATACATCAAGATAACGTAAATTAGAAGCAAATGAGAAAGAGAAAAGTTAAACAGCAGGTCAGGACATAAATTAGAATCAGAAATGAAACTAATGCAAAAACAGATTCCTATTCTAAGCTTTCTAGAATCCATTTATATAAATTCTAAGACTATAAGGGCTTAGGAAACAAGTTTTTCTCAGGGGGGAATAGGCTTATTTCTTAGACTATAAAGACATTGCTCCTGAGGGTTTTTACAATAAGGATGCCACAGTATCAGGAACAAATTCCTCAACAACATTCTTATGTTTGAGGCAACGCATATTGTAGGTCTGCTTCTGAAAAAGTCCCTCAAAAAAAAAAAAAAAAAAAGAAAAAGAAAAAGAAAAAGAAAAACAAAGCTTTGTGGTATCATACCAGATACAATTTTGAAGAAGCTATTCTAGAAGGCTTGGAAAGGGTTGGTAACACAAAATCCATCGAGTTAGCAGCTCTGCTGGCATGATTTAATCCAGAGGCAGGTTTGTACAGAATCTGGAGAAATGGATGTACTGCAGACCACCAGGCTTTACCTGCTCTCTCAGCTAAGCTGGCTATTGGGCAACAATCATGCTATAATATAGTCAGGGACATTGTTCGTTGGAGGAAACAGAGATCCACATAGTTGGTACAAAAAAAGGATGTAGCAATACAGAGAGGACTCCCACAATTCAAATATTTAAATACAAGAAGTAGAGAACAGCTGGGCTTTGTGGGAAATGCGTCTGGGAACTGCAAAGAAACAAAAGCAGCTGATTTACCTGTCTTTTTCTCTGGGCTTACCTTGTCATCTCCACCATGTTGTATCTTCATTTTATATCTGCTATTTTCTTCTCTCTAGAGAGGCTTTGCCACCATGGCCCAGAGCAGTTACTCCAGGCCTTAGAATTAAAAACTCAGCATCCATGGATGATAAAAGTTCACTTGAATTGCCCAAACCCGAATTCCCAGGAAAGGAACCTGACCCAGCTCTTCTTTCTGACCTGCCACAGGCAGCTGTCCAGTGTTCAAAGGTTAGAAATGACCTTTGAATCAAATGTTTCTTGGTCCAAAGAGTGTGTCTAGAGGTGGGGACACTTGGTACAGATCTTAGGTGTGACACTCCAGCATGAGCGTTATAAATAGGGAGAGGTTCCAAATGTGACCAGACCATCTCTCATATGTGGCACACCACCTAGCTAACGACACTTCTTAGGAAAACAGCCGATTGCTTGGTCATGTTTGGGATGTCTTCCAGACGGGGCAGGTTGGTCCAAACTAATTCAGAAGAGTCTTTTGGGGGAAAGCAGAGAGATTTATCTGCTGTCTCCTTTCCATCGTCTTTTCCCTGAGTCAGAATTAGCCCCATAGAGTAGTAGTTACCCCACACTTCCAATTTTTGTTACCTGGGTGCTTCTGCAGCTTCATGTAAGTTCAAAAGCAGCGGGAATAGCCACAGTCCTAAGTGACACACATGTTTATCATAACTCAGCCCTTAGCCCATGTTTCCAAACTAGACACCCTTTTTGTTGCCTGGTTACGTAAAGAGAAAGTGCCTTATGTCCAAAGGGAATTTGTGTAGAGTCTTTGCCCATCTTACCTTTTTTGCTGTACTTTCTGCCTGTATGGACCAGAGAGTGGGTAACAGAGGTGAAGGGAGAGAGAGGGGTCACAGGTCCACTATTCCTTCCTCGTCCCTTCTCCTTGGTCATACCAAACTCTAGGACAATTTACTTGATTCATTGCACATTTTCTAACATTTATGATTAAACTTTCCATCTGTGAAAATATTTTAAAATAAATAGGTCTATTCAGTTAATCAGTGGTCTCTAAAGTTGCATATGTACAAGCTGATTAAACAGAGTGCAAAAAAATTACAATTTCTATTTATATATTTTTACTTCACCTTTTTAAAATATTTATTATTTGTGTGTATTTTAAATTATGTACAACACATTAGTACAGAAATGCAACCACATATAAATATACATGTTTGAGGGTATATGCTCAAATTATTTTCTAGATTGGGTATATGATCTAAAGTTTGGAGCCCACTAGCATTGAAGTCCCAATGAATGGGCATTACATTACAGTTTTTATATCTAGAGAAAGATGAACAGTTCCCATTTTGGGCCTATGGCCAGTTCTGCCTCCAACATCCTCGTAAGGACCTGGTCCCAAGGCACATTACATTATGCAGCACATTATGCTTTCAAACCACTCACCCTTTATTTAAATATTTATTTTGTATGAAACACTGGGAGACAGATTGGACTATGGTCATTTATTTATGTGTTTAATTTTGAATCAGAAAGTTTTAAACAACAAGAAGTCCATGATTAACATAGGGTGAAGGCCAGCCTCTGGGTATCAGCTTATATCAGCCTACAGGGTTCCTTGGTATCCTTTGAACTGGGAACCAGAAAGGCAGGCATTTGTTTCTAGTGACCACTCCATTAGATAATATGTACCTCATGCCCTGGAATCATACCATATAGGCTCTCCATGTATATTAATATATGTAGATGGTCAACAATGGTTGAACTAGGTGAGGCTGAGAGCTAAGAGGACTCAAGGATCACTATTTCAGTGGTGACTAAGGGACCAGAGATAGAGGGCTACCGGTATAGGAAGAATGGAAGGGCATTGATACTTAGATGAACACTTTCCATTTTATTATTACAAAGATCCTATAAAATTGGTGTTGATGTCATTAGACAAGTCACTCCTTCCCTAAGAGCCTCAGGTTTCTCATCTAGATAATGTCATCTTGCACATAAGTGCTGGAGTTAAGATTTGCACCCGTGACTCTCTGACTCCACAGCCCAGGCACTCTCTGTCGTGTCAGCTTTCCTTCCAGTAATTTAGATTTGCTCCAGAAGCCTCACGTTGACACCCAGGATACTGCTCATAAATATAGATATTGTAAACTTAATACTTAGTGTGATTCATCTTTTTATTAGTGTTCTGGCTGCTGTGCAGAGAGTGCATTAGAAAAGGAAAAATGGAAGAAGGAAACCAGTTAGAAAGCTCTTACAGTGGATCAGGCTTGTGTTATGGGGGTGGAAATAGAGTTGAAAATATTTAAGATGTGTTTTGGTGATAGACTTGACAAAGCAAATTGATGGGATGAAGGAAAGAGAGAAATCAGGGTTGACACCTAGATTTTTGCCTTAAGAAATTGGGTGGATGGAGGGTCAATTCAGAAATGGAGACATCTGGAAGAGGGGCAGATTGTGAAAGATTAGAAAAAAATGTTTATTTTCATAATTAGGTACACATAATTAATTTTGTTGTGCATTTTATTTACTTTTGACATCAAATCCTATTTAGGCTTGCATAGCAGACATGGTATGTCCTGTATGAATGCTTTCTTAATCCTTAAAAAATACTAGAAGCCACATTCATGGTACTCTGACACTGGCAGATGTCCCATTGCCTACTTCATTCAATAAATTTCCACTCTAAAATGAGAGGGGGAGAAAAGAAGGCGGCGAAGTAGAGAGAAGTGGAGTGCATCCCTCTCCACAGATGCATTGGGAATGCACGGAAGGACGCAGTCATTCCCACAGAGAACCAGCTGAACACCAGCAGATGACCTCAGACACCAGAAAGGACTGCGGGGAGCCCGACACAGCCGGTAGGGAGGCATCTAAGAAGGCTCAAAGAGGGTGAGGCGGCGGAGCTGTGGCAGACGGGAGGGAGTGAGAAACATACGGAGGGTATGCAGCGCAGCTCAGCGTTCCTGGACCGAGACATCCATCCGCGGCTGAACGGAGGGTCCAGGAGTGGGAGCGTGGGAAGCGGAGAGAGCTGGTTCAGGGTGAGAAACATTGTTGCCGGTAGGGTGACGGACCGAGAGGACAGGAGGGAGGAGGTCCGCGGAGAGGAGTGCCCGTCCCTGAGAGCTGCCCGGCCATGATGGCGGCTGGAGGCTGCAGGCTCACGGGCGGGGGGGAGGAGCCGCGCGCGTAGCCTCTCCCTCTCTTTCCGCGCCTCTGCAACAGGCAGTGGAGAGACGCCCGTGCTCAGGGATAACAAGCACCCTCAGGCACTCGGGCGGGGCTAGATTTAAACCCCTTGCAAAGCCAGCAGCAGGGAGGCTGCGGAGAAAGAAAAAAAAAAAAAAAACAACAACAGCAACAACAACAAAAAAAACCCGAGAGAGGCCCAACTCTAAGACTTTCTGTTTACGCCTGAGCCACCAGCGTCCCTCTGCAACAGGCACCTCCAAGCCCGACTGAAACAACAGTGCGCCACTGCTCACTCACTCCCAGGAGAAGGAGCCACTATTGTACCCTCTCCCTCCCCACACACCGACACTTACAGACGAACAATAAAGGAACCTCTGCTGGTCACAGAATAACACAAAAAAACCCAAGGCAAGGAGAAGGACACTTACAGCTGAGACGCTAAAGAAACAGAAATAGTAGTATTAATACCTATTGAACTGGTCCATTCTGGGATCAGTTCTGGATTTTTTTTTTTCTTTTTCTCTCTCTCTCTCTCTTTTTTTTTTTCTTTATTAAATACAATCTTAGCCCTAAGGGATCTACAAGTTTTATAACATAATTTTTTAATGATTTTTTTATTCTTTTTTATTTTTATTTTTTTGCCTTTTTATATACTTCTATATCTAGCTAAGTTTTTGGTAGTACGGACAATATATCTCTCATACTTTCCTTTCATCCCTATCTTTTATACATTTCTATTCCTTTCTTTTTATTTGCATATTTCCAACCACATTACGCTCTTCTGTTCCCCTTTCTTCCAGCCATTTTAAGTTTATTTTACCTTAACATACTTATAAGCAACACTATCGGTCTGCTCAGACTCCTTGCTCTATTCTCCAGATGACGCACTGCCTTGGTATTTAATATTAGGCTTTTGTCTTTATCTTAGTTCTTAGTACAGTTGTCTAATTACATTCTGAGAATCTCCATTCTCTCTGGTGGTACTCTGGCTCTTTTCTATATTTGATCCTAGCTTACAAAATCTCCCTGGATTAATGTTTGTATGTGTAAGGTGTTATTTGTTTCTTTGTTTGTTTGCTTTTGCGTTTGTCTCTGATTTGTTCTGTTGCAGTTGTCAATTTCTGTTGGGTTTCTCCTTGAATATCTGATAGCACACTGGGGTTCTGTCAGGTCTTTCTAGAGCCTTATGTCCTAATGGATTCAGTAATTGTGTGTCTTATACATGTATGTGTTTCCTAGACTTAATATTCGTTTAATCCAATACTTGGACATTAGTCTGAAGCTTGGACAGTCTTCTATAAACACCTCTATCACCAGGACAAGCAACCCCAAAAGTTTGGACAACCATGAGGAAACAAAGAAACCCCATGCAGGCAAAGGAGCAGGAAAAAAACCCACAAGACCAAAGAAATGAGGATGAAATAGGAAAAATGCCTGAAAAAGAATTTAGAGTAATGATAGTAAAAATGATACAAAATCTCGATAACGAAATAGAGAAAGTACAAGAAACAGTTCATAAGAACTCAGAAAAACAAACAGCAATGGATAACAAAATAACTGAAATTAAAAATACTCTAAATGCTATAAGCAGCAGAATGACTGAGGCAGAAGAACGAATAGGTGAGTTGGAAGATAGAATGGGGGAAATAAACGCCACAGAGCAGGAAAAAGAAAAAAGAATAAAAAGATTAGAAGACAGTCTCAGAGACCTCAGTGATAACATTAAGCGTACCAACATTCACATTATAGGCATCCCAGAAGAAGAAGAAAACAAGAAAGGGTCTGAGAAAATATTTGAAGAGGTTATAGTGGAAAACTTCCCCAACATGGGAAAGGAAATAATTCACCAAGTCCAAGAAGCACAGAGAGTCCCATACAGAATAAACCCAAGGAGAAATACACCAAGACACATATTAATCAAACTAATGACAATTAAACACAAAGAAAAAATATTAAAAGCAGCAAGAGAAAAGCAACAAATAACATATAAGGGAAAACCCATAAGGATAACAGCGGACCTTTCTACAGAAACTCTGCAGGCCAGAAGGGAATGGCAGGATATACTGAAAGTCCTGAAAGAGAGAAACCTACAGCCAAGAATACTCTACCCAGCAAGAATCTCATTCAGATTGGAGGGAGAAATCAAAAGCTTTCCAGACAAGCAAAAGTTCAGAGAATTCAGCACCACCAAACCAGCCTTACAACAAGTGCTAAAGGAACTTCTCTAAGTAGGAAACACAAGAAAAGGAAAACACCTACAAATACAAACCCAAAACAATTCAGAAAATGGTCATTGGAACACACATGTCAATAATCACTTTAAATGTAAATGGATTAAATGTTCCAACCAAAAGACACAGACTGGCTGAATGGATAAAAACACAAGACCCTTCTATATGCTGCCTACAAGAAACCCACTTCAGACCAAGGGATGCATATAGACTGAAAGTAAAGGGATGGGAAAAGATATTCCATGCAAATGGAAGTCAAAAGAAAGCTGGAGGAGCAATACTCATATCAGACAAATTAGACTTGAAAGTAAAGACTATTAAAAGAGACAAGGAAGGACACTACATAATGATCAAGGGATCCATTCACAAAGAACATATCACAATGGTAAATATCTATGCCCCCAACATAGGAGCACCTCAATACATAAGGCAAATGCTAACAGCTATAAAAGGGGACATCGACAGTAACACAATAAGAGTGGGAGACTTGAACACCCCACTTACATCAATGGACAGATCATCCAAACAGAAAATAAATGAAGACATACAAGCTTTAAATGACACATTAGACCATCTTGACTTAATTGATATTTATAGGACATTCCATCCAAAAACGAGAGACTACACTTTCTTCTCAAGTGCACATGGAACATTTTCCAGGATAGATCACATCTTGGGTCACAAATCAAACCTCAGCAAATTCAAGAAAATTGAAATCATATCAAGCATCTTCTCAGACCACAACGCCATGAGACTAGATATCAATTACAGGAAAAAAACTGCAAAAAATACAAACACATGGAGGCTAAACAATTCACTCTTAAACAACCAAGGAATCACTACAGAAATCAAAGAGGAAATCAAAAAATATCTAGAAACAAATGACAATGAAAACACAACAACCCAAAACTTATGGGACGCAGCAAAAGCAGTCCTAAGAGGGAAGTTTATAGCAATACAGTCCTACCTTAAGAAACAAGAAAATGATCGAATAAACAACCTAACCTTACACCTCAAACAACTAGAGAAAGAAAAACAAAGAAACCCCAAAGTGAGCAGAAGGAAAGAAATCATAAAGATCAGAGCAGAAATAAATGAAAAAGAAAGGAAAGAAACCATAAGAAAAATAAATAAAACTAAAAGCTGGTTCTTTGAGAAGATTAACAAAATTGATAAACCATTAGCCAGACTCATCAAGAAAAAAAGGGAGAAGATGCAAATCAACAGAATTAGAAATGAAAAAGGAGAAGTAACAATGGACACCTCAGAAATACAAAACATCATGAGAGACTACTACAAGCAACTCTGCGCCAATCAATTGGATAACCTGGAAGAAATGGATAAATTCTTAGAAAAATACAATCTTCCAAGACTGAACCAGGAAGAAATAGAAACCATGAACAGACCAATCACAAGTACGGGAATTGAGGCAGTGATTAAAAATCTCCCAACACACAAAAGCCCAGGACCAGATGGGTTCACGGGCGAATTCTATCAAACATTTCGAGAAGAGTTAACACCTATCCTTCTCAAACTCTTCCAAAATATTGCAGAAGGCAGAACACTCCCAAACTCATTATACGAGGCTACCATCACCTTGATACCAAAACCAGGCAAAGATGTCACAAAAAAAGAAAACTACAGACCAATATCACTGATGAATATAGATGCAAAAATCCTCAACAAAATACTAGCTAACAGACTCCAACAGCACATTAAAAAAATCATACACCATGACCAAGTGGGATTTATTCCTGGCATGCAAGGATTCTTCAATATACGCAAATCAATCAACGTGATACATCATATCAACAACTTGAAGGATAAAAACCATATGATCATTTCAATAGATGCAGAAAAAGCTTTTGACAAAATTCAACATCCATTTATGATAAAAGCTCTCCAGAAAATGGGCATAGAAGGAAATTACCTCAGCATAATAAAAGCTATATATGAAAAACCAAAAGCGAACATCGTTCTCAATGGGGAAAAACTGGAAGAATTCCCTCTAAGAACAGGAACAAGACAAGGGTGTCCACTCTCACCACTATTATTCAACAGAGTTTTGGAAGTTTTAGCCACAGCCATCAGAGAAGAAAAAGAAATAAAAGGAATCCAAATTGGAAAAGAAGAAGTAAAATTGTCACTCCTTGCAGATGACATGATATTATATATAGAAAACCCTAAAGACTCTACCAGAAAACTGCTAGCACTAATTGATGAGTTTAGTAAAGTAGCAGGATACAAAATTAATGCACAGAAATCTCTTGCATTCCTATACACTAACAACGGAAGAGCAGAAAGAGAAATTAAGGAAACTCTCCCATTCACCACTGCAACCAAAAGAATAAAATACCTAGGAATAAACCTGCCTAAGGAGGCAAAAGATCTGTATGCAGAAAACTTTAAGACATTGATGAGAGAAATCAAAGACGACACAAACAGATGGAGGGACATACAATGTTCCTGGATTGGAAGAATCAACATCGTGAAAATGTCTGTACTACCCAAAGCAATTTACAGATTCAACGCAATCCCGATCAAATTACCAATGGCATTTTTCACAGAACTAGAGCAAGAAATCTTACGATTTGTATGGAAATGCAAAAGACCCCGAATAGCCAAAGCAATCTTGAGAAGGAAAAATGGAGTTGGTGGAATCAGGCTTCCTGACTTCAAACTATACTACAAGGCCATAGTGATCAAGACAGTATGGGACTGGCACAAAAATAGAAAGGAAGATCAATGGAATAGAATAGAGAACTCAGAAGTAAGCCCAAACACATATGGGCACCTTATCTTTGACAAAGGAGGCACGAGGATACAATGGAAAAAAGACAGCCTCTTCAATAAGTGGTGCTGGGAAAATTGGACAGCAACCTTTAAAAGAATGAAGTTAGAACACTTCCTAACACCATACACAAAAATAAACTCCAAATGGATTAAAGACCTACATGTAAGGCCAGACACTATAAAACTCCTAGAGGAAAACATAGGCAGAACACTCTATGACATCCATCAAAGCAAGATCCTTTTTGACCCACCTCCTAGAAGAATGGACATAAAATCAAGAATAAACAAATGGGACCTAATGAAACTTAAAAGCTTTTGCACAGTGAAAGAAACCATAAACAAGGCTAAAAGGCAACCCTCAGAATGGGAAAAAATAATTGCCTATGAAACAATGGACAAAGGATTAACCTCCAAGATATACAAGCAGATCATGAAGCTTAATACCAAAAAAGCAAATAACCCAATCCACAAATGGACAGGAGACCTAAATAGACATTTCTCCAAAGAAGACATACAGATGGCCAACACACACATGAAAAGATGCTCAACATCACTCATCATCAGAGAAATGCAAGTCAAAGCCACAATGAGGTATCACCTCACACCAATCAGAATGGCCATCATCACAAAATCTGGAAACAACAAATGTTGGAGAGGGTGTGGAGAAAAGGGAACTCTCCTGCACTGCTGGTGGGAATGTAAGTTGGTACAGCCACTATGGAAAACAATTTGGAGGTTCCTTAAAAAACTACAAATAGAACTACCATATGATCCAGTAATCCCACTCCTGGGCATATACCCAAAGAAAACCATAATCCCAAAAGAAACTTGTACCATCATGTTTATTGCAGCACTATTTACAATAGCCAGGACATGGAAGCAACCTAAATGCCCATCAACAAATGAATGGATACAGAAGATGTGGCATATATATACAATGGAATATTACTCAGCTATAAAAAGGGATGAGATGGAGCTATATGTAATGAGGTGGATAGACCTAGAGTCTGTCATACAGAGTGAAGTAAGTCAGAAAGAGAAGGACAAATATTGTATGCTAACTCACATATACGGAATCTAAAAATGGTACTGATGAACTCAGTGACAAGAACAAGGATGTAGATACAGAGTATGGACTGGAGAACTCGAGGTATGGGAGGGGGCGGGGGGTGAAGGGGAAACTGAGATGAAGCGAGAGAGTAGCACAGACATATATATACTAGCAACTGTAAAATAGTCAGTGGGAAGTTGTTGTATAACAAAGGGAGTCCAACTCGAGGATGGAAGATGCCTTAGAGGACTGGGGCGGGGAGGGTGGGGGAGACTCGAGGGGGTGGGAGTCAAGGAAGGGAGGGAATACAGGGATATGTGTATAAAAACAGATGATTGAACCTGGTGTACACCCAAAAAATAAAAAAATAAAAAATAAATAAATAAATTTCCATTCAACAGCATTTATTTAATACTTACAATATGTCTAGATCTATGAATTTCTATGAGGCATTCAAAAGAAATATAAGACATAGTTCCTGGTCTCAAGAAATTTATAATCAGTTTTCCTTTTATGCTTAATATGCATTTTTAATTTTTCAACAATTTTAAGTTTCCAGAAAACTTTAAGTTTAGTACAAAGCTATTTTTTCCTCTGAGCCATTAGAGAATGTTACCAACACAATGCTTCATAATCCCTGAGTCTGTTATTGTATATTAAAAAAAAAAAAAATCTTCTACATAACCACACTATAATCAACAAATCAGGAATTAACACTTACACTTTACTCATATCCTATTTTCAGATCCCACTCAAGTTTCACCAATTATCCTAACAATGGTTTTTAATAGCAAAAATATCTAGTTCAGAACATGAGTTCCGTTTAGTGACCATGTCTCTTCAAGTTTCCTTCAATGTGGAATAGTTCCTCAGTCTTTCCTGGTTCGTGACCTTGATCATTTTGAAGATTGTTGGCCAACTATTTTGTAGAAATATGTATGTAAATACCTCCTTCCTCATTAAACTTTCAATTTATTCATTGATCTATTTATATCAGTGTGGACTCACCTATTTTATTCAATGATTTGTAACCTGTTGCTATCTCTTAATTTTAATGTTCAAATTATCCCAGATTTTGTCAGTGATAGTCCTTTCAAGCTGGTATCTGTCCTTTTCCTATGTCTCTCTCATTCTTTGTGCTCTTTTTAAAAAAACTTTTTGATACAGAAACATGCTCCAGGTTTATTTTATACTTTTTCTGCTCTGACCTTAGAATCAGCTATCTCCAAGGACCCTGGTTCCTTTTATTGGGGAATGGTATTTAGAAAGCAATTTCCAGGAACTAAGTGAGCTCATTACTTTAGGGTGTTGGTGCTCTTAGTGAACAGTGCTAGGGTTATGTCTGTGCGCACACACATACATGTGCATACGTTTATATCCACAGTTATCTACTCTCATCCTTCCATCTACCATCTATATCTATCTATCTATCATCTATCATCTATCTATCATCTACAATCTATCTATCATCTGTCATCTATTTATCATCTATCATCTATCTATCATCTATCTATCATCTATCATCTATCTATCATCTATCTATCATCTATCTATCTATCATCTATCTATCATCTGTCTATCAATCTATCTATCATCTATATCTATCTATCATCTATCATCTACCATCTATCTATCATCTATCTATCTATCATCTATCATTTATCTGTCATCTATCATCTATCTATCTATCTATCATCTATATCTATCTATCATCTATCTATCTATCTATCATCTATCTATCATCTATCATTTATCTATCATCTATCATCTATCTGTCATCTATCTATCATCTACAATCTATCATCTATCATCTATCATCTATCTATCATCTATCATCTATCTATCATCTATCTGTCTATCTCTCTATCATCTCTATGTGTATCTGCCTTTATTAAAAATTGTGTTCACACCAATAGCTCTGATTCCATCCTATCACAATAGAGTTCATCCTGCTTTCAATACCCACCCCCCTCCTTCTCTGAGAAACTTAGCTCCTATCATCCTCGATATGTTTATTTATCTGATCAGTTCCCCTCTGTGTTACTGCTTTCCCACTGCTGTGGCCTCACTGTGACACGAAGCTTCAGGGCCTCTCATGTGCATGGACACCTATGAATGCTGTGAGTTGACAGGGGTTCTAGCACCTTCTTTTTTTTTTTTTTTCTAGCACCTTTTTGATGGGAAGGGAAAGCCAGGTCATAACCAGGACAATTTTGCATGTCAGCATTTTTGGTAAATTGCTTGAAGAAATCTCAGAAGAAAGAAACTGGAATGTCAAAGGTGTCTATTATTTGTTGGGATTTTTTTCCCTCATTCTAAATAAACATTTACTTTCAGCAGTTAGTTTTTTAATAAAAATTGTATAGTTTTATCCTGAGATAAGGTTCTCTAAACTGAATAAGATTAGCTACCCCAAATTCTAAATATTTACTTTCAGCAGCTACTTCTTTTGTATTCTTTTTCTTAGATAAGCTTCTCTAAATTCAATAAAGTTTAAGCACCCTAAATTCTGGATTTGCCCGTCTATACTATGTATTTCAGATGCATTTTCTGATTTACAGCAGGGCCCATAGGCAAGCTTTGTGATTGTCAAATAAAGACACTGAACCTCTGACAACTTAGATCATTTGCTCAAAATCACACAGCTTGGAATTTGAAGCCAGCTATTCTGACGTCAAGTCCACTGCTCTTTCTCATATATCACACTCCCTCATGGATTATAACCTTGATGTAATGATGGGTCGGAGTTGAAGAGCTACTCCTTTAGGGAGCAGACAGTTTTTTTATGCTTGTTGAAATATGAGTAGGGAAAATATCTTTGCTTTTTCTCCACTAGGCAGGAAGTGCCTGCAAAGTGTACAGATTAGTGTAGACCCTAGGGAGGAGTTGACAAACTACAGCCCACAAGCCAAATCTAGTCTGCCAACTGTCTTTTTTCCCCCTGCTTGTTTTTTGTACAGCCTGAGAGCTAAGAATGGCTTTTACATTTTTTAACTGTTGAAAAAAAAATGTAAGAGCAATATTTTGTGACAAGTAGAAATGACAAATTCATATTTCAGTGCTCATAAATAAAGTTTTATTGACACAGATATGCTCATTCATTTATGTATTATTTCATGCACTAATACAGAGTTGAGTAGTTGCAACTGAGACTGTATAGCCACAAAGTTTATCATGTATCTACTACTATCTGGCCCATTCTGGAAAAAGCTTGCCAACTCCTGAACTAAAATCACACACTCATCTGCCTTTAAGACTTGGCACCACCATTTACTAGTTGTATGTCTGTGAGCATTTTATCTAAGTCTTCATGCCCTATTTTCCTCAGATAGAAAGTGAGGATAACAACGGTGTTCACTTCAGTGGTTTATTACAAGAATCAAATTTAGCATAGGAAGCCCTCTGTAAATGTTAGTGTGCAAGTATATGGATGTTGGAAAAAAATTACATTTTTTTAATTTGTCTAGGACAAATTAAATGATGGTTCAGCTCCCACATATTAAGACTGGCAGGTAAACTTACCTCCATCATTTTTGAGGGGGCCCTCTCCCCCTCCTTTGGGATCATGCAAGAATCCCAGAGGCTCAGGAGCATCCCCAGAGAGGTTTGTTGTAGGTGATCCCCGTTGGTCTCCTTGATCCAGCCCACATGGCTTAACCCCAGCCAGGGAGCTCTGCTAGTGATTCCCCCTCATGGCCAGCACAAGAGATCATGGGACCTTCAACACAGCTCCCATACCTGAAGCCCCAGGTATCACAACACTTTTCTCTCCCAAGCTCTGCCCATCCCTGGGCACTGTGTGGAAGCAGAGGGCTGATCTATTTGTGATACCCTTTATCAGGCTATTCTTCCCAGGCTCCTGAATCCAACTCTGATTTCAGGTCAACCATTCCCATTGTCTTCATGGAGAAAGGATCCTCCCCATGCAGCCTCCTTCTTCTCTGAGAGCTCAGTTCTCAGCCTCTGTGAGCCCCGAGGCATCTGAATGCCTCACAAGGCCGTGCAGGTGAAAAAGCTGAGCGTAAGACAACAGGGTGAGGCAGGAACTGTGGCAAACTTGCCCCTGCTCCTTGCTTCCTGCCAGTGGTTGCCATTTGGGACCAACATCTCCAGATGTTCTACTTGTTCAAGGGAGGCTGTAAAGCTGCGTAGTTACGTGAAAATTTCCATTAAAAAAATACCTTGTGGAGGAAAACACTCTGGAGGCTGCACCTGGCTTAAAGGCAGCCAAAAACCCTAGGTTCTCTAAAAGTAAATAAATAAGGCTTCTAGCTCCTCTGGAGGTAGGAAGACCCCAGACCTAACTACGTTCTTGGCAGGGAAAAAATACCTCTCCTGCTCTCAACCTGAAACCACACAAATAAGACAGAATTAATTTCTCAATCAACATTATTTGGGCATATTGCTATTAGTTATTATTTTACTGCCGATCACGTAAGAACAGTACATGTCTGGCACATAGCTAGCCCTCAATAAATGTTTATTATTACTATTTTATTAATGATATTACCCCCTCTCCACCCTATTTTGGAATATTTTAGGAGTGGAATCCCAGCGGGGCACCAGGAGGGTGTGTTCGTGTGAGTATGTGTGTGTGTGTCGGGGACTGACCTGTGACAGACACATTCACAGAGCTCCAATTCCAGCTACGAGGAGCCTGCAGGTTGACAGGTGGCGTTACCGCCACCTGCCGTCCAGTTCGCCAAACTGTCACTGCTCACAGCCGCGCCCGCAGGGCAGAGATGCTCACCCGGCTGGGGCTTCTGGGCTGAAAATCAATCGTCCCCTGCAACACACGCACACACACACACTCACACACACTCACACGCACGCACGCACTCTGCAGGCCGGCTCCATCACTGCCTGGCCCCAGGGTGGCCAAACACAGAGCGCCGCCTTTTAGATCCCTCCTGACCTGGCGACAGGAGTGGCCTGTCCAGCTACCAGGGGAGGGGGACTAGGAGAAGAGCGAGCAGGCGCGGGGACCCCAGGGGCCCAGACTGAGGGCAGCAAACAAGAACGTCGGGGACACGCACGGCTGCGGGGGGTGTCCGGTGGGCTCGCCCCGCTCTGCCTCTTTTCCTTCCCTTATCAGAGGCAGCATGACTCACTCCTTTGTTTCTGGAAAAATATCTGTACTAGCCCGAGGCGGAGTTCACCCCGCCCGCACTCATCGGGAGTCGCTTGCCTATTCGCTGCGCCCAGCAGCGCTCGCCGGGGACGCGGGCAGGATCCTCACGCGCGCTGACAGCCGCCGTGATGGCTGACACCGAACCAGCGACCTTCCGAGCCCTCCTCCCAAGCGCTCCGGGATGTGCTTGGCGGTGGCGCTCGCCCGCCGGCGCGCACCGCTGCTCCCTCGTGGCTGATGCGGGCATCGCAGCAGCGCCCATCCCACCGCCCACCTGCAGCCCCTGCAGCGTCACCTCTGGGTGTTTTTCAAAGGGAGCATTTTTACAGCTCCATTCAGCGGCTGGGGATGGGAGATGTGGCTCTCAGGTTAATTACTAATGAATGAGAAGGGGGTGTGTGTGTGTGTGTGTGTGTGTGTGTGTGTAGGAGAGAGGGGGGAGAGAGAAGCTATAAGAGCATGTTTGTGACAGGATAATGGAGAGGAGAGAAAGGAATAGGAAAAATGAAGGAAATTAAAAAGCCAGAGAGGCAAAGTGACAGTGATGTGGGAATAGAATGACAGCAAAGGATGCAGAAAGAACGCGGGGAGCAACAGTTTGATGGGAGACGGGAGGGGACTTATGCATGAAAAAGAGGGGAGGGTTTGACATCTGTGAGAGGTAAAGTTTCATTTCGGTGAAGTGAACCTTGTGAACATTTCAATATACCTCTCGCCTATTTTACATCCCATTTTGTTTGGCAGCTGCTAGAAATGAGTTTCCATTTTTCTGTCTTGTTTTAATATTCTCATGTCTCCCACATCACTAGATCGTCAGAGGCAGAAACAATTATGCCATACATTCCTGTCTGACAGAGCCCCCGGGTGCTCCCGGGCTTATTCACGCTGCCTTGCCCAGCCGCCATCAGCCACATCTGCTTTTGTTATCTGATCCAGGTTTCAAGCTCACTCTCTCTCCACTGACCTCTATGGGCTAGTTTGTCCTTTGGGAAATAGACCAGTAGCCTCTCAGAATCCAAATGTAGGTGACACACACTCTCACAAAGGCTTCTGCCACCTAGTCATCAACAAACAAACAAAGCAAAGCAAAGCCCAATAGCAACAGATAGCTTCAAAAATGAGTTCTTTTGAATCACATCTGTAACTCCTGACCTCATCCCTTTCATCTTCTCTAGAAGTACAAAAAAAGAAGAGAGGTTTCTGCAAGGTCTATGCCAGCTATTGCTCGCACAAGCAGTGAGACGTTGAAAGGGATTTTCCCTACCCCAGGCTCAGTTACTATTTGCCAATATTACCCGATCTTGTTCCAGATTTGGGGGCGGGGGTCACATTTAGAAAGCCTGGATAGGATGATAAAAACTGTTTTGGCAGGAGATAACTCAATGCATATGGGCGTGGGCAGTGATGCCCAAACTCACTCACCACAACAAATGGTCTCATGAAAATGTTTTGGTCAATACAGCTTAGTTTGCCATACGAGGAGTGGTTGCCTATCAGCATGATTGAATGGGGAGGGAGTGTTGGGCATCTCATGGTCACTCAGAGGGAGCTCTCAGCGGGGTGGCCATCTTGGTGTTTGACCCTTATTCTGGAATATATTCTAGGAATGCACTTTGGAGATAAAATATTTCTCACTGAGGTTAATGGATGGTGATGCAGATAAGAAATAGGAAGAGAAAAATGTGTTGGGCCCTCAAAATGCAAACCCTTTTTGTAATATGGTTATTATCAAACAGGGAGACATATATTACTCTTGTCTCAACCTGTGAGGGTCCGAAGATGCTCTGCAGGGCCAAGGTAAGACAACCCTGTAGAGGAGAAGCATGTTTACCATAGGTTTTTCAGAGACAGTTGACGATGTGTCTTCACATCATTAAATAATCGTTTAATTATCTTCCTCATATTTGAACATTTACATTTCACTTCCTCGGTTTCCTTTTCACTCCTTTTTGACAGCTCTTTCTGCTTGACTCTGCTTAGCGTGTTTTCTTAACATCCTCTATCAGAGGTTCAGCCAAGGAGCCCATACTTTAGTGGGTTTCACTGTAGCTGCAACAGGCTGAGTCTGCAGTAGAGGTCAATGCGTGCGTCTCAGCTCCACGCTCAGTGCTGTGACATGAGAGCCGTCTCAGAGAACTCGGAGGAGTCTGTGGACCTACGCTGTGGAGCTGAGAGGGGGACCCTCTCTAACTGTATTTTCTATTGAGATTGGAAATGTGGTGTGCGTGTGTGTGTGTATTAACCACCCCCACGACGTACATACTAGTATTTCTTACACTTATGCACAAATTTACCACTTTATAAGCCTCAGTGGTTTGCCTTCAGCTTTGGAGTGAGAGTAGAAATACCAGTCCCTATAGTAACTGTCACCCTAGGGTTGAAAAATACAAACATTTATCAAAATCTCACATGGACCAATAAACTTGCTCTCTGTATTGGATAACTGAGACTACCAAAACAAAATGCCACAGACTGGGTGACTTAATCAATCAATCAAGAAATTAATTTTCTCATAGTTCTGGAGGCTGGAAGTCCAAGATCAAAGTGCCAGCTGGGTTGGTTTCTCCTGAGGCCTCTGCATGGCTTGCAGATGGTCACGTACTTGGTGTGTCCTCACATGCTCTTTTTCTTGTGTGTTTTCATCCCTGGTATCTCTTCTTTTTATGAGGACACCATTCATATTGGATTAAGGCCCCACCCTTATGACCTCATTTAACTTTGATTACCTCTTTAAAGGTCTTATCTGCAAACACAGTCATATTCTAACGTTCTGGGGGGCAGGGGGTGTCTAGAGCTTCAACTATGAATTTTGAGGGGCCACTATTCAAACCATAACCCCCTCCCAGCAGATTCGCATGGGCTAGTGAAGCTGGCAGCTGAGAGTCCTCTTCTGGGTTCCACAGGGAGAGAGGTCTGTAGTGGAAACCACACTAATGTTAGACCAGAAGGCCTAGAGGTCAGGAGCTAGGGTACCACTATTCAGCCAGCTCTGTGTCCTTGGTCAGGCAGTCAGTTTTCTGAGGCTTAGTTTCCTTATCTGTGAAACACGGACTAACTCTTCACATCCCACCGTTAGTTATCATTGCATTCATTATTACTATGTGGTGCCCTGGGATAACCATGTAAAGAAGTTCTGTGAAATGATATATGCTGCTTCAATATATAGTAATGTTATAGTGAATCTTCTGAGTGGTGACTTTCCTTTGCGCTAGGAGATAACATTGTGGTTAAGAGTGGTGCCTGTGGAAGATCTGAGTTTGGATTCCAGTCTGTTCGTCTCCTTTGGGCCATCGTTTAATTTTGAAAGATTCAGTTTCTCTCCAAATACCATGGGACTAATAATATCAGCAGTCGTACAAAACTCATATGACGATTCAGGAAAACAAAACGTATAATACGTGTGGGCTTGAAAATGGTTTATTTATCACCACTGTCAACAATGTGTGTCTGTAAAGTCTTCCCTTGCCTTTGCCCACATCACCTTAACCTCCAAATGGAGTTCGGCCCCACACTTGATTTGGGGTTCCTGAATAATCTTCATGACACCCTTTTGTGCCAACGACTGCAATTCTTTCTTCAGTAGGTTCTCTCTCCTCTTCCTCCTTTCCCCTCGCCAGCTTTCAGTGGGATGGAGCTCTGCAACTTTGTAAAGATGGAAAAAGCACTCATGAATCCTCCTTTCAGACGTATCACCTCCTCTCCATTAGAGCAATCCCATGTCATGTCACACACAAGCGTCACAGCTGTTGCTTCTAACAGGCAGTGCTGATTGACTGCCACCACTTCACCTCGCTTAACACTCTTTCAAAACATCCCTCTCAGCCTGAAGCTTGAGGAAGCTGGCGGGAATGAGGACCGAAAAACAGTATTCCCCTTCTTACAGGGGCCTCTCAGGACCTAGAACAGCGCCCAGCAAGCAGTGCGAGCCGATGGGTATTTGGGTAATGAGTGAATACATGAATGGTGTGTTGACAAGAGAGTAGCCAAAACACTAAACCTGTTTTTCAGTGACAGATAATACATGGGGAAAATCCCAGAAGGGACAGTGATAGAGGATGGCGTGAAGCTTAAAGTCGAGGAAACGTGTGTGTGTGTGTGTAAGAGAGAGGAGCAGGAGGTACAGTTCAGAATCAGTTTTTTTTTAATTGAATGAAAGATTCTTTAAATACTACACTGCTTTACAATTTAGTTTCACACACATGATTTCATAGAATCCCATAATAACTCTTTTTTTCTCCTACCCGTACATTGCCCCTTCTGCCGCTTTCCAAGCATCAAATCGTTTAAAAGTCAAAGGAGGAATCAGGACACTGCACACAATAAAGGGTTCTGAAAAGCTACCCCTTCTGTTTATAAACCGTTCACAGCGCCATCTTTTAGGGATCCAGTTCAACTTGGACCCAGCTCTAGCCAATCATAGTCTGTTTGGCCAAACGGTAGGACTCTGAAAGGCTCATTAAAATGCTGTATTTGCATCACGAAAGGATTGACTTATACGTCATTGTCAAATGTCTGTCTTTCCAGCCCGACTTAAACTCCAGTGGATAGGAGCTTGCCCTCAGGGAGAAAGTGGAAAATCCAGCGTGGTGCCTGGCCCACTGCAGCCTCTTCATGAAGACTGCATAGCACGGTATTTGGTATCCGTGTCTTCACCCCCTCCAGAGTTTTTTCCGACCACTCCCACTGAACAACCTGTTAACTACGGATCAGCAACCTTGCATCAGCAGCTGCCACACCCCTCTGCATGCTTCTCCCTTTTCAGGTTACATTTTGCACCGCGTCAACAAATGGTGGTTTTCTCTCTCTCTCCGCCTTGTCTGGCCACGGGTGTCTTCACTTAGCTCTCCTTTCTTTTCATAGCTACATCGCGCGCGTGCCGATCTCCAATTAGTTACTTTGTTATTTATGTGATGATATTTTAGGGCATATTTATTTCAAAAAAGGATAATGTGTTTAGCAAATGTTATATATGCAGGTGGTTTTAAGTGGAACTAAATGCGGCAATTAATGCTAACGAGTCTGCTGTTAATGTAATATTTTTGGTGTCAGAATCATGCATCACTGGGCGTTGGAGCCTCAGTTTGTTCAACAGATGCTGATTTTAATGGCTACATTCTCCTCCCATGGATAAGTGAGCTTTAGTTAAATGTACCATTAAAAATAACCATTTAAAATGTTAATGAAAATAGAGGCTGTATCCACCAGGAATTTTTGTTTTAACCTCTGCTTTATTACGTCTTATTTTCAGAAGGACTTTGGGGAGGTGAGGAGCCTATTGCCTGTGTAAGGTGCTTTAAACAGGAAAAGAAAGAAAAGAAAAGGAAAGCTCGGTTCTTTGCAGTTCAGATGTAGTATAGATAGGCAAGCGCAAGAAGAAGGGATCCGTGGGGAAGGTCAACATCACAGCAGCCCAGGGACTGAAGGCCTGTATTGTTAACACTAACCATACTTGGAAACGAACTCTCTTGTGTTTGCAGTTCTTGTTTGTTTTCAATGTTCATTTAGGATGTGAGGCAGTATTGGGTAATGGGGGTTCTTGGTAGTTCAACTAGTTGACACTCAAATATCTTGTCTTCCTGAAAGTACTATGATTCCATCACAAATTAGGATCAAAGAGGGAAAAATACCAAGATGTCGCTGCTTAGGAATAAGGATCTGACCCTTGCTAAACATCAAGAGGCCTGGATTGGGCTCTCTCATGGGAAGATGGAGTTTGTATAACAAAGGATTAATAGATTCCCAGGGAGAGCTCTGTACCTTTCTCCGTTGTATCACTAGTTGTGCCCTGAGACAGATTCTCCAGGTCTCAGAACGTGGCTGCGTGGTGACCGGGGATAGGGTAGAGGGATGTCTGTGGTTTTGGGGGGGTCCATGTGTATTTAATGGGTATGACCCAGGCCACCTCTTGACTCGCTGTTTCCTTAGCTGGGCTACCTAAGTCTCCAGGCCTGGCTAAATCAGTCAGGGAGGTGTAGCTGGTACCGGCTGCGGAAGGGCTACCTAGGTGGGGATTGGCCAGACCTGGGGAGCATAAGGAGCTTTTTCAAGGGCACAGTCCAACACTATTGCTTGTAGGAACTGACTCTATCCAGAAGGAATTTTCAGTCCTTCCCCAGGCGAGTCCTCTTGGATCTGGGAGCTTTCATTTTCTTTTTTCTTGCAGAATTTACTCAAATAATAATGTATCTGGGTGAACTGATGCTACTTGAAGGGTATGAAATCTCAGAATTGCTGGCTCAGAGCTTGAGAGTTTACAAATTAAGGCAAGAACTCAGTAGTGCAAGTTAGACTAATGGTCTAGGAGCCAGAACATAAGAGAAGGGTAGAGAGGCACGTTCACAGTCCAAGGGTTTGGAGTCCAAGTGGTAATAGCATAGAGGTGTGTGGGTGGGGCCTGCGGTTGCTGCAGCACAGCTTTACATTGACAACTGCCTGGGAACTTCTGATGGCTCTTAGGCTGGAGCTGCTTTGGGTTACAACTGCACCATTTCTCTTAACCGGACAAGCGTCATTCCCTGCTCCTGGGTTTCTGACCAGGATCTACCTCTGGTGCTCGCTCCCACTAGTAGGAGCATCCTCTCCAGGCACACAGAAACTGAGATAGAGGTTCTTTGGGAAATAGGAGTCTTTGCTCCCAGATCAGTGGATATCTAATTTGATCTGGGAGGCTAGACAGGGGCAGGGTGAGCAGATGGAATGATACAAAGTAAAGCTAACGTGGCCAGTCAAAATTTCACACTGTCCCCTGGAGTGAAGACCTAACGTCTTGTTAAAACAGACACCAAGTCTGCCAGCACCTTCTCATTGCGGATGGTTGGGTCTATGAGAGGTGGTTCCGTTAGATGATGTACCCGCTCCGTACATGTTCTCACACACAGCTCCCAGGGTTCACTGTAGATCATTAATAGTATGAGTTTCTTTAGTCAGGGAATAATAGCTTTGACTGATGGAAATCTACCCCATCTGGGCAGTCTCCAGTCTAGGGAAGAGAAGGGAACAACTTAGGTAGGAAAGTGGAAAGAGGACCTTTTTCTCTTCCCAGCAAAGACCATTAAGACTTGTCTCAGGATTACAGGCAGCCAAGTTTTCCATATTTGTGTAACAATTTTGTGTGTGTGTAACGGAGGGATCTGCCTTTTCTTCCAAAGATTTAAATTCAGACATCTTCCACAGCTGTGGTGAGGTTATAGTGACTGGTAGAAAAGAATTCCACATGGAATCAATTTGTTGGTTGCATTGAATACAACTCCGTTCTATTGTGACAAATGTTGATAAGCCATTAGCCTTTCGCCATGCTAGTGCTGAAAGAACCACGAGGGTGGAAAAGACATGGTCCTTTCCTTAGGAGATCACAGACTCACCTTCCTCCTGGTTTCACCTGCTGTTTTGGACATACTTTTAAACAGATGGGGGTAGAAATAAAGGGGGTAGAAAATGGAGGAATACGAGAAGGAATTTCTTCTGGGCTACCAATGGTAACAAAGCCTCAAGCTGGTGTTAACTTTTTAAACCTGAAGCTTCTGTGGCTTAAAGGAAATGAAATCTCAAGCCAGCTGGGGACAATGCTAATTGGGACTCAAGTGGTTTTTCACAAGATCGGTCATGGGAGGTATATAATAAAGACTTTAGCTAGCCTTCGTCCCCAGTTCCTGGGAGGTAATCTCTAAATCCTTGGAATTTTCTAAGTAACAGGAGTTTCTTTGTTATTTCATGTTCGGCCCCCTTGGACCACACTTGATAGTTTAGGTAATGAGGGGATAAATGGTGGGCCCCTGGATAGTTTATGCTAACAAGATGACTCAGGGTGGGGCTGGCTGTGCCAGAAAGGCTGGCCAGCCATGTGGTTAGAGCACTGGGGCTCTGAGTCACGTGCTAGTGATATCAGCCTGACCTCTTGGCAAGGGAGGAGGCCTGGAAGATTGAGTTCAGCTGTGTAGCCAGTGATTCAATCAATCATGCCTAAGCAGTGAAACTCCAATAAAAACTCCAGGCGTCACAACTTGGGTGAGCTTCCCCGGTTGGCCACGCTGTGCATGGTCGCCCGTTGATGTGCTTGGAGGGTGATGTGTCCTGACTCCACAGGAAGAGGACAGTGGAAATTTCATGTTTGGGACTCTCTCAGACCTTGCCCTACATGTGTCTCCCTTTGGCTGATTCTGATTTGTATCCTTTTGTACAATAAAACTGTGAGCATAACACTTTCCTGAGTTCTGTGGGTCATTCTAGAAATGATTAAATCTGAGAGGTTAGTGGGACGCTCCTGAATTTGTAGCCAGCTGATCAGAAATGAGGGGGGCCTGAGGTCCCTGAATTTGTGGCTGGTGTCTGATGTGAGGGCTGTCTTGCTTGAGAACTGTGGCTTTAACCTTGAGTTTGGCAAACTCATTGAAGGAGGGCGCTTGCAAGAGTTTTATATAAAATTCAAATCTGGGGAGATTGAGGCCAATTTTAAACCGTCTCTTTGAACCAGAGGGGAGCAGAGGTTTTGCGTCTGTCTGAGACCCTCTGCTGATTGTTGACTGTGGTCATGAGTGCCCCTCCCTCTCCCTGTCCCCCACCACCCACCCGATTTGGGGTCAGTTCTCTTGTTTTTTCTGACCCAGTTTGGCAGCTTGCGGTCAAACTTCACACCCTCCTGATCACTTCTGATGCACAATTCATCTACCTCACCTCTTTGTGTTGCTTACTTCTCGTTTCCTCCTGCCACCTCCTGTCCATCCTGTGCAATGTGATAGGATTCCATAGAGATTCTGCAAACATGTGGTGAAGGTAACAGCTCTCAGCAAGAACAGAGAACAAACTGCTTATTTGATAAGGAAAAAAAAAAAGTGGCTTCAGAAGGTAATTTATTTCCTCTTACTGCTATTAGGCTGGATCTTATTAAAACTCAACCTTAAAGATAACCCCTATTATGGAGATTTTAAAGGAGTATATTCCCTAATGACCTAATGATTTTTGGTATCCTGTCTTAAGGTCTCACTTAAGTCGAACAATCAAAAATTCGTAATGCTTTATCAGTAGCTTTCTAATGGTGATTTCTGTTTATTTCTTATGATTCCTTAAAGGAGAAAAAGAAAAAAAACTTTCAGAGACTCTCTTTGCTTAGATGAAGACACTTATTTTAAATACCACATGCTCTTCTGTGATAGAAGAGACGTTGACAGAGGGCCTGCAAGTGATTCTTCAGTGTGCGGTCCACCCCTTCTTCACACAGTTTTCATTATTATTGGCTTCATTTCCTATCTTATTCATGAAAAACTTCCAAGAAGCAGTGCAGTCAACCACAAGATCACTGACTCAGGTCAATGAAGACACATCTCCTTTTCACGTTTATTTCATTTTGTTTTAAGATCACAGAAGAGCAGAGCATTCATACGTGTAAAGTAACAGAAGAGAGGAACAGAATTTAAATACACTTAAAAAGAAAAGGAAAAAAGCTTTTTTTTAATTTTAATTTTTTTAAACACACACTGCGCTTTTTATTTTCCTTCACAGAGCTAGTATCCAGGGAAAAAAAATCCACCCAGTAAACAAATATAAAAAAACCTCAAACAACAAAAAATCCAAACAAAAAAAAAATGGCCATGAGTTTTTGTCATCAAAGAAAGTTTTGTTTATGTCTACAGGAATGAAAAAAGGAATATATTCATATATATATATATTTATATGTATATAACACTGTTAAGAAGGAGAATTCTAACCCAGAGCAGGATTTATACACCCTTCAACAGAGCAGTGAGAAGGAAGGGGTGACCCAGGGGCAGGGGAAGGAAGTTGGAGGCTTTCTCCCATGCTTCTCTCCTTCTGTAATTTCCTCACTTTATCCTTCTCCCTCTCCCAGTAAATACTTAGGGAGTAGAACATGGTCATAATTCACCAGGATGAAACTTTATTCTCTGGTGAATAGCCAAGACTTAGGCAAGTGATTTAAAAAATAAAGAAAGAACGGCTCCAGATAGCTTAGAATTACTGCTGCGTGCCAGGAAGCTAGTGGTTCAAAGGGTTTTCTTCATTTGCAAGAAGCAGATTTTTACTCTGTGCCTGGCTTTACATAGAGAGGGCTTGTGCAGAGAAGAATGTAGCTGTGGGAGTCGCCCAGGAGCATCACTCAGAAAGAGGCACCTCTGAAATCACCCTGGAAATGGGGAGCTGTCCCACGGGCAGGTCATTCTCTCACTTGAGTTTCATACATACTCTAAGCACATTGTAAACCTTCATCTATAAAGAGCGATACTAATGCTGGGGAAGTTATGAACAATCCTCGTTTTTCAGTGCACAGGAGACTAGGATTCTTTCTGTTCTCTTAAGCAATGCATGAAAAGCTACCATTGGACAGATGCTAAGTTGAGCATCTAGGATGGCATAGGGCTATACTTTGATGGGTCAAGACAAGTGCACCTGTACTCAATCCATCCAGAACATGCCACAAGATGGTAATTCCTCAATAATCACCCGAGAAACCATCCTCTCTACTTATGCTCTGCTCGGAGTACTTCACTCTCACATTTGATTTTGGCCTTCACCACTCATTATATTCAGCTCTGTAACCTGCTAAAATGTTTGTTCTTGTCCTATTTTCAACTTGTCTTTTTAAAATGGTATTGACTTGTACTTTTTGAAAATGAGGTTTGTTTTCTCTTCATCCATTTACTTGACTACATAGCCTATAAGTCAAGTTTAGGGAAACTTATGCCATGAGAAGTTCCTTCCAAAACAAAATATATTATCTTGCCCGTTTCTCATAAAATAGTCTTTGAACTTGTGTGGGACCACGTGCTTATGGCCACCAGCACAAGCAAAGAATTTTAAGGACAACCATTTATTATCACAAGGCACTTGGCCCCGGATGAGAAAAATCTGATGTTTCCCTTCATATGCACAACCTCCTCATTTATTACACGCCTAATACCTAATCCGGCTATTTTCTCCCTAAGAAAGATTATTAGAATATAGTTCAACAGTTAGATTTTATAACATTTCAGCTAAAGAAACAGTTCCAGCTCTCTCAATGCCATCAGTATAATTTGAATATGTCCCTTCTCTACATTGCTAAGAAACGTTGATCAGAAGAGAATTATAGAACCAGTCCAGGGACCCTGTATTCTAGAAAGTTTTGGCTTTTTGAAATGGAGATGATGGAATGATGGTTCTGAGAAGTGACGATCACACTAGATCAAAGAGATCAAACCAGAGACGACAAATAGCTGCTTAGAATGAGGAACTGGGCACAGAGCTGCATAAGAACTAAATTCTTAGAATCAGAGAGTTTAGAGATGACAGAGGTTTTAGAGATGTCATCCAAACTTCTCACTTTCAGGCTGAGAAAACCAAGACTCAGAAAGGTTAACTAATTTGCCTAAGGTCACATGGCTTGCTCGTAGGCTAGACCCAGGGCTAAAACCCAATTTTCCTGACTCCCAATCCACCTTCCATCTACCTCACTTTATAACATTGTCATTTATCTTGGGTAGAAGGGTGTACTTTAAGCGTGGTATTAATTTGACCTAAATTTCTTTCAAAAACAATCTTTGCAGAAAATTCATGTGGTGCCTGAAGTGATCTCTTTGATGACTCCTTATGTACCAGCTGTGCCGACTGCAGAAGACGTATAATATGTCATTCTGTTAAACACATCAGACAGTTCAAAAAGACTTCAAGAGAACGTGCCTAGAGATATTTCCGATTAAAATGTCCCTGTCCTCATTTGCAATAGTCAGGATAGATATATAGAAAATAGGTCTACCAGCTTAAGTGAGAGGAGCTCTTTCCTAGGGTGATTTGGCAAGATATTTCTCAAGGATATAGCATTTTTTTAAACATCCTTCAATTTCTTAGGATTGAGATGAGAAAGCAGCTATCCCAATGTCTTTGTTGGCTGGAAAATAAAAACTGAGTTATATTTTGCTCATTAAGGTATAGGTGACTTACTTTTCTTGGAGCTATTGAAATGAGACTTCTTAGGTGGTAAGCAAGAAATAACAAGAAGACACTTGAGAGCTGATGTAACAGACACATGAGCCCTTAGAACTCCATCCTTCCTGTCTCTTTGTTTCCCTTGCTCTGGGGTCAGGTGAGACAACTGTGGCAACGGTTGGGAGAAACTCCACTTAGGTCCTGAAGGAACAAAGAGGTGGCCTCCTGTGACCTGGGCAGGATGTGAACCTTTAACAATTCTGTGGGTCTGCTTCCTTTTGCTGAGACAACCTCGTGTTTGGGCTGTTAGTCATCCTTCTTCCCATTCTGACCTGTGACATGCTTTGGTTTTTATTTGTTTTTATTTAATTTTTTTCTTTCAGATTCGTAGGTTTAGCTGAACTTGGGCCCTGCATGAAAAATGAAGTTTACATAGTTTATATTATGTACATAAACTACTGATTTACATTGATTTACACATGATTGGTGCCTAATTTATTAATCAGCACACAGTATGTAAATGCGCCGAAAGGAAATCAAGATTTTGAAATAAGTTTTCCATAATATCCACAAACATTTACGCCGGGGTAAATGTTAAACCTACACCTTAACGTTAACACCAGCTTGCTTGCCAACGGGAAAGGCATGTACGTTGCTGGGTGAAGACAAATTCTTTCTGGAATATCAGTTGCCCACATTTAACAACATAGCTGCAAATGAGAACAGCAGTTTACTTCCCTTCCACTACATGCACATAACTGTAAACTCCATTTTGCATTTAGTGAGACATTTACAGATGTTATGCCAACCGCTATGGAAAATTTACACCACTGGAGCAAATGCAGTCTTTGGAGAAGAAATATTTTAAACACTTAAGAAAGAAGGAGCCTTCCTAAATTGCATTTGCATTTCTTAACTCAGGGTTGTAGCTAACCATTTTTGTGGTGTGTTTAATATGTGCCTTGAAAATATTAATAGTTTTTGGAGGTCAGATACAGCGTTGCACTTATATTTCTATAAAAAATGATAGTTATTAGGAAGCAAGACTAAATACAGGCTGAAAGGTTATGAAGTTGAAGAGAAAAATAAGGCCATGGTTATTCCCACAGGACATGGTCCATAAGCAAATTCCTTTTAAACAAATCATTACAAAGTAGAAAAATGGGGCTCCACGTCTTTCTAAATGAAGCAGAGCTCTTTTTTTTTAAACCAAATTCAGTACTTTTCTTCCTTTTAAGTTTAAATCATTATTCTAGATTTGTTTTATAATACATACAATATTGTAAATATAGCATCTGTAAACATAAGATTTAAAAAAAGTACATACACATATATATCACTTTTTCCACAAATAATTTAAGACCTGCACAAAAACAAAATGGGAAATTCTGGAACACAAGCCAATAGAAACAGTCAAACCACAGCCAACCTGGGGGTGGACCCTATCATTCTGGAGTGGTTAAGAAGCTAATAACTCAGTAGGTAATAACTCAGAAACAATTTCATGCTGAGGAGTTTAGTTTTTGTGTGCAAAGGAGGTAAGTCCATTTTTGGAGGAGAAACAGATTTTTGTTTCTGTCCTCCAAGAACGTGAAAATCACGAGTACTTTTACAAGGTCTCTATGAATAGCCCCAATTGTCTGAAGATGTAGTAAAAACAAATGGCCAGGGCAAGGGTGACGTCTGTCTGACTTGGAAGACAAGGCAAAGGTCAATCGGACAATTCCTCCCAACAGAAAATGCAAGGACTTTTCCCTAAGCCTTAGTTCTTTTAGGGCAGAGGGATTTTATGTCTCAAAACTGGAAGGACTGTTCCTCCAACAAGGGAAAAGCTTCTGATGAACGATTGCACAGAGGATATAATTCTGCAGTTGTAGAACCTAGGATAGTTTTCATCCTTCAGGAAGTGCCCTTGGTCAAGGTCATCACTGCTTTAGTTAACTGCAAGTCAGGTCTAAGGATTTTATTTTATGAATGGTGGAGTTTCACGTTGCATACAAAGGACATTAAATATATTAGCCATTCAGATTAATTGATGTATTTCACGCCTCTCAGTATATTGTTTCCAACCAGTTGGTTCTTTTCATTGTAGAGTTTCAAGCTTTGATTACCAATGGACAAAATTCTTGAACAAAGTTATCACACTGTGATGAACTAAATTCCAAGAAAGCCCATGTTTAAACTTATTCTTTTGGTGTCAGTCCTCTGGCTTCTACCTTTTTCCCAACCTTTCTCCAAACTATGCTTTCTTCCATTTATCACATCGCTTAAAAGCATCCTCAAACCTATGAGATTTCTGGGGTCAATGATTGCTCTGAAACAGGATACAGGACAAAAATCCCAGATCCTACCAGAGATATATGCAAACACCACAACATTCAGTATATGTTTAATTATGTTTAATATGTGGGCCATTATAATAAAACTCAGGGAACAAATGGTGCTGACATGGCAAAGACATTCCTTTCAATGGATAATCTCCTTCCATAAAGCAAGACCTTGTCTTTAGAATAGGGTAGAGACAATAAGAATTCTAGGTGTATAATGAAAACCTGTGACATGCCATGGGAATCTGTTCCTGAAATTGATACTAAACTGAATTAACTCCTGTTACTTTCCTCTTCTTATATAGCTTTAAATTAGCATGCACTCCACTGAAGCTTCCACTTAAGGATATGGCTGACTCTTCAATATATGGGAAATATTGATCATCAAGATGATGAGCTTTTATTCCTGTACTAAGAAGACCAAACTGTTAGAGAAATCCCTGATTGTCAATAAATCAATGTTGCGTAGGAATATGGGTCACCTTCTCTATGTTTTAGTAGCTACCATCTCAGATAAGAATTTCCATCCTGTTTCAGGATCTGCCACAAATACTTTTACCCACCCCAAAGCCCAACCTGTCCTTCTGGTTCATGTCTAAACTGCAAAATTGTAAAAGAAGTCTGGTGACAAGCTTTTAAAACAAACAACAGAATCCCGTAGAAGAGATTAAAATTACTGCTCATAAAGGAGTTCATTACCCTCAAAGACAAGACTCATCGCAAAGAGCCTTCAGTTAATAAAATCTATCAAGATAAATTTCACATTTATTTCCTTCCTTCCTTCCTCCCTGCTTTCTGTCTATCCTCCCTCCCTTTCTTCCTTTTTCTCTTTCTCCCTCCCTTTCTTTCTATTTCTTCCTCCCTTCCTTCTTTCCTCCCTTTCTTCCTTCCTTTTCTGATTTGCAGTTATGAAATTTCCTATTTTACATTACATAACGGCTATTTTCCAGGCTCTAAGACTTGGTGAGGTACCATATTTGGCTCTGCTGAAATACAGTCAATTATGGCCTCGAGAGCAATCCTCTGTCCTTTCGTTAACTGAGCCATTTCCAATGCCTCCTATAATCTAAGTGAAAGCAATGGTTGGTTTCCTGACAAAGATCTCTACATACAGAGAGCCAGCTCTCTCTGTAAAGCCTTTCCTAAGAAAATCTTTCTGGTGCCGTGGTGATGCTGACCTTTGTGGTATGTATATAACTTTCGTCTAAATGATTACAAGTTTCTGAGTTCTTCTGGTTAAGAACGAACTCACATTTCAGTGTTAACAGCAAGATGACTCTTGTAGATGTATACTTAAACACCACACTGTATCTTTCTCAGGAGACTAGAAGCCAAGAGTGAGCAGGGAAGATGGACTGGAATGCCGTTCCTCGTGGCCTGGCCTAGAATAATGATGGAATACTATGAACGGTGGTACTGCAAACACCATCGGTGGATGAGATGGGAGATGATGTGGGCAACCAAATAAAGTGTTAGCCTGGAGAGAGCTACAAAGGAGCACAAGGAGTATCCACTTTCCACTATGGCCAATGCCTTGTATTGGGACTGTGACACTATTTCTACCACATGAGTAGGGACCTGGGCGCCTGTAACTCTCCCACCTTGCTCACATTCACTGTATTTTATCCGAAATAGGGAAAAATCTCTGCTCAGGGAACTCCATGGGGCAAATACAGTGCTATTTGAAGATCGGAGAGGGGACAAAACAGGGCTGCTTAGGAGCTCCATGGGACTCATCATCCTTTCATTAGGACTTAACACTTGGAGAGCTTCCTGCGTCTGGGGGTTTGCTCCACACACGCCACAGATGCTCCACACATGCGGCAGAGCAGGACCAAGTCTGCCAAAAGCCAGGACATACACGAAGCCCTCAGACTCGTGAAACAAGAGTGAAATCAGAAACCTTCTATCCTAGGTCACCTCATCCACATCACTGATCCCTTCTACCGTTTGCTCACCCCATCAATAGTAGGCACTTTCATTGACAGTGATAGAGGGACTCTGGACTGGGTTCTGATGTCTGGACTGGGAGGAAGATGAGGTTCTGCCCGAAGGCACAGCTTGGGCTGAGTACACACTGAGGTCCTGTGACAGCTGTGTATGGGGGGGGTTCTGCTCCTTGCCTCCTTCCCCCCCGCTGGCCCCCAGCACCTTGTCACAGCCGCATCTCAAGATTACAGTGAGGGACAGCATCTACAGCACGATGAGTCTATGTACACGTGGACCATTCCCTCGGCATGCTTTAGAGAGAGGCGCACACGCTCACACACACGTACACCCACGTTGAGAGCGAGAGACAGCACGCGCGCACAGTGGAGAGAATTAAAATGGCACTTCCTAGCATCTGCGGCATGACTAGTGCTGGGGGGGTGGGGAAGGGAAGCAGCGGCGATGAGGATAAAGAGGGGATATCCGGGACAGATGTGGGAGAGATAGAACACACCGGAGGGAAAAGAGATGGTCTTAAAAGTTGGAGAGAGAGTGGAGGCAGGAAAGCCAGATAAAGGCTCAGGGCAGGACTCCAGCATGGATTCCATTGATAGCCTGAATGGCTGAGTCAGCGCAAGTAAAAAACAGAATAAAATGATGATGGAAATATAAACACCAACTGCAAGACCATATTTTTTTTCTTTCCCCACAGATGAAAAAGGATGAAGGAAGGATAAAGTGTGTGTGTGTGTGTGTGTGTGTGTGTGTGTGTGTGTGTGTGTGTGTGTGAGTGATAGTGGTGGGGGTTAATATCCATCTGGTACTTCTTCACTTGTCTTATTTTTACAACATCGGATCTCCTCACCATGATGGAGTCTTTACACCGTGTACACTTGCTTAGATATACACATTTCTTGGTAGAACTTTTCCCACCCTGAATTATACTTGAATTTTTATTGATGGACTTCAAAATTGTTTAAATGTTGCATTTTCTTCTTTGTTTTCTTATTTTCCCCTTCATTTATAAACACACAAAGTTGTGAAATAAACAGTCTCCCCCCCATCTCGCTCGCTCTCGCTCTGTATCCTGTGTGACGCATTTTTGTGTGTTTTTTTTAATTATTTTTAAACTTTTATTCTATTAACATTTGCTGAGAAGGCAGAGCAGAGATGCTGCCAGCAGCCACAGTGGTACGGCCAGACTGATGGATCCGTTTATTCCTCTCACCGACCCAGGTCCTGCAGTGCAAAAGGGAGAGAGAAAAGAGAACAGTTACATCCTGCCCACACCACGTCACAGCTGACAGCTGACTGTGTCAGAGGTGAGACTGGGCCATGTACCAGCATCTCAAAGTCAGGGCACTCGTATACAGCCCGAGAAGGGCTGCTGATCTTTTCTAAATCCTTCTCCTGGAGCTGTAAGTATCTTAAGGGGTATCATTGGTTGAAACACTTCCAAATACAAAATGCCATCTCCAGAGAAGACCCTAAATTGGCTGCCACTGATGTGTGTGATGCTGGATTGGTCTTCTCTTCATCCAACCTTGTCTTGCCTGCTCTGCTCTGCACAGCACTGTGATGCCATCCCTCATTAAGATTCCAAGCATTGGTGAGGGTCCTTCAGCGGCCAGACGCGGGATCCTCCTGCTAATTCATCACAGCATCTCCATCAATGAAATGTGGAGCCAATCTGTGACTCTCTCCTTTCTCGGGGCGGGGGAAGCAGTAATTATTTATTTGTTTATGGGGGAGGGCAATTGTTTCAAAGGAACATTTATGGCTAGGTGGCACCTTAGCTGCAAGGCAGAAAATAAGGCAACTCATTGTGGACTCTTAAGCAGCAGCGGGGGATCATCTGGTCCAAACTCTTCATGTGACACTTTGAAAATAAAAGCCAAAGACAACAATTACACCGGGAAACAAACAAACCTAGCAAGGCAGGTCCAAACTGGAAGCAGAGCTGAGACTTGAATTTGCCCATAATTCATCCCCGAGGGGAGGCCTGTGGGTTCCCCACTGCCACCTGAGTTTTCCCAAAGTGGACACGATTTCGGGGATGTGGGTGTGGGAACAGAGAGGAAAGTGGGATAGGGATTCGTGTGCGGACACAAAGAGAGAACTGGGGTAGCAAGTGTAGGTCTGACGAGCTTGTCTTCTTTGCTTTGCTTGATCCCTTTTCTCCTTTTGTACAGTTCTGTTCATTTAGGTGAATCACAAGAGGAAAACAGTATTTTTCACAACAAAGACCTTTGGATTCAAGACTGTATGCTTAGACAGTGACATTCAAAAGAGAAATTCATGTGGCTGTAATTATGGGTCACTTGGAAGTTTTGAGGGTACAGATGGAGATCAATGGGTGTGAGTGAGTGTGTACGTGAGTAAGTGTGTGTGTGTTTAAACCTAGGATGGTTTTCAAGAGCAATGGAAACATCCTCTGGTATGTGAACGTTTCCAAAATTGTCTACAAACATACCAGATCAGATGTAAAATAACAGGGAAAAAGTTGAATTCAAGAATGTTTTCCCATCTATATTTTACATAAATAATAATAGGAACAGCAACAACAACCAGACACAACCAAGAAACCTCTACGAAGCACTTCTTACAAGTACTGTTATAAATGCTTTGCAGATATAAGCACACAACCACGCTACGAGGCAGGTACTCTAGAAAACACTGCTTTACAGTGAGATAAGGAAGGCCCAGAGAGGTTCACTCCATCGCAGGAGTTTACACAGCTAGTAAGCAGAGGAGCTGGGGTTTCCCTGGGCTGCTGGCTCCAGAGTCTTTGCCTGTCACCACTACCCAGTGAGGTTGCACAGTGATGGGGTGCCGGTGAGTTTCTTGTCAAACAAGCATTCGGCAAATAAAATCTGGATTTGTTTAAAATGGTAGCCCAGAACAAACAAAACAACAGGAAGGCATCCATTATCTTTGAAAAAAATGATTTTCAATAGAAGATTTTTTACTAGAATGCCTTCTTGAGAATACTAAAAATATCCCTTAATATAAAAATATAAATATATACAAAGTGTGAACGGCATAGTTGCAGTATAAAATGAGTGTTATGATATGTTGAGCTATGGAAATACAGAATAAACAATTTAAATATTCAATTAATTCTTAATTTTTCTGAATGGCTGTAGGATCACATTAAGAGAAGGCACTTTACCTTCAGGTTCATGCCTTTCTGAGGAATTAAGTTTCAAGAAGATTATATATCCTGCACAAAGCACCTGATTAGTAATCGTTGACCAGGCACTAGAATCCAGGTGTTCTGTCTTAGCTCAGTGTTCTTCCTCATTCACCCCCGCCCCGCCCCATTCTTTTTGGCCTTTAGGGACCTTTAAGCTCCCTTAATGGCAATGCCCCAGGGCTTCTGGCCTGATGGCAGTGTTTCCCTATCATTTCAATTCCTCTTTAGGCTTCAGATGTCATGAGCTCTGTGGCGCATTTGTTTCGATTAGTGTGTCAGTGATGCTTCCAAAACAGAGAAGGACTCCACACAAATTGAGGCCATACAGAGTTAAGCAAGAATGACTTTTGTTTTGCCCTAGGGATAGTATGAAAACAGAAGGTCTTCAGAAAGACTCACTTCTGCCTATTTCCTAAATCTCATTTTTAGTGCTGGGACAGGCTAGATTATCTTTCAGACATCTTGGAGCTGAGTGGTACCTGGGGGAGTCTAAAAAGTCTATTTGAAGGGTAGTAAATATGTGAAAAAACAAAAATGCCGTCATTGAAAAGTATGATATATGCATATGTGAACCTAGATAAACATTTCACATATAACATTGTTGCTAATGTATGTGCTCATATATAATGCAGATACCAAGAGGAATATACTCATTATACCCATACTCATATATACACATATGATATACACATATATTACAGGTCTTTTCATACACATAACTGAGAAATAACTGTTACTTTCATGTGCTAGTCTATGTTCTACATAGGGAATCCCAGTGTGACTGTGTTAATAATCTTTAATTTTATCTCTAATAGAATTATTATTACATGTTTGAAATGTATTTTGTGGATCTGTTAAAGATATTTTCATCTCTATCAATTGTTATTTATTAAGTGCTCTCGTATAGCTATTTGATGTACTTATATGACTTGCTCTTTTCATAATTGGTTTGAGAGTAAATAAATAGGCTTGAAAAACATACAAGGGTAAACGGGTGATAGCTGGCGAATGAACACAAGTGTGTGTGCAACTACAGACATATATACGACTGCATAGGAGACTACTTCAGTTCATGGCTATTTCTGGGAAGAATAATCAGCAAAGTCATTAATTATGTTTTAGTTCATAGTTATGAAATTTCTGCTTATTTGGGGAAATGCAAATGATAAATCTTATTTCCCACACCAGATGGCCACACTCAGCAAGTGCTTTTATATACTGGCAGATATAATGAAACCAAGAGTCTGCAAACATAAATTAGCCTTAAGAGTAGATGGGCAAATAGAACCACAATTCAAAAATTGCTACATGTTGTTCATACAACAGACAAAAAATCATATCTTGGTATTTAGCCGTACCCTATATGTGTGTGTGTGTTTATCTAGTGAACATTCAATATGCCGTTGCATTGTCATTACTGTGATTAACTCTAGAAGTCTGGATTACAGAAAGGCATGAAATGCCCCTGAATCAAAGGCATTAGTTTGCGAAATGAGTCAAGGCTTTTAGTGTTTGACTTGAAGGTGCGAAATTTAGCTGCAGCAGGACTGGTAATCCTGAGTCAGCACACCAGGTCAAGGTTCTCAGCCCCAGAACAGGATGACAGGTGAGACCCTGTGTCTAGGTCGAAGCTGGACCACACTTTGCCATGACGTTGCTTATCAAAGGGAGTTTGTGATGAAAGGCAAGATTGATAAAACATCCTGAAATTTCAGGATCTGAGAACTGGGGGGCAAGTCTGTACACTACAAATCGGATGCAGGATGCCAAGCCAATTGATCTGTCTTTCAGTAAAATCGCAATGAAGGGACAAGGTGATTTTTCAACACCTGCTTTAGAGACTGTGTGCCTGGAGACACTTGGTGATTCAATGTGGCCAGCATACTTCTGTTGCTTCTACTGAGTACTTCGGGCTCTTTTCAAGGATTTGGGACTAGATTTATTCAAAATAATCATGAATCACACCCTCAGTGACCCCTGGGCTTTCCTTCCAGTCACTCAGATCCAGGTCATTTATAATTTTACTCCTGTACAAAGTTCAGCCATATAAGAAAAGAAGGGCCAGGTGAGTTTAAGTTTGAATTCTCCTTAGAATTATTAAGGATTGACTGACTAAAAAATAAAACAAAAATATAAACAATATACAAAACAATTGTTAAGCAAAGGAGAAAAATAATCTCCTAAATGTGTCTTAGATATTATCAATATCTAGATGCAGACTGAGGTCCCTCCGTGTCCTGGGAGCCACGTTTAAAGGGAAAAAGACTGACTTTGGCGCCACCTGCTGTCCACTTTCCGCCAGTACAGCTTCCTCTGAGTGAATGAATCCAGCGGGGATGAGAGCCTATAATTTCCAGGCTGGAGCAGATTGGAAGAGGGGTTATATTGATATTTTTTTCACCAGTGTGTCTTAGAATTAAATTTGCATTCCTTCTCCATGATCCTTTATGCATTAGCTCCCCTTTCTATAAAGTGAGTCTTGGTTAAGGCTCAAGTATTCTCACAGTGAAGTAGGAATTATCACATCTTTTCTATCAAAACAGCATCAAATATTTTGACTTGCAGAATTTGGAAATTTTAGGCCATTAGTTAGAATTCCTTTGAGTGACACTAGGAATTTTTCTTGTTGGTCTTTGAAATTAAAAAAAAATCCTATGCCCTATTCTCCCCTCCACACCAAAGCTTTGTCCTAGCATTATGTTCTACTAACATCAGCTACTTAAGTTTCAAATGTAATTGATAATCATGGCATTGGAGAGAGAAGAAGGGCTGAAGACAACAGCAGTTAATACTTCTTGCTGCAAATAATCTTGGCCCAATGTACATATTTCTGGTCACTTCTCACCGGCTGCATTCGGTGAGGACTTTCTAGCACTGGTCGTAAACAAGGTGCTGGCCCTTTCCTGGGTGTAACCAACAAGGTGTCCACAAGCTCTGAGGCTCTGCCTTGGCAGGCTCTAAGCACCACAAGAATAGGTTCTCACTATTGAGAATGATCTTGGTAATCTCAACCCCTTTAAAACTCAGAGAAGACATCTTCACAGGAGATAATTACCAATCCACGTGGGTGGCCATGAAGATATATGGCGGGTGGTGTCTGCCACACAGATTTTTCCGTGGCTCTGGTCTGGAGACAAACACTGTTAGGGATTTCTGTTGGTCTTGTAAAGGTGACACCTCAGAATTGGCAACTGTTTGACTCTTAGGGTCCACGTCATGAAGCTTTGACTTGATTGCACTGTCTTTGTAGGGGAAAGTATGTAAATTACATGCCACACGGCTGACAGAGTTACGTGGGGCAGTTGGAGGGCACAAAAAGGCAGTTCCCGGGATATGCCAGCAGCCCGGGTATAGTGTAGCAGGGAGAGGGTCTATGAAGACCTGGGAGAATGCTCAGGCAGGAAGGGACATTAAATGCTCAAGTGCTTCATTTTAGGAGATGCTGCTCTATCTCCCTGCTACTTGAACAGCCAACAGGGGATGGTAAAGTAGACTCTCTGTCCCTACTGACAGCCCTGTCATTGGGCAGTGAACATTTCCAAAAGTGCAGCTCTGCAGGAATTAACCACGGGCACTTAAGGAAAGTGGGAGGGGGATAACTGGCTCAGTTCCTGAGATTTAAAAATGAATAGCTCTCAAAAGCAATACTGGGGTCATGGGTTGGATCAGGGGATTTTGCGGGGGAATGAGAAAGTTCACAATTCGGGAAAAAACAGTAGCAAAGGTGTTATGGAAATTATTATCACAAATTATTGACTTAAAATAAATGAAAGGGCATAAGGCCCCAACGTATTGCTACAGAGGCTTAATGGTAACACACAGAAGGTAATCAGAAATAAGAACCATACCTTTTTGCTTGAAGTGCACGGTGGTGCCAATTTCTAAAGAGAAAACATTTAGCAAAACAAAAGCAGGTAAAAAATTCTGTATCAATTGAGAATAAGCACAGAGGTAGTCTGGTACTCTCCACTGAACGAAGCATGAGAGGAAAGATGGAAAGAACGCTCTCATAAGAACTTCTATTGGTTGAGACGGAAAGAAAGGCACATGGAAAGAAATTGTTTTGTTGGAACAAATGTTGTGCAGTTGGAGGTGGCAGAAACAATGTGCAACTACACATACTTGATGTAACACGTGATGTGTGCGGACAAGTACAAGAACTCTGAGGATGGCATGCGAAAGTGCTCCTGACTGCAATTTAGGATGTATCTGGCCCCCAACTCCCTTCTACCATTTTGCCCCTGGTTTGCTCTACTCAAGCCAATTGCCTTTCTTCCTTTTCCTTTCTTCCTTTTCTTCTAATATGCTAAATCCATTCCAACTTTCAAACCTTTGCACTTGCTGTTTTATCCTCTTGGAATGTTCTCCCCCAGACCTCTGCCTGGCCTACTCAGTCACTTCATTCAGACTTCTGCTGAAATGTCACCAACTCAGGAAGGATGTCTCTCATCAACTTCTCAAAAATGGTACCCTCTGTTACTTCCTATTATTTTACCCTGATTTGCTAAGCATTGATAGTACTGGTCACTTGGCATCATGTTATACATCTGCCTATTTGCTTGTTCAGAGTTTATCTCCTCTGTTAGAACACAAGCACCTTCAGGGCAGCAACAATGCACGTCTTGTCAACCACTGTGTCCCTGGTGCCTAGATTAGAGTCCAACATGTAGCAGGTGTTCAATAAATATTTGTTGAGTGTACAAATAAATCTCAGGGCTGGAAAAGCTTCTATAGGTCAAATACTTGGATTCCCTTTTAAGTATCCTTATCAATTCAACCACAGTACTTAGATCTTTAGAAGTAAATATGGAAAATTTCCATACTTTGAATCTCAGGACCAATGGAATGATTGATCAGATACAGGAGCCCAAACCATAGCTGTTGGATAGGAATTTTCTTCTCTGTGAAGATCAGGATGTAGCCCTGCATCCCTGAAGGGCATGCTTTCACTAAGGGAGTAAAGTGACTTGGACTCTGAAGCCGAAGAGAAGCTTTTGATTTGGACATCCAGTCATCTCATTGTCCTGCTTGAAACTTGTACGTGCTTTCTTACGGCTTCCAGGATAAAGGCCAGTATCCCTAGCGTGGCAACCATGGCTCTGCCCTTTCACCTCTCCAGCCTCATCAATGTTTATGATCTCTGCATTCCAGCCCACAAGCCTCCCTAATGCTCCGTGGTACCAGGTTTTCTCTGCTGTGGGGCCTAATGATACCTCCACTAGGAATCCCACTCATCCTTCAAAATTCAAACTCCACAGAGAAGGCTTCCTTAGACTCCTTGGTAAAATTAAGTCCCTTTATTATAAGCTCTATCCTCCTTCATAACACTCATCTCAGTTTTAATTGCAAATGCATTTATCTGAGGTTTTGATTAATGCTTATCTCCTCTAGCGGACTGTGAGTTCCATGGAGGCAGGGGCTGTGTCTGTTCCGGTTCCCTGTTTAGCACAGCAAATGCATGACGGCACTCTGAGCGCACAACGGGCCAAAACAGAACGGGCAGAATCACTGAAATGTGAGAAAAATAAAGATATGCCAAGCATCCTCCTAACAGAGGATCTGAGGCTGTTAAGACAACAGAGAATCTGAGTAGCTGAACTCTTCATTCTCTGATACAGCACAAAGGGGTCAGATCTTCAGAATCAGGTCTGCAAAGTTTCGGAGGTTCAGAGCAATCTACTAACCCTCTTCCTTGCAGATTTTCCATTTGCCCGTCCAGAGGAGACCACAAGGAGAAGCTCTCAAACAGCAGGATGTGTTCTAGCATTCTTATGATGGCTCTAAGAAGGGCACAGTTGTCTTAGTGTCTGAAGTCCAGGAAATGTTTGGCTACAATTCAGTATTAGCAAAACTAGCGTCAGTTAGGCTGCTCATAGAGCAAGCTGGGTCTACATGTAAGGACAGTTTCCCTGAACTGGTCAGATGTAGGGCGGGAGCAGGTGGGGAGCCCAGTGTGCATGTTCTTTTATACCATGATTGCTGGTGCACTTCTGAAGATACTCAAAGCCATCAGCACCTGCCCTTCTGTCCTTGAAGAGCTAGTCCATTACTTGCAGAAGGATGGAGGTCCATTCCGAAGCTTGGAGCAAGATTTCTGCTTCTCCCCTAGCAGAAGGCAGCAACTCTCACCTTAGAAGTGAAGTGAGATCCTATCAAGATATAAAACGCCAGTCTCCACCTGTTGAGCACACTGATCATCTGACCACAAACCTTTCAATTGTATGTTAAACACGCTGACACCTGCTTTCTTTTGTAACACCTGCTCTCACAAGTTTTCTTTGAAATCAGCATATTGCCTTAAGATTTGTTGAAAATGCACCGTAGAGAACGGCTTATCATAAAAGGAGGAAACTGAGGCCCAGGGAGGCTAATCAGTTCCCCAAGGTCACACAGACAGTGAGAGGCAGAGCTGAGACTGAAATTCAGGGCTCCCAGCTCTCCAGCCAGAACTCTGTCTGTTATTCACAATACCCCTCTGGAATTTTAATGCCAGCAAGGCTGAGTAAGTATAGCCTATATAACTCTAGGGTTATCACTGGGACATTTAAATAATTCAGTGTTGATGGGGGAAAGTTTGGCTCTGCTCCTGTGCAAAGTGCAACTTCTTTCTTGGATCAAGTCTTTTGGCTTATCATTCTCTAGACTTTATGAGGGCCTCTCAAGGTCACAGAGTGATGCTCTTCACCCAAAGGGTCTTAGATCCCTGAGGGGATCATCCTCAGGTAAAGAACACTTGGTTTCCCGTGTTCCATCCCAGGCCTCATGGAATAATTCCAAGCAATTGTTCAGGAACCTGGGCAGGCAGGGAAACTGACAGTTCTGTGTAAGCTGGAAAATGTCACTTCACTTCTCTTTGCTCGTTTCATCAACTGTGAAATAAGTTTAATTAAATGCTTCTTATAAATTTTTTCTATTAGGCAAGTTAATTATCATACTATGCTCAGAATATTGCCAGACACACAGTAAGTGCTCAATAAATAAGAGTTGTTGCAGGGAGATCAACTCGATGATGGGTGATAACTTAGAGGGCTGGGATAGGGAGGGTGGGAGGGAGTCGCGGGAGGGAGGGCATATAGGAATATATGTACAAATACAGCTGATTCACTTTGTTGTACAGCAAAAACTGGCACAACAGTGTAAAGCAATTATATTCCAACAAAGAGCTTAAAAAAAAAAAAGAATAAGGACTATATTCACATTACAAAAAAAAAAAATGAGTTGTCGGATTTATGGTAAAAATTCCTTCTAGAGAAGATTGTCAGTGAAAGTTTGGTGGAAAAAGAGACAAATAGATCTTAAAAATAATCCATGGCAGTACAGTTTCAAAAATTAAAAAAAAAAAAAATCTGCAACACTATGGTTGAACACTGCAAGATGCTACGGCACTGAAGTGATAGGGAAGCAGGCTGATTAGGCAGTGTTTTGGTCAGGAGGAAACTAGCAATGGGTTAACCAGTCACTGGCTTGGGCAAATGGATTTCTTAGCGAACAGACAATTAAAAAGAGTTCAACAAAGAATTTAAAAGCATTGCTCAAATATTACACTCTATAAAAAAAATCACAAAAATTCAGATAAAAATATACACTTGTATAAAATATCTTTAAAAAGCAAACTAGCTTACCAGTTAAATTTTAGGAAGTCTTCCCTATTGAAGCAAATGAACTAGTTTGTGAAATACTAATGATCTTAACAGTTGAAATTCAATTTGTATTTAGAAAAAGAGAAGAGAGTGCTTATTTTGTACTATTATTTCCTCCTCATCCTCTTTGACTGGAATAGAACATTCTCTTTTGAGGAGAAAAACGCCAAATTTTTTTGAGCCGGGCTCTTTGAAAACTTGGTTGTATGCTGCCATCTTGTGGTAATTCTAAGACATGTTCCTTTGCGCCGTCTAACGTCCTCACCTTTGTCCACGAGGTGGCAGTAGTGAGAAAAAAACTTTTTTTCAGAGCAGGCAGGAAATATTATTTTCAAAAAGGAGTCTTTCCTACTACAGACAAGAAAAAAAATTTTTTTTTGGTCCTTAACAACTGACAATTTTTCTTTCTTTTCCAATGTGAAGGCGATCTCAAGATCTTGAGTAAAACTGCCTTGCCAGGGATACCAATTCTGTAGGGATTCCCTGGCCATACACATTAGAATATACCTGTAACCTACAATTTTTATGCCTCTCGTGAAAACTCTCCACACCAATCTTGCTTTAGCAAATACACTTAACAAGAAAGCATGGCAGTGCCAGTCTAAATAATAAAATAAAAAGATAAATCTGCAGCAATACAATGGACAAAACTTGTGGTGGGGGGGGAATGGTACTAGTTCAGAGAAAGTTCTAGACGTCTGTGGACGCATGACTGTCATATGCTTAGATCTCAGCTCCTGAGGAGGGGTACAAGGAAGCAATGGCGAAAAGAATTTAATACTAGAAAAGGCAATTGCCTTGGCAAATTTGTTTATGCTAATCTGTCTTTGACTTTTGATTTACAGATTCTTTACAACCAGCTGTGTTAGACAAAGGTGCAGCACCGGAAAGAGCAGACTGGGCCTTCCTCCTTGGCATAGACAACGTCTTCCTTGTCCACCACTGTAGCCTCAGCTCACTATTTCTCTAGCACAAAGTATGTGTTCAATAGATTTGCAGAATAGGTGTCTGAGTACATAAATGGAAAAACGAATGAGTGAATTAATCAGTCGATACCTTAAGAGCCTCCCTCCCTAAGATTCTAGGTAGAGGGAAATTTTATTCTTTGAAACCATCATGTCTTAACACAAAGGCAAAATGACTGCTGTGAATTCATAGTCATTTAAAGAATGATATGGGGCTAGGAGGTCCTTTTATTAGTTCCCAAATCCCTGGCAGGTACAAAATTTTCTGGAGGGCTGAACTTTATTTAAGAACTCATGAAATTTAAAACTTAGAAAATAAAAACTCAAGCTTTTTTTGTTGTTGTTCAAAGGCCACAAGATTTATTCTTTCCTTTCATCTGCCATTATATGGTATGATTAGGTCTGTCTGTCTGTCTGTCTCTCTCTCTGTAATTAAAGTGAGTGCTGTGAAGGTGAAAGATGCTTCATTGAAAACGTTAGAGTTCACAATTTGGGAACTCCCTTATTCCCTGAGGAAATTTCTGTATCTATATTTACCAGCAGTTTTGCCATTTTGCCTTCTCTAAATTTTATCTGGGAGAGGAAGTGAGGGTACAACAAATCCATGAGGAGAAGAATTGATTTTCAGCACTTTGACTCTTGACAACTTGCCTCTAACCCTATGCTTATCATCGTTCATTCCAGTTCACAGGTAGGATATGTAGAGTTTGGTGGTTTGTATTGTTTGTGCAATCGTTCTAATTTCAGGGTATTTACTTGAACGTAAACGGCTTACTTTTCAATATGCCATAGTTATCGGAACAAGGAAACAGTCTCTGTTGTATGTGGCACAGCTCATTCTGGGAGGCCAGTCTTCTGATGAGCCCCAGGTTTTGAAAATGACATCTTAGAGGGCTTAAAATAACTGATTGCACTTTTTTTTTCCTGGGCCAGAATTAATAAGAGTTTATGTGCAGGGGAGAGGGAGGGTCCAAATTCAACAGGGGTTTTATCCTTCAGTTGCCTGGGAAAAGTGAGAAGGGATGGAGTTAAAATCATTAAGAAATTTAATTAAATAAATGTATAAGAATATTTGAGGTGCTGCTTCTTTCTCCCTCACTGAAGCATAACGTTTGTAAGAGTCCTCCATGGGAATTTATGTTTTTCTGCACTCTTTTGTGTTTTGTTGCCAAGGTTTTGAAAAATAAAAACTTTTTTTTATTATAGTGGATTAAAAGGGGAACATTTTTATTAATTCAGTTTTCAAAGTCACACTCCGAAAGTTGTTAATTTCTTTCTCAATGGTTTCTCTGCTCTACTTGGAGGCTTTAGGGATTAGTAGCTTCTACTTACAAGCATTATTATTATTTTCCTTTTTACATAGCAAAAAGATATGCCTGTGGTTTCTATTTGGATTGTTAAAGTTTTTAATTTTCTCTTTTGCTATATTCACGTTTTATAAACCCTAATGCCTAATATTTTTAGCGTAATGTTCACAGTAATCATTCTGGGTCTAGTTCAGGGGGAAGAGCCAAAATAGAGAAATAGTTCTAATCCTCATGCTTTAAGGTTATTTCTGTTTTCTTAGTTATTTCATAGGTTGAGCGTTATCCTGACTCCTAGGAAAATATATGACACTGGCTGGGAAAACTAAAAAGTCTTAGCATGTTATCAATATTTGAGAAGGGAAGGTGGCCTCCCCCTTAGCTAGATTTGGGTCAGAAAGGAATCCTACACTTTACTTTCAAATACGCCTAGGGGCTTTTCCTTTTATAGTTGACCCTGACGAGGAATGGACTTAGATGTTTGATGTTGTTTCGGAGTGAGTCAGAGACATGAATATCTTACGAAGCTTTTTGCCACCCTGGACATACAGTGAGAGCTCTGTGCTCAATGAATGAGTAAACCCACATCAAAACTAATCTGACATAATTTCTCATTATGTGATGAAATAATGGAGACACCCCATTCTCATCAATAAGTGAGCCAACCCTCTACTAACTAAACGTTCTATACTAAAGAGAAGAGGAGAAAATACTTTTAAAATAAAAGGTCATTTCATTAAAAGAAAAAAGACAGATTTGTATAAGTACCCCAATTTAAAGAGAGAGCCTAGGAGGTCCCACATCTGAAAGGGGGACCCTTACTGGAAATCCTGGAGCTGACACAAGGGAAATCTCTTGTAAGATGAGTCAGATTTGACTTAGGACCTGCAAGAGCTGAAAGCGTGCTTGTCCCTATGGAGAGAGCACTGGCCTGGGGGCAGGAACACCGCTCCTGGACCTGTCTCTCCTATGACCTTGAGCAAGTCACGGGAACAGGCCCAGCCTCAGAGAGGACAGAAGACAGAGAACAGGTTAGGTGTTTTAACCTGAATATTTCATAGTACGCCGACAGCTCAAATATTCCCACAAAACATTTGTTTATATCATATTAATGGTGCTCTCTCTAAGGAGAGAGATTATATATAATCTTTATTTTCTTCTTTATTAGTTTCATATATTTTCATATTCTTCCATAATGAGAATGCATAACATTTATTATCAGAATAAAAAACTATTTATAAAAATAAATCAAGGCTTTTTTTTTAAAAAAAACCTCTAAATCTGGGGAAAAGAAAATAATCATTTTCTGATTCTTTAGCTTTGCGTTGACATCATTACAAGCAGACTGAATTTCTTTCCCCACTTTTTAGTTGGCTGGTATCATACAGTAAAACTAAAGAGAGGCTAAGATAGGGGAGGTCTAACTTCCATATGGAACATTGTCTTTACAGTGTGAAGTGACAATGCAATAAAAAATGTATTATACGGGCTTATGAGGTCCTTCTGGCTGTACGCTTGAAGTAATCGCCCTGTAGAGGAAGTAGAGGTGCACGAATTGACTTTAACTGCTATGGACTCTGCTCAATGGTGACATGGACTATTCTGGAAAGTGCAGACTCACTAAGCACTCCTGAGATAAAGAGAGGGTTTCTTAAGTGTCTTACAGCAAGTCAGCCTTCTTAAATCCTGCGGGTTTCTTATTTAGCCTGAGAGGTTTAATTTTTAATAATCAGTGAATTAAAATGTTAGAGAATGCCCATTGGGCTAAGTTTAATCAAGGAGTTTCCCTGGGTCACTCCACCTAAAAATACTTGTAAGATAGAAAAACTCCAGAAGTAAATTGTTTGAATCAGCTATCAGTAAGGTATTAGGGCCAGACATGCACTTTCTGGCCCTTAAAGAAGAAATAAGTACTTCTGCCCTTGTGCCTAGAACATGCCCATTGCACCTGTGGGTAAAATCCTGGCCTTTGTCCCTCGTTGGAATTAAAGAACAGTCATCTCCTTTCATAAAGAGCTACCTCCCAGCCCAATCTACTTATTGTTGGGGCAAAATAGATTATACTTTCCGTGTTTAAAAATACACGTTTTATGTATATTTTGAAGCCTTTTGTGCCTTCATGTATTTGACTTGCTAAAAAAGGATTTTACAAGTACAGGTTTGGGTAGGTCTCTAGAGATTTTCCTCCTGTCTGGTTTCCTTCCTCTCTGTTTCCATGCTCTAAATTGTGAATTGCAAATCCATTTTAGAATACATTTTAGATTTAAATTCTAAGCGATTCAAAGTGGTCTTTAATCCATTTAACATGTGTTTTCATTTTGCATGTTTCCAAATCAAAAACGTTCAAACACCATGAAACAAGGTAACTAGCCCATGGAATTTGAATGCAGAGATAACAAGTGAACTTGTGAGATTTCCTGGGATTTTAAGGCTCTTGGAAATAAGATAAGGGATTAAAACACAGTGCTATGCTCAGAGTTACCCCTGAGTCTCTGTCTGTGGCACTGAGCGCCGTAGGGCAGGACTTGGTGAAGGCGGTTCTGCGTTGGACCCTTCGCAGTGACTGTACTACTTGGAGCCCCAGGACACCTCAGTGATTTATCTGTAATTCCTGCAGTGTCACTGACTCCAAACATAGCATCATCGCCAGGTTCTAGAGCAGCTCCTGGAAAATACAGATGGCTGCATACAAGCTGACCGTTCCTACAACTAAAATGAAAACCTACTATCAAACCTCCTTGTTGAGAGGCTGAAAGTTTTCCCTAGATGTTCTGCTAGGTAATAGGCTCTCGGCATCCTCCAGAAAACTCACCTCTATAACACCACATACCATACAGTATACACTATCCGTACGTGTCTGTACAATCAGGCTTATAGGTCTCTTTCTTGTCTTAAATGTGTAACAGGTAGAAATGTCCATCTCCTCTCTTTTAACTCCACTGGTCTATCACTTTTCTTTTTAAACAGGCCAGATGCGAACAAGGAAGAGTAAGAAACTCTTAGGGAAAAATGTTTTTTTTTTTTTCAGATTTTCAAAATTAATTAGACCATATTGCTCAGCTCTCTCTGGATTCTAGACCTCTGCATTCCTGGGATATCCTGCTCCTCTCTCCCTTCTCTCCTTTTAGCCTGAATTCTGAACTTCACTTTCACCTGCGAGCCTCTCTGACCAGTCCAGGCTAGTTAAGGTGCCCCTGTTCTATGCTCCCCATATACCACACAGCTTTCCTCAACTTAGCAAAGCTTCCTGTGATTACATAATTCATCATGTACTGCCTCATCTGGTCTGCAAGCTCTGTTAGTGCAGAGGTCATGTCTGGCTTGTTTTCCACAGCCCTTCCCAAGACCCAGCTCAGAGCTTGGCACAGACAAAGAACTAGGATAGTATATTTTTTTTGAGGGAATGAAGAGTGTAATCAAGATATTGTACATTGTCAAATAAACTTCATCTGGGCCAGAAACTAGCGCTCATGGCCCATCGAGAACGAAGTTTATTTCTCATGATCCTGACGGTTAGAAATCAGAGGAAGAGGAAAATGAGCTCTAAAAGGAACCATACAAAGCAAAAGCAAGTGGAGAGTACATCTAAAAGCAGGACAAGAAGTGATGCTATTCGTTTACTGACAGAATGGGAAGGTTGATCCTTAGGGAAGACCAACCTTCAATGGAGGAGAGCAAGCCAGCTTTTTCAGCACTGCAACACGAAGTAAGCAGCTTTCAACAATGAACTTACCTGTGTTCAGGAACTCCAGGGAAGAACATAGAACAAATCTTCCAAGTTACTCTCTAACTTGTGATTCAACAAAGAGAAGTGCAAGCTACTGTTTCTCTCTTTCTTTCTCTTTCTTTTTCTTTCTTTTCTTTTTCTCTTTCCTTCCTTTCTTCCTTAGTTGTTTCTGCCCTCCAAACCTCCACACATATAATTGAGAGAGCATTTTAGAATGGCCAAACAACCTTCCAACACTGAACATGGCTGGTGGCGCTTGGTGCTGTGTGGGCTAAAGAGGATGGGATGGTACACAGGATGGGTACTCAGCCAAGGCACAGTTATCTCCCACCGCTTTTTTTTTTAAAACTACAGGATGCTACTGTTGCCCCAAACAACAGTTAAAAAAGCGGTTAAAAAAAAAGTCATACTGGAACTGCAAGTTTTGGAAGGTGAGTGGGTTAAGGCAGAATCTCCCTTGTGAATATGGGGCAGATAAAGTAGAATGGACTGATAGCTGTGATTTATAGCAAAGATACTCTGTTTGCAGTAATATCTAGGTATTAAAACATACATATGTGTTACAGAGATGCAGGAAGTGTTTTCTTTTATAATCAGCATTGTGATGAGTGAAGTAGTGCAGTAAATTCTGGCGGTGCTTGGCTCCCCAGGGTCCAATAAGGAAGCGTGATCAACGATTTGTGAGGTCTCTCCCCCTGCTGATTTGCGGTGGATATAGCTGGCAATTCTCAGTGGAGTCCTAGTGAGTGGTCTGCCTACTCCCATCATATATCTGGGTACAAACGAACACCTTAAATTGGAATTCCAAACTCATTATGTCATGCTGTGTCCTGACTTGGCAAGTGTGTTTCTTCACAGCAGTATACAAGGGGAGATGGAAGGTGGGGCCCCTTAAGCTGATTTCTTCCCCCTGTGGAAGTGCTTGTTTAATTTAATACCTACAGATGACTTGTGATGATGAAAGACCACTGTGGGCACAGAGTGACTGTATGAGGGAAGTTGTTACTAAGGTTAACATGTATCTTGCCTCTTCAGAAGTAGATATTTCCTCCGGATAGATGGGATAATGTCTTTGTGGTACTTGCATGGCTGGTAACAAGTGTGGATGCTAACTTGTTAGCAAGTGAATGCCAACACCATCAAAAGTTTTCTTTGGTTTTATTTGAAAGATGTCAAAGACAGTGTGTATACATAATGCAAGATGAATATGGTGGGAAATGTAGAGAAAAAGAAGATCAAGAAATAGAGATAACAGGAATACGAATTTCAGGTGAAAAAGAAAGAGGGAGCCAAGGGGTAGACAAATGAAAGATTATGCGTGTGCAGGACTATACTATGAAATCTGTCAGGTGCTGAGACTGCATTGATGATTGAATTCTTGGAAGAATATGTATTCTTTCTTTTTGATTCTTAAGTAGTACCACTTCCTTTAAAGACTCTTGATCCATATTAGGTCTCTGAACCCACAGCGAAGCTTCCAAGGAAAGGAGCTCCTTCCTGGCTACACCCAGCAATGCTCCTCTCGGTATATCGCTCCCCCTGCTAAACACGACACTCAGGAGAACCCTGAGGCGAGCTCTCCCAAGACCAGAGGGACCTGCAACAGCATTTTCTATCCATTCGAGATCCTGGTCTTCTCACCCTTTGAGGCAGCATGCCAGCATTTTCTGCTGCAAATCTCACTGAGCTCTTAGGCAGCTTTATTCCTTTTAATTAAAAAGACAAGACTGTCAATTACTTAAACTTAATCCCCAATTGTAATTGTTACTTTGGAAGATTTTTTTCCCCATGAAGCTCATAGAAAGGAAATATTTCCATCAAATTAAAATTTAGTGGGAGCTTGGATTTAAAAAATCTTCATCTTCAAGTCTCTGCTGGCTCTAGAAACCTAAATAGCACAACAAGTACAGGGAGATCACCAGGAAAGGCTGACTGATGCAGGCAGATCCAGCCTAGGAAAATAGGAAAAGGCACCAGGACAGAGTCCCAGGACTAAAAATTCTCCTACCTCTAAATGGACGCTGTAGCATTTTTAGTCATTTAGCTTGAAGCTAAATGTAAATTCAGAGAGAGGTAACACTTCCAAGCCTCTGTAAGACATTTAAATAAGAGCGTGAATAAATTTCAGAATTATTCTTGCTAGAAAATTTTAACAGGGAGAGAACAAGAACTGTTTAGGAGACAGGGCAGAAGCAAGAATGAAAACGTGAAAAAGCAAAACATGAAAGTGGATTCAACAGAGAAAGTGCTTGCTACAATTGGATCTCAATCAGTAGTTTGGGCCACCTATTAGTGGTGGGTCTAAATCACTGAACTGGCAGGTGAAGTATTGATTCCAGGCAAAGTATTGGCACAGTGATCCCACTTGGGACAAACCAGGAGGCAGGAGGAAGTGAGACTCGTTCCCATTAAAGGAGTCAGGGGATGGCTGTCAGGTATTCATGTCAACTCTTAATTATCTTCATGTGGTAATTAATCAGGGCCCATGATTCTGCTGTAAATTTGTGTTGACATGGCTCTCTAAGTTCTATCAATAAAAACAAAGCCCTTGTTTCCATCAGCTAGTGGGAAAGGAAAGATGTACTTAAACACTGAAGCCTTTCCTAGGACATGCTTTACACCTTTGACCAGAAAAAAAGGGCATGTTCTTTAGACTGATGTTTATGGACTAGTCTGACAGGTGGTAATATGCACACGGGCATCCGCAGCAAGTGTGTGTGTGCGTGTGTGTGTGTGCGCGCCACACAATAGGGAATGGTGCAGCCTACAGCTCTTCTTAAGTGTAGTATTATGATAGTAGTGAAAAATAATGAAAAGTCTTCTTTATCTGACCTTGGGATGCATCTATATTTAAACTTGTTAACAGTGTGGGCATTTCAGACATCCCTAAAACCCAAAATACATCAAACTATAATGAAGCCAAAGTGCACTTTTATCTAACTAATATCCAGGCAACATGATACATGATACAAGTACATCTTTAACTATAAATACATCTTTAAAATCATAAGAGATATGTGTATCTGAATACGATTATTTTGAATTCAAGATGCTTTCTTTCTAGGAACTTGAAGCTCTCTTTTAGATATTATTTAAAACACCACTTTGAGCTTGTAGGCATGAAAAATATAATTTCTTTCCCATTTCACAGTTGGAAAAACTGAATTAAAGAGAACAATGCTAGTAATTATCCATGATTAATAGAGGTGTGTATGTAAATCAGCCTGAATAAGTGTGTGAAATTAGATGTGCCAATGCCAGATAGCTCTGCTCATGTTTTTTAAAGATGAATGCTTTCAAATCTCTGTGTGAGTGGGGCATGCATCTCTGTGGGTTGAGTGGGTCTGGAAATGAACTTTGTAAAAGTGTACGGATATTAAGGCAACTGTATTATATATTATAAGCATAATACATAAAATAAATGAGATGAGTGTTTAAAATTCATTAGACAGATATATCCAATACATATCTAATGAACACGAATGCATACATAATGGTTATTTATAATGTACTATAGATTTATATATGTGCCTGGGTGCAGCAAGAAGTAGATTGGAATTTGGGTGTACTTTGATGATTAAAAGCATGGGAGAAGGAGCACGTTAGTTTTCCCAGGGGTGTGGGGATTAATTGGATTAATACGTGCAAAAGCCCTTAGAACACTATTGTTACATGAGAAACCCACGATCTATGTTAGCTATTATTATTATTTATTATTATTACCATTATTATTAGACAAGCTGAAACTGCTATTATAATAAGGAGCTGAAAAGAAGCATTCTCGCATTGATACCTGGGATAGTATCCTACAGAAAATACATGAAGCTATAGGGGTAGTCTAGTCACCTTTATAGCATGGGATCTCTGTAGGATTTTTCTCCCAGTCTTCCTTCCATGCCAGTGGAGTCTGATTTGAGAACCCATTCCTGGGAGTGCCTGGTGAGGGCAGGTACATCTCCTCCTCTTTCTGGAGACAGCATCTGGCTGTAAGGATGTCAGGCCTGCCCATGGTAACACCAGTCTCCCTGTGGGAGGAAGCAGGCCAGGAGGACTGCAGATTCCTGCAAGCCTGGTTTGTCTGTGGGTTGGATTTTAATTTTTTTTAAAACTTTCATTTGGGGAGGTGTTGTTTTGTTTTCAGAGCGAGCTTTAGACAGCTGTATTAATCATGCAGACCCAGCCATGTGCAATGCGTTTTATCAATGGAGAAACAGGAACGGAATGGCAAGCAGCTGTGAACAAACCCAGTGCAGTGCCTGAACCTGGAAGATAATCTCAACGTTTCTCAAACCCACTCGCCACACGGGGTTAGTGAATGGAAAGGCTGTTCACTTGGGATAAATAATCAGATGGGAGGCAACCAGGGGAGACAGATTCCAGGGTTACTAATTTTTTTTTTTTTTTAAGTGGCAGAGATTGCGGCCAGAGAGCCTCGAACTCGAGGGAATTCTTCACTTGAGGGTGATAAACACACAACAATGGTGGTTTGTCCTCGTCCTTTTCTCTTCTTTCCCTTTAACTTCCGGAGGCTGGTTTCATCACCTCATGCTGCACCTGCAGTCCTTCTAAATGTGAGAGCATCTCCGGGGCACATGTCCATCATGAGGGGCTGTGCACAAAGAAGCTTATGGGGAGGAGATGGGAGCAATGTTACCTGCTTCTCAGTAGTCAGAGCCCTCAGGAAATGATTTGAGATTAACACAGTGAGAAAAGTTCCCTCAGACATTTAGAGCTGGCTCTTTCCTCATTTGACAATTCAGTGGATTTTCTGCAGCGATGTAGTCAAGGCTAGTTATGCAAATATATGCAATTCAGGACTCATTTCAGAATAAATAAACCTAAATTAAAATTAATGGGAAAAAAAACACCTATCAGAAACAGATCAAAAATGGGACACTATTTGTTTTAATTAATTAACTTATTTATTTATTATTTCTTTATTTCTGTCTTTTAAATTAAGGAGCAGGGAAGCACCTTGATTTTTTGGTTTGGTTTTGTTTTTGGCATAAGAGGAAAGGGAATTCGAAAATTTCTGATTGGCCGCAGACAATACAAATTATCCTTTGGTGTAATTCCAGTATTATTATTATCACTGCAGAAAATCAAGCAATATGAGGAAGGAAACCCAGGGGAAATACATTTGATTCATTGAGCCTTGTTTTTGTTTAATCACAGCTTGAAGGGGTTTAGGACCGCGTTCCTGCTGCGACTCCGCTTCGTATCCCCCGTCAGCTTGATGAGCCGCGCAGAGCGGGGGCGGCGGGGAGGCCCTCCAGTGAGGGATATTAACAATGAAGCAGCTGAAATTAAACATGTGTTTCTGGTATTGGAAAGCAGGAGGGAAGGTTCTCTTGTTCTATGATGGGACGACGGAAAAGGAGCTTGGGGACTTTCTCTTACTTTCAAAACACCTTAAGGAATTTAATTGGCTTAGAATCCTTCCGGCCATTTGCATCAACCATCTGCTTACAGACATCTTCACACTTTACAGCGGAAAGGTAGGATTCCACATAGATGATGACAATATATAATATTTAATTAAGTGAAGGTGTCTCGTGCTAATAGTTATGACCACAGTGAGGCAGTCATCTTTTCTTAGATACTTCTGTAGTCAAGGGGCATATAAAAAAAGGGTAAGGATCCCGTATGTTAGTATTTTTTTTCTGTTGGAAACTGCATTTCACATGGGCTGCCATCTTGATTGGAAAGAAGAGGAGAAAACAGGTTTGATTCTAGAAAGTAAAAGTCCTTGTAAGGAACAGGGGAACTTAAGAGGGCACTTACTATAACCACCTCTCACACCAGCTACCCCAAGTCTCCATGAACAGCTTTTCAATTTCTACCAGCAGAAGCCCTCAGTATTAGTAGTAAGATAAACTATATTCTCTAAAACTATTGGCTCTAACGAAGCTATCTACAGTTATCTACAATGTAAAATCAAACTAGGGTCATTCTCCAATCAACAATTCCGTTTGTGGGAAAATATCAAGTTCAGCAAAATCCCACATGCTCCATCCTGGTCCAGACTGTTTTTCAAAATCAAACAGCTGTCCTTTGTGAACAGTCTCTGGCTTAGTTTTGTTCAATGTTACTTATAGAGTGATCAGATAAAATATTTGACTTTGTGGCTGTAGACCTGCACTCACAAAGGATACCTCAAGTCAGAGCTACACTGTACAAAGCTCATCTTGATGGAGCGTGACTTCTTTGAAAATGGTATCCATTGCGACAAACGTGTATGTGCGTGTTTGTCACATCAAGATATTTGCAAGATGGCAACAAGATAAAATGGTGTCAATCTCTACAGCAACGGTAGAAGATAAATGTCTTAAAATAATTGTGGCATGTCAGGAATTCAAAATGGGATACTTTCCATGAACACTAAGTTTCATGTCAAAGTCTGAAAAACAGGCACATTTTAACAGTCTTATTTTTAGGGGCTGCAATAAGAAACAGATTTCATCAATGTTTTAGGGAAGAATTTTATTCAACACAGTTCTTCTAAAAATAATTTGGACCCTACTTAAAATTTGAGAATAATTCTTTTATTAAGCTGTCTAGTTGATCCTTGAAAGCTTGCAATTCTCATTTCTAATACAATTAAAATAAGTTTGCATATATGTGAATACATACATATGCAAAACATTGCATTATTGCCACTCTGCATATCTGCACCCAATTCTGGCCTAATTTTTAGTTTGGACAAGTGTTAATGAAACATGATCTGTCTTCAAACTTATAAAACAGCAGCTTGCTACCTTCAATGCTGAGCACATTTCCTTTAGAGTGCATATGATAATCTTGTTTAATTGGATTTATTTTTTCCACACTAGGCCCCGCATGGCGTACTTTCCATTTTTTCTTAGGTCTTTGAGTGTTATTTGCAAGTCACTTTTCTGGAATTTAATTTCAATGGGAGGTTGGTTTCATTTCAGATTTTTTGTATTGTTTTAATTTTATTTGCCAATTTGCCTTTAAACAGCCTTAACTAGAAGGTTGGGGCTGTCACTTGCATCTAAACATGATGTAGGAGGCAAAATGGAATTTGAGTGGGTAGAAGGGTCTGTGAAAAGGAATATGGAATGACTACCTTGTTTTCTTATTTGTGTTTTCTAAAATAGTTACGTTTAAAAGGAAAAAGCCCCCAAATTGGCCAAGATTTTAAGAAAAAGTAATGTCCTTATAATCTGGCTGAGTTCAACTTTTGATAACAGATAAATTCATTTTTACAAGTAATACACATGATTTCAGATTTGGATTGTAGAAGGTGGTCAGTTAGAGGATTCATATTTTTGTGAGCTACAGAATTTTAACTGGCTGTGTTCCAAATATGTGGGTTCACAGATACCGGTAATATGTAGTAATTGAACAAAAAATTGCTTTCTGAGCTTAGCGCTGTCTCCTCAGTTACCGACCAACTTGAAGTTAGATCAGGTACAGACCAGTTACCTGCCTTTCAACTAGCAATTGAATAGTGAGGGCAATTGACTGACTTTTTTTTTGAAGGTTTAAAGAAAAAAAATGATTCCTATTGGATGTGAATGTTGTGAATGTACTTCCCGCTTTTTGTGTTTTGCACATAACAGGTGATGGAGAATGACCCAGGAACAGAGCTACAACGATAAAAATCATACTGACCTTGAATGGGGTGGGGGATTGTGGGTAAAACACGCTCTAAAGGGGAAAAAATAGTAAGCATCATGGAGAATTTATATAGATAGATGGATATAGATACATCTTACTCGTGTTTAGCTACTCAGACAATTACAAAACAGATGAATTTTCATGCCTGTGGGATCATATCGCCTGTAAAGTGTCTATCCTTCCTGCCAACACTAACTTATCAGAGAGCCATAGTAACATTTAAAATCCAAAGCCTTTAAAAACATTAGCTAGAGTAGGGGAAAACACCTTATTGTGGTAACCCTACAAACAGGATCCAACTCTCCTCTGGAAAACCCACCAAGATTACAGATTTTGTGGAGGGTGGGTATTGAGGATGTTTAAATTAGCAGTGATCAAATTCAAGTCATGCATATCGGTTCTGGTTCTGGACTCTAACTTATGAACGTGTCATAGGAGGGCTCCTTTCCTCCCTCTGAGCCCTCCAGTTCATATCAGCTTTAGCCAAGCATCTGGAAAATTTATTTTGGTAAATACGAATTCAACTTTTCCCTCAGATTTTTCCTTCCACATTATTGGTATCAGTGCAAGAGTAATGCCAAGATACTAAACTTCTTGGCATGATATAATTTGATCTTCAGTCTTTTCCTTAATCCCACCCTCTTGTGATAATATAATCTCATCTGAAGTTTGATTAACCATTCAAATTTGCTTGATGACACATCTTGTTGAGTAGGAAGACGTGCTTTTCTTTTAAACACTAGGGTCTCAGCTTATGAGTCCCTCATAGTCCCATCCCCAAGCTACTGACCATAAATTGAACATGGTGAAATAGTTCAGGCTTTAAGGTACCCTCTATTTGTCTCATCGAAAGCCAGGTGTAACTCTAAATCCTCCTCCGAGGCTCTTTCAGAAAGATAGAATGTTGCATTAGGGACGGGGTGCATTACCTGCTACCCCCAAACCCTATAGTATAATATAATCGTAATACTTTTCTACATTCCTCCTAGCAGCTTGGTTAGATAAAGACCAGTGATAAATAAAAATCAACAAGAATCAAAACCATAAAAAGAAAAGCATATGTGTATGTTCAAATCTGATCTGCCTTCCATCTTGCATCATAAGCTTTGAAAGAGGAGATTTTGCCTGGAATTTGGGCACTCAATACATCTGGACGCTAAGAAAACTCAGTCTCCTCGCAGAGTGAGCTTTCCTCTAGCTTGGATGAAAGTTGTGGCTTAAGGGCCAAAGTTTTAATAAGTGCATTAAGATAGAACAAGTCAATAATAGCACAGTGAACAATTGTGTCTTAGTTACACAAGTGTCAAGGAGAAAAATGTTTTAAACCTCCACTGGTTATCTGGTATTAAGTTTCCAGCTTTGAAAATAAATAGCAAAACTGCTTTCAGCATTTATAGAGCAGTTGGAGACCACTGTCCCATATTATACTCTATCTATCCTATTTTATTTTTATTATTACAATTATTATTCAGACCGTTTAAATGACTTGACTTAATATTTTCTCATCCCACTGTTCACAGCTGGGTAAATGCACTCTGCCCTCATTTCGACAAGACCATTTATATTGCTAAACCATCCCATCCACCCTCCTCTTATCGCCTCTTCAGTGGTTTCCCAGCTTGTTATTATCGTCTTAGCTTCACCCTGTTATCATCATCTTAGCCCCATTATGCCCCATTAGTTATTCTCGTTCTCTTAATTCCATCCTACTGGCTTATCATTCCTTAGGTGCTTCCCCATCTCAGCCTCTTGTCCTTATTCTTCCACCATCATTTTGCTGTATTTTGTAGTTTATGTCAGGGTTTGTCGGCTCCTGTAAGAGTGTAAAGTGAAGCAAATACCACTTAAAATGAAAAAGAAACCTCCAACTTTTAACGTTCAAAAGTAGGGGAGAGCAGGAATCTTGGGGCTATACGCTCTGTCTTTTGGCTGCAAATATTTGAGGAGGTCAAGGTTGCTTAGCAACTGATTGGGAGGTTTTTAGGAACAGAACACTAAGGCTGACACCGATGCTATCTGCTGAGCTCTAAGTCTTAAGTCTGAGCTTTGGTTTCTTCTCTGATGAATGGGGTGGAGGGTGTTATTGGCTGGGACACCATCAAAAACAGTTTAATTGACATTCACACTTTGAAAGAAACCCCTCTGAATTAAAAGCACCTAAATGACAAAAGCTGGAGTTGAGGGTAGGGTATATATAGAGATAATTTATTAACTAAGATATGATTTTATTTTCCAGGGGGTATTAGAGATGTTCACTGGTCTCTCTGGAAGTAGGTGTATTCAATGCCTACTCTTAAATCTTAAACTAGTCCTGGTGCTCATCTATTTTCTATTGTATCCACAGAGAGCTCTCATAAGGAGTTTGAAGCCAGTCTTTCGGACTGCGTGTTGATAGTGTTCAAACAACTGCTCAAACTGTTTTACAACCAGGAGTAGCTGGTTAACAGGCTTTTCCAAGTCTTAACTAGCATCATGAAGTGGTGTATATTTAAACACTGGGCCCCAAAGATAATAACTTGAAATGGCTTCTAAAGAAGCCGGGAGGCCCTCATTTTAAAGGCTTTCTCCAGTGCTGGGTTGCTTAGGTTGTACTTGAAATTTAATCAAGTATAGGTTTACAAGTTAATGATCCTTTAGAATTAAAAAGAAAATTTTGGCACCTCCTACACACTGATGTGGTATGGCTCGGTGTAGATTTCTTTGTATTTTCATTCCTTTGTACTCAGTAGCCTTAACATACCATACCAATCCACACATGCCTCTAAAGTACAAGGTCATTGATCAGTAGGACTGTCCTTCTTGAACATGTTGAAGACTCCCCTCGCAGGGTCAAAGGCTGAGCGCAAGGCTGGACTCTCTGCTCAGAGTCTCAAAGTGCCAAAGACAAGCCAATGGTCTCACTAACTTAATGGACCCAGGCTGGTGAGGGTTAATGGGAACGGATGTGGGAGGTGGCAGAAGCAATGCCCCCGGGTGGGAAGAAATATAACAATATTTGGTCAGTGAAAAGACGTCATTGAGGGAAAAAAGGAGAAAGAAGTTAGGTGTCTTTTCACTTCTAAACTACAAAAGACACATCTCCTAACCTTTTCCCTACGTATGCAAATCTAGCTAATGTGTTAGCCTGGAGCCTGGGCCCTGGAGGGAGATTACCTGAATTTAAATCCCGCCACTTAATAAGTTAGTGGTAATTACTTATTACCACTAGGTAGTTAGTTACACTAGTTACTTAACCTCTTTGTATAATGGAGAAATATGAGCGCCTAGTAAGGCCGTCCTGATGATTAAATGAGATCACGTATGTCAAGCGTTTGGCACATGCGCAGAGAACCTTGTATGCATGCACTCACTTGATAAGAAGTGATGATATTAAAATCACCTTCCTTATTCTTCCTCCCTATCTGTTGCTTTAAAAATAACTCCATGTAAGCAATGAAACGAGATAGCTTTCCTCTGCAGGTGCCTTGCAGTCCCCAGCATGGATACAGAGAATCTATGTTACACATGCTGACAATGGAATGTCTCTTGGCATCACCAGAGGTCCAAGTCTTCACCCATGTGATGCATATTCCTGCATCTGGCAAAAACTAAGGCGCTTAATCCTTGCCTGTATACATTGTACCATTGGATTGATGTGTTCAGAGAAATGATATAATGCAATACTTTGCCGAGGATGAAAAAAAGCTATACAAGGCATTACGTGGAAATACAGACTAAGGTACTATGGATCCTTAATAAACAGAATGCTAGAATGTATGGAGGACAAGACAGATGAGAAAGGAATTCTTCCACTGGCTTAGGAAAAACTACTATGAATACAAGGTGTTTTTGCACTCTCATTCAATTATTTTGACCCCTTTGAAGATCAATATTTGAATAGTGAAGAAGTACATGTATGTATGTGGTGGAGGACAAGATGTATCGGTGACCGCAAACTGACCCTGTGTACAAAGTCAGCACATGTCCCCGTGGTAGACATGGAAAATGTGCCGATGCACCCATGAAGATGGATCATCGAGCCCTCTTCAGGGGCTCTGGCTCTCGGCTTCTACCTGCTGCTGCCTCCGGCTGGCAGCAGCTCACCAGCCGCCTTGTCTGCTCTGGACTGGCTGGGTCAGCAGGGCACCCCGCCGCCCACACAGTGCTCTCTGTCACGGCGGCTGGCCCAGCATCTCTCCCCTCCTGACCCTGTTCTGGGGAGAAGTACCGCCCCAGGCAGTGTCTTCCTTCTTCCCAATCAACCTATCTACTCTGAATCTAAGCGACAGGCAATCTGTTCACACGTACTTTTTCTCTTTTTTCCTTTTATTCTCTTTCTTTCCCCTACGCACTTTCTCTTTCTCTCTGTCTCTCTCTGTCTCTCTCTCGCCTGTGTAAAACTGGCTACCATAAAGCCACATTCCCAAAGATCCAGTATGAAGCCTGTAAGAACACCTTTCCCAAACCCCAATCGTGGTGGCAGGGCAGGCGTGGTGGAATTGCTGCTCCTGTTATGTAAGGAGCAGAGCTCTCCCTTTAAAATGTCCATACTTAGGCCTTGGGTCGAAGAAACAGGGCAGTAGATTCACTAATGTTTGGCAATTTTAATAGCTTCTTTTCGCCTCAAAGCCCAGTGACCCTTTGTGTTCTATTCTTTGGAAAGTATGACAACTCCTGACTTTCCCATCAGGTGGGAAATCAGTTCCAAGCCGAATGCTGAGGCATGCGCTGTCCTCGTGCTGCCACGTGCAGAGGGGGTGCCTGTGTGGGCTGCTCTGCAGCGGGCCCGCCAAAAGTAGCACGTCGTTAGTCACGGCCCTGTGCTCTTCTCGGATGCATGAGGATGACGTCTGTGACGTCATCCCGGGCAGGGTGACCAGGACACACTTGCCCCATGTCTTGATTCTTGGTTTAAAAACAGAAATTCTGTAAGGTTCTTGACATTTGTTACTCTTCCTGGGTTGAGTACTTTAAGTGAACTTTTGTGAACAGGACCATGGTATTTTAGGGCTGGAGATTACCTTTCATCACCACCAGCAGACCAGCAGTATCTCCATTATCTTTGACGTGGACCATGTTCTTTCTCTCCTCCTCAAATATTTCCTTTTCCCCTCCTCCTCTCTTTCTCTTTCTCTATCTCTCTTTTTCTTTCTTTCATATCTGTGTGAAATAGGCTACCATGCAGTCTAGTCCATCCCTCTATCCTTCTTTCCCTTCCTCTCTCTCAGTCTATAGGTATCACTGTATCTATTATTTGAAATATATCGTTAGCACATTCCTTCTTATAGGTGGGATAAGAAGAAAAGATACTTTCATGCAAATTTATAGTTGCTCACTTTTTCTAACTAATCCAATGATCCCATTTTCTCTTTTCCAATCCCTATAAAACCTCTTGTTAAGTGTATGTTTTTCTACTTAATCAGCTCACCTTAGATTTGTCAGATTCTCAAATTCATAGTTGAGGCTCTTTCCCCCCCTAAGTATGAATCCCTAATGTCAGTAATGAAACAGGTAAGTACACTTCTTAAAAAATACCTTCTCAAGTGTCTTGAGATACCAAGGTCTCTAGCTTAAGTAAAGAACAGTGATGTCTGGTCTTTGCAGACAAGTAAACACGGGTATGAATTTTAAGTTTCATACTGATGCAGTATTTGTAGCATAGCTGTATCCCATCAAAAAGTTGTGAATGAGAAACTGAAGACCTAATTTAGAATAGTTTGTGGTGGTTTTTTTTATAAGCAGAGTTGGATTTTGAGCAGTTTTAAAATGGCTTTAATGCTATGTTTTGAGGGAACTCTCACTTGAATAGATTTTTCTCCTAAAAATCTTTTTCTTGAAGGCTCATCTAAACTGAATAAAGCAAGATGGAGACATTTATCCTGGTCATAGTATTGCTAAATTTTCCAACTTAGCCTGTGCAGAAAAGAAACAAACAAACAAAAAAAGACTTCCTAGTGGCTTGTTATTTCAAAATAACAATAATAATAATAATAAACTTGTTGGACTTTCTCATTTAGTCCAAATGAACTCTCTAGCCCAGCATGTGCTAACTCTTTTGTTTGTTTTACTTATTCTGACAAACACTTTCTTATTCTAAACGTCATCATTTCCCCTAATCTCACCTTTCATACTTTTGTTTCTCAGGAGGCATTTGATTCTGTGCTCAAAGCTCCCAGACCAACAAGGCCGGGGGTCAGATATCCGACTACTCAAGGGAAAGGCTCTCAGGTGGGCTTTCCTATCAATACCAATGACTTAAAACCACTTGTCCTTCCTTAGTCTGCCTTGAGGATCTTCTTTGGTCTTCAGAAGAAGAAGCCTTGCTCCTCTCTCTCACCATCCTGTGTCTCTTCCAAAAATATATCAGACAAGTAATGTTTCCTGCTGTCATATGGAAACCTTTCTGCAACCATTTTTCCTCCCTTAGATTTTATGTTTTAATCATTCATTCCATTCTTCCTCTTGTGTTGTTAAAAATACTCTCTTTTTCCAGCCTCTCCTTCTCCCAGCAACTTAACCATTCTCACTGAATATTTCTCCTTCAATCACTCCCATCACTCCCATTTTTAAAGTGCCATCCACTTTGCAGGATCTTAAATCATCTCTCCTCCTTAAAGAGATCATCACCAAAGAGATTTTTGTTCTCTGAATATTCTTACAGTTTAACCAACAAGGGGAAAAAAAAAAACAAAACTAAAACCAAACCAAACAAACAAACAAAAAACCAAGGCTGTTTATCAAAAGTACACCAGGGAATAGAGAGGAAAGGTATTCATTTGTAAATCTCGTCTTATGCAGAGGGATTGTGAACCTGTGTTTCGGTTTCAGTGGTTATACACTGATTTTTGTTTAAGTTTACCTTTAATAATATGGGAATGATATTTTGAGTTTCCCATGGGAGAACTCCAACAACTTGGTCCTCCCAGACGGGGTCCCTGCTTTGTCATACTTACTGAAAAGGACGAGGCTGGCGTTGGTGACCCCCAGGTTGTTGGCAGCCACACAGGTGTAGTTGCCATAATGCTCCTCGGTGACGTTGGCCACCGTCAGGGAGGACTGGCCCTCCGTGCTCTTAATCTCAAGGCCATTGGCACTGTTTATCCTAAGGGTTCAAAGACAGAAGAGTAAAGAGAAACACTGATGAAGATTTGGAAGAGTAATTTCTTTTTCATCATTATATTGGAGAAAAAGGAGAGAAAAGAACTAGTTAGAGCTTGTTCCTGCTCAATTCCTCATTTAATCATGCAGTCCTACAGGAGAAGAATCAAAGTCCATTGATGGAGGAGACTTGGGAATGGATGTTTCATTAGGCTTTGGTTTCTGCTCTAGGCGAGAAAGACATGCAGGTGGAAACTACCCGCGAACCACCTGCCTCACCCTATGCAAGTAACCTGAGTGCTTTCGGCTTCAGTCTAAGAGCTACAGCCCCAAAACACTTGGTAAAAAGCCTTGGAAAAGGAAGAGTGTAATTGGATAGGTCTACATAATTACAGCCGGGCTTGGCTTTGTCATTAGGGCTTCTGGTTTCCCTTGTGGAGCGGGGGAGACCTGGCGGAGCAGTGGGGACGCAACAGGTTTGCCACATACCTGGTGTCATCCCGGTACCACTCAAAGTCAGGCGCAGGCACTGCCGAGGCCTCACATTTGAGAGAGGCTTTTCGTCCGGTGGTGGCTTCGTTGCTCTTGGATTCCGTGATAGTGGGAGGATCTGTGGCAAGGACAGACACACAGTTAACATGAGCTTCGGATGGTGCTCCAGAATTTCCACGCGAGAAGGAAGTAGAAAGGACAGTTTGATTACAGAGGGGTAGGACAGGAATGGCCTTAAAGCTCCATTTACATGAATTATGTGATCTGCTGAATGGGACGGATCACTAGAAAACTAAATAAAAATAAGAGATTAATGAAACCGTAGACTTGGTTTACTTAAACGGGACACTTAACAGGGTTTTATGGAAATGAAATCTAGGATATCTTTCTCCCTCCTCCAACTGTTATTCCAGTCGTAAGTTATAGTATTTGCATAGTTTTTTTTTTCTTTTCATAAATTAAGTGGTGATACTAAAGGACTTGGGATTTTAAGTGTATAATTAGAGCATTTTTCTTTTTCACCATCATCATTATATTTTTATTATTGTTACCTTTGGAGATGGCAGTAAGAAATCTAATGAAAATAAGAGAGCATTAAAGTCCTCTCAGCCCAAGCTTAGCCTGATATTGTTGCAGAAATTCAGGAAAACAAACAAACTAATATCAGATGATTGCTATACTTTTTTCCCTCCTCTGTGTTCCCTTACCGCTATGACCCAGGTCAATTTTGCTTTTATGTATGAGGGTGCAGTTTGAAGTCTATCATGGTGCATAAACACCTTCCTGGGGTACCAGTCTTCCGTTCTCTCTGGCAATTGTGCACTTGGTTCTTTCTGCTTAGGACTGGGTATACAAAATTGTAACGGGCTTGAAATGAGCTCAGAAACACATTTTCATTTGCCATGCTTCTTTCAAACAATCCCATGGAAAGTGGAACAAATGTTTACAGGTCCACAGAGCTGAGCCACGATGGTAAACTTGAGCTCTTGGCTTGATGACGCTGTGTTTGTGTAGGTTATGGACCCTCAAGGAGAAAAAGACTTCTGTCCAAAGGTCATTTGCCAGAAAATGGCAACTTGGCTGTGTGTGCATGAACGAAATAAGCCTAAACCACCTGTTCATATTTTATAAAGGAAAAAGCTTATTTAGGTCAATTAGTAAAGTGAACTCTAGTATACAAAATTCATTGTCATCTCTGCTCTTCAGCATCTGGTTTGGCTCACTGCTTTTCAGGGTTTTATCCTCATACTCAAAACCTATTTTCCAAGTTTTCTGCCTATAGAAGACCTGGATCCTCTTAGTTAAAAAGGATGGACAAAAGCATCAGGTTAGTCTGCAATTTTCTCCCCCATTTCATTTTCACATCAGCTTGGACATCTTTAAATCACTGTCACAGAGAGGAGTTAGAGCACATTTGGATAACACCACCAGCCCATGTACAAATGTGTGGACTTCCCACCACATGCTTTATCTTTCTGAGCCTTGGTTTTAATATCTATAAAATGAAGAAACCACACAATAATGATCTATATAGCATTCCTTTCAATTTAAAAAGATACTAATTCTAGGGGACTTCCCTGGAGGTCCACTGGTTACGACTCTGCACTTCCTCTGCAGGGGGCATGAGTTCAATCCCTGGTCAAGGAACTAAGATCTTGCATGCCACACCGTGTGACCCCCCCCCCAAAAAAAACACAAAAAACCGATTTTTTTAGTCAAAACGGCCCATTCTTCACAAATGGGCATTCGGTTGCATTAGGACCCAAGTGTATTTTCATAGCCATACCTCCTTTAACCATTAACGCTTAAATTGCTAATTTCAAAATTGTAACTCATTTATCTAATACATGGGTTGGGAGTCAGGATTAGAAATCAGAACTAGGATACCATAGGTCTGGTTTTGACTCTTAACAGAACTGTGGCCTGGACAAGTGTCTGTACCAGTTTGAGATTTTTTCTTTCTCACCCTTTAAAAGAAGAAGTTAGCTTAAAATGATCACGAAGGTTCCATTTAAAATTCTTTCATTCTATGATTGGTTATATAGATTGTTAGAGCACATTAGTTCAATGGTTAGTGCAATGATTAGTGGTAGTGGTGTGGATGGGGGAGATATTTGTATAGAGGTGGGGCGTGGAGTAGAGGTTAAGAACTTGGATTTAAAGTTTGATAGACCTGAGCCCATATCCAGTATATGTCCTTCACTATCCTTCATCATTAGGGAGCTCAGTACTTTGTCTAGAGTTACACTGTCTCAATTTCCTCATCTATAAAATGCTGGAACCAGAGGCAGGGAGGTCCATTTGGAGACTGCTGAAGGAACCCAGAGATAGCCTGCACTAGGTTTGTGATAAAGGGGCTGGAAGGGAATGAACAGATTTGAGATTGAGAGCTATGAGCTTCAGAATCGACAAGATCAGATGTGAAAAGTGAGGGAAAAGAGGAGGAGTGCCAAAGATAACACCCAAGTTTCCGGCTTGGGCATCTAAGTGATGCCATCCACTGAATAAATGTTAGTTTCCCGTCTTCACCTCTTCGCTGTATTTGGCTAGGCTCTTAAACTGCCAATGACTCTGCAATCTGTAGCATGTTGGCCAGAGAGATGATCTTGCTTGTGATTCAGTTGGTTTGTTCAATTTCTCAGTTTGTAAAATGAATGTTAACCAATGTTTGTGAGTTTCTGGAGGCGCATGGTTAAGACTGACAAATCCTTAATGATGACTACTGCTTTGCTAAACCAGGCCCAATCTGGACCAGACTCCACATTTTCCATCACCTCCACCTCTGGGGTTCATAGTTGGGTCACCTCAAAATAATAATCCACGGTGGAAGTCTTCCAGCCCCTCCACCATGGGACCAGGAACACAAGTCTCAGCTGTGTAGTTTTATGGGCCAGTTCTTCCTGACTCTGGATGGTTCCTTCTATGTGGTGGGAGCTCATTTAGTAAACCTCCTTGCTCTGGGACCCAGAGGCAAGGACTGGTTTTTCTAACTGAAAACTTAGGGAAGAGCAAAATTAGTTTGTTTGCTTCATCTCTTCCCTTTCTTCCTTCTGGGACCAAGCTTCTGCCGGGGAGCAGAGGTTCTTCTCTGTGTCTCCATACTGATGTCTTATGTGGGCCCTCTCCTTCCCGCTCTCATGTAGGCAGGCCTGGCCCGGTCCAGGGCTGCCATGACTGGGGAGGTAGGTTAGCCTCACTAAGCTACTACCTCTAATTACCTTGATCTCTAATAAGGGGGGCAACTGGGGCTCCTGCATGTCTCTACTTATTTCTCAATTTGTTCAGAACCTTAATAGCTAAGTAGCATGGGAAGGGTGGCAGTGAACTAAGGCTGAACACTTTAAAACGCATTGATCTTGGGACAGGATGATACTGGCCAACTACAAACGCCAAACACTTGCTCCTCTCTTTGAAAATCTAGGAAGTTTCTTGTACTAAGGTATAGTCACAGATAAGATAAATGTGTGAAGAGTTCATTACTTCCAATATTTCTCAAATGACACAATGGTGTGGTCTGTTCCATAGCTTATTGGAATGAACATTTCAAAATTCATTTGTAATGAATTCTGTACAGGTGAGGCTAAGAAAAGTGATTACAAATCATATTGTGGCATGCCTAGTATAGTTAAAATAATAGATGTCCTTGCTCAAAATATGGCTATAATTAAAATCTGGCCTAATAAAAATGCTGCATAGAGGTCCATTGTTATTCTTTACATGACTTTGCAATAGCTTACGATTGTCAGAGGACTCATTACTTTAAAATTCTGGGTTCTGAAAATATTAATAAGGGCTTTCTTCTTATATCACCAATAATAAGACTCTTTCAATTAGAATGAATAGGATAACAATGGCAGTGGCCTGGCAAACAGAATATCATTCATTTAATCTTCCTAATGTTTGGAATAATAGTATAAAGGAACAAAATTTTAATAAAAGATTCAATTTATAGATATTTACCACGTGTCAGCACTCTACTAGGCTTTATTTATTCTTTTCATCCAAACAGTAGCCCTGGGAAGTAAGGATTATTAACCCCATGTTATGAATGAGAAGACAGATCTACAGAGGGTGAGTACACTGTGCAAACTCACGTAACCAGCATTTGATGGAGTCTATATTTGAACCCATGTTCTGAAGCCCATGCTCTGAATCTCCCTGTCTTTCCATTTAAATGAGTTCCTTTAGAGATAAATAAATTCTTCATAAGGAAAAACACCAGTTAGGGGAGCATGCTGGTAGCTTAAAAGGTAAGTGTTGCATATTTCTGCTCTTACAATGTACCCCAAATGGCACAACATGCTCTGGCATAGTGGATATGAATCCACATTAGAAATCAGGAGATGTGGGCTCAGTGTCTGCCCGTGCCACTTAGGTTGTCACCTCTTGAAGGTGACATTAATTCTTGGAGTCCCCCACCTTTGAATGTAGATGATAAGACCCGCCTACCTAAAGATGAAATGTAAAGATGAAATGAAATCTCACACATCAGAGCACATTTAACACCTGAAGTGATTACATTTATCATTTTTATCACTATTACCCACATGGTATCTTGGAAGGAAAGAGGGCTTTGGAGTTAGACCTGGGCAGCGTCCCAGCTCTGCCACGCGCAGGTTCTTTGACTTTGCAGCAGACGATGCTTACCTTCTCTGAGCTTTGTTTTTGTCCTCTGCATGGAGATGATTTGATTATCTCCAGGGGTAGTGTGTGATAGTGGACCAACGGGGTGGGGGCAGAGAACACAGGCAATAAGAAAGCTATTGTTTCCAGAGAATTTAAAAACAATAATAAAACTAACTAAACGTTGTCTTTTTAAAAAAATCAAAAAAACAAACAAAAAAAATCACCAGGTACCAGCAATTCTAAACGAAACATACCAAACAATGTCAGTGATAAAGTAAAAACTCCTCCTACTGGGGCAGACCGGGCCCCTTACACCTCTTTCCCTGGTTGGCCACTGTTGGTGTGATGATTACAGTGAATCATACAAAATCTCTAATAGAGTCTTGGTACTCTGGAGGTACTCAGAAAATGATGGTTCTTGTTCGCATTGCAAAGTTATAGTGGAAAATCACAGTTCTCTGGATTCTTATTGAGTAGGTCCTCTGACGATCCCATAATAGATTCATAAACATTAGGATGTGTCTTTATCAATATGACCCCAAATACAAGAGGAAACTAAAGGTTGACATGGAGAATGGAGAGGTGTAGCCATGAATAGTTAGAGAAAGTAACCAGTTTGGTTCCATGTTGAGCAGTTTTTTCCTCAACTTTTATCATTAGGTGATTTTGAAATCAAAGTATTAAAGAGTCCAGTTAAAATACAGTTATATCATCTGGAGATGACAGATGTCTCCAGTCCCAACTGTGGAATCCATGGTAGGTAACCTCTGCTTCCTCTAAATAAACGGCTATCAAATGTAAGGGTGAACTGTAGAAATGTCAGCATCCCATGTCCCCCAGCACCTATGTTGGGTTGGTTAGCTCTGGACACCAGGATGGAGGAAGACCTGAGTTGAAAGGGAGATGAGAAGAGGAAAAAAAAAAAAAGTAATGAAGACTGACAATATGAACCTAGTTGGAGAGAGAGCTGTAGGAAAGCTGAAGGCAGGACTATTAGCTGGTCAATGGGGTGGGGGTGGGCTGGCTTGAGAGCTGCAGGCAGCTTTTGAGAAGAATTTTTCCAGGAATAGGAAGAGCGTCCAGTATAAGAAGAGTCCAAATAAAATGAACTCTTCACTTATTGAACACTTACTATGCACTAGACATTGTCCTTGGGATACTGGGCAGTAGAATGAGACAAATCCATAAATAGTTACTTTTAATGCACCGTGAGAACTGAAATGGGGGGATTATACCTAGAACCTATAAATGAAAGGACAGTTGTCCCTATGGCTGGAATCTGGAAGAAATTAGCAGCTATACTGTAAGATACAAGAAAACAGAAGTCCTGCCTATTGTACAAAATTTTACTAAGCTTATTTAGTTGAAGAGATTTCAGGTCAATAATTTAGCTTCTGTAAACTCCAGGACCTCCTACCACTTAGAAAATAGATTTTGCATGTCAAATGGCTATGTACAGTGCTGTAGACCAACTGTGGAGAAGGATTATCCATGAGAAATAAAAAGGAGAGACGGTAGAATCCAGCTTGTGAGCTTAACATGAGGAACTGTTGTCTCTCTTGTTTACTGCTCTAGGTTCTCAATGCCCTGCAACAAATATCTGTTGGGAACTGAGTAAATGAATCAATGAGATGCTAGTAGGAGAAAATTACCAGCACTGTTTTTTGTTTGTTTGTTTGTTTTAGTGGTACTCTGGGTCTGTTCCATTATGATAATCTGTTTAGCCATTAATTATTTTAGCCATCCTGATCCCCTGACCTAATTCCAAATCTTGTGTCTTGAAAAGGGAATCAGCTTAAATAATGGGACATTTTCATAGTAAGCAGGCTTCTATGAAGTGACAAAATGGAAATTTCTCAGTTTGCATGAGTTTTCCTAGCCAGACCTGGTTCAGTAATTTAATCTTGCAGACGTCATCTACTTAATACAACTACATTTGAGTAGGGTGAATTGTTTGAATAGGACAACAGGTGCAATGGCTGTTGTCTTAATATAATATACACAAAACTTATGAAGTGTTAGTAAAATGTGATTGATTTAGAATATGCTTCCTGATTTGTTACCAATATAAATTTGCAAAGTTTGGTGAAATAAGAGAGCAGAGCTTATCTGTGAGATTTCCCCCTATCCATTCAGTAAACATTTACTGAGCAATGTTCACAGGGTTGAGCATGTGCTAGGTGCTGCTGGTTAGGACAGACTGGCTGACAAAGCTCATTATAGTTTTCTATGTAATTTGTGATGACATGTCTTTTTAGAATCTTGAGGCTCTGTCCGTATTCTTCGGTGGTTCACTCATGGCGAGGAAAAGCTCACATTTTATAAAAGGCTTTTCTTGAAAATTATCAGCATTTTCTTCTGGTCTAAGTTACACTTTGGGGACAGTCAAGAAGGAGCAATGTCAGACTAATTGCGCTAATACTAATAGGACCCAGGCGGCTGGCTTTGATCTTGGGAACCATCTGCAACGCAGACTGCTTTGATGTTTCACACAATGGAAGCATAAATATTGTCTATGTACTCTATGATTGGACTTTCAGAAATCTAATTAAGATGAAGGTCAATTAAGAGAAAATAAAATCTTAACTCCGAAAGTCAGAAAAGCGGTGGAAGATGACGGCATGGCTGTGTGTACATAAAAGAAGCTAACTAACCTAATTATAAACTTAGATAAACACCCAGAGAAATGGCCTTTCATGTGAAAAAAAGGTCCTAAAGCATTTTATAACATTGAGATCATTAACGTGTCTTTGAAACACACCCAGAACTGGAAAAGAATAGTAGTACTGGCATTTCAAAACTCTATTACTTAAAAATTCGCAGACAGCGACAGGATAAAAGCACTCCGGACCTCATCAAATGCATCCCCTTGCTTCTTGGAAATGAGTGCCATAAATGCGATGGTACAGTCCTATCTGTTAGGTTCTCCTAGGTCTGGATGAAGGGGATTTTGCTTTCTGTTTCAGAAGGCTGCCAGGCTGGAGCAAGGCCACAAGGAGTTAGTGCAGTCCAGTGTTGACCGGGTCACCTACAGCAAGCTTCCTTGGCTCTTTATGCCCCAGTTTCCAAAATTTTAAAGTCAGACTACAGATGATCTCACGAGTTTACTGCGAGGATTAAATAACCAATGTAAATCCCTCAATCAGTGCTGCACATAGTAGGTACTACGAATTGAAACCTCCTCTTCCTCTTTCTCCTGAGGGCATGGGCTTTAGAATCAAATAGGCTGGAGTCTGAATCCTTTTTCTTCCTTTGCTTTCTGTGTCACTCGGGAAAGGGAATTATACCTTCTAGGGTTCCAGCGTTTCAAACAGTAAAAGGGAGTCAATTATATCTACCTTGCTAGGGACTTTATACAGAATCACTAGTGCACAGGTTAACTGCATGGAAGGCTTAAGATAACGGAAAGTAACTGATCACCATTCAGAGCATATTTTCAAACATGGGTTAAGATGTGTATGCATGCGTGTCTGTGCACCTTTGTGCATGTGTACATGTATGTTATATGTGCATACGTGTGTATGTGCGGAGTGTGTATTGTGTGTGTGTATGTGTTAAACACACAGGAGGGAAGAACTGTCAGGACATCCCTTTATCCCTGTCACTAGCCACAATGATGTGATGTGGAACTTGAATTTGAATGACTTGGGAAGTCACTCCTCACTGAACAGGGTAAACAAATTCTCTTTATTCCTTTGCTGGGTGACACACATCATGGACCCGCCCCCGCCCCCTGTCTTTTGAACTACATCTAAGGATCCTTTCATCTGAGAAGTTCAAAGTATGCCCACTTACCTATGCATCTTAGCGAAATCTTCCTTTCTAATGCCCATACTTTGGGACAAATAGATAACCAGTATTAACTTATCAGGTATCCCTCGTAGCCACCAGGGACACGTGGTATCGGACCACAGTGGCTTAAATTTATCCCCAAGGCCAATTAGTTCAATAGCAGAGGATAAAATATGATCTTGAATTATTCCCTTCTGACAAACAACGCATTAAGTTGGAAATTCCAACAACGAATTGTTTTTTCCAAAGTGGTATGACCTTCGTCTCCGCAAAGACCAGAAGAGTGATTGCCTGAAATGCTAGTGCTGTCTGATGTTTTCTTAATTCTGTAATCTGAGTAAACGAGTGGATTGTTAAATGCATTACGGGTTATATTTAGAGTTGGTACTGTTGATTTATCAAATTCAAAGGCCAAGTCCTGCCCTTGGATGTGTCCAATGTACAAATGTGCATCCCTGACTAGAGCAGCATCTGCGTGAAATGCAATATTCTTTTGCTAACAGGATCTTTAGAGCTCACTGGAGGTGGAGGTGGAGGTGGGCCCTGGGCACTTGGCCCCTGCCGGCTCCTGCCATACTCACAGTTCACAGTGACCTTGACTTGTTTGACGTCCGCCGAGGAGACTTCATTGGCAGCTTTGCACTCATATTTGCCTGATTGCTCCCTGGTGATGCCAAAGATCTCCAGATATTCTTCTTCTCCTTCATATTCTCTCCCTGAAAAACAGAGGTTTGCATTATTTTTTTTGAGTTTAAAATATGCAGCAGATCACCTCCTTTTGCTTTTTGGAAGCAATAAATCCACTTGGCTTTTCAATAATTTGACAGTGTTCTTTGTCTGAGGTCAGGGGCTATAGAAGCAGACCCCCAAGACAAAAAGTCGTGTGAAAATGATTAAGGAGGAAGTGCTCTCAGGAAAAACTGGTGGGTGAGTGGGAGAGAAAGGAGCCAAGCAGGGGTGCAACACCAGGTCTTGTCCCACAGAGGGCAACTAGCCTCAATCCCTCAGGGAGTCCTGGGGACAGCACAGCCCCTACTTCCACGCTCTCCTGACCAAGAGTCAAGAAGCTGAAGTGTTTATACATCACACTCATCAGTCACTGGTTAAAGGCTTAGAGCAAAGTGGGAGTTGCAGAGAGGGGCATGCAAATCGTAAAGGGCTCAGAGGGGCAGCCACTGAAGTGCTGGATCATCAATTAGACCATATGCTGCAAAGCACTCTGTCAGCCAAAGCTGGCATTAGGACAAGTGGCTTCCTTTTGAGAAACTGTCACTCTTCTCCCCCAGATTCTGTTCACAAAAGTCATGTTTGAAACCCTGTCTTATACTTACGGTTTCCTTGTTCAGTGTTAAACTACAACATCAATGAGACTTTCAGGCCATGGACCAGATCCAAGAGATTGTGCTGCTGATGGTACGTTTTGTCACATGGGAGCAGAGGACTAGGGAGCGAAATATCATTGGCTTAACCCAGTGGGATTAGGGATCAGGAGGCCCTTTTTGGAAAATTGCACAAAGTTGGATGTGTCCATTTTTGTAAAGAATTGTCAAAATAGGCAGGATTAGGGGGATATGTGTAAAAAAACAGTTGATTGAACCTGGTGTACCCCCAAAAAAAATAAAAAAAAAAAAATAGGCAGGATTGTTTAATTCCACTGATTAAAAGACTATTTATGAAGAGAGAGAAATAGAGAGAGGAAATGGAGGCATGGAGGTGGGAGTGGGGGGTGGAGAAAAAGCGGAAAGAGAAGGTGAAGAGGAAAGGGGACCGAGCAGGGAATAGCTTGGCCAGAAAGGCCTACAGACATCAGCTAAATTCAACTTCCCTCACCCTCAAGTTACAAACCCCACTGCTGTTGTGTTAGGACAGAGCAGCGGGGAGGGTGCTAGAGAATACAGTCCTGCCCCCATGAAGAAAACTTGCTCCTGGTCATCCTACACTAAATGGTCCCAATTAATAGCTCTGTTCAAACACCACAAGCTGTTTTCCTTTTCTGGAAATTCCCTGATGGCCAAATCAACATAACAGCCAGCCAGCACAGAAACAACTTCACTGTCTAAATATGTCAGCTAAGCCCATTAACTAGGCTCCCAATAGAACCTAGGGCCTCTTTGATAGCATTCTATAAAAATACTCCAAGCTTCAAGTCTTCTGTTAATTGTCAGTATCACTAGTTTGGAGGAAACTTTGTAATCCCAACAACAAAAAGGCAGTGATTATAATTATTTGGTTTGGAGCCTTGCACATTATCTAGCACATGCTTCTACTGAAAACTTTTTAGAATTAGTCTGTAAGTGTATAGCTGCATATTATTTATAAAAGGCCACTTGTTTTTCCTGCCTGTGTTTTCACCTTTTTTATTCTCCGCGCTCATGAAAGTAGTCAGACATGACTTCTCATGCCACAGAAGTAGAATGTGGTAGGAAAGAAAACAGAAATCTTAGAAAGGGTAATAGTTACTGGGTTAGCTGGGAAGCACTTGGGCTTGGAGGAGAAAAAAAGATCTTTCTAGCATACTTGCAAGTATGAACTGAGAGTCATGCCAGCAAAGTGATGCTAAGAACCTTCTAGCTAAATATAAATACCCTGAAGACAAATGGCAACACTGACAACTGCAGGCCAGAATAGGAGAAAGCTCATTAAATACCTGAAGGGCAAAGGTGGGATTTATAGTAAGACAGCATTATTGATTTTGAGAATAATGGTGGATTATAATGAAAAAAGAGTTAAAGATGAGGTCAGAATGGTTTAGGATTTCTGCCTGCCCTGCTCCTGCATCCAACAACTTTACTCCTAGGTTGGTACAGAGTTGTTAGTAGAAGAAAGGGAGAAGGAGGATAGTCTTCTCAGAGATGGCTAAAAACATTGAATTCTTTTCACTTCCCATAAAATACCTAGAAATGCTGAGTAATGGATCCCTACCTTGCACTTTGCATTTCTGAAAGGTATAAACCTGTTCCAGGCATGGGAAAGATGATTTTTAGCAACTACCAAGGCCCTACCCATTTGGGAAGATGGCACCTGTGAGAGTAAACATTAAGATGAACTAGAGAAAATAAAAGAATATTTATTGGGCTTGGGACCTGGGATTCTTACATAAATACCAATGTAGATATTCATCCTCTCCTTTTTCCCTGATAAGCAGATAATAAAACAAATCTTCATGGGATGGAAGTTCAGTTCCATATCTCTAGGAAGAATTTCCCCCAATACTACCTGGGGATGAAGGGGGGTGGTTTCCATTAAATACCCCACCCATAGGGCAGAAAGGTCATCTTTGTTTCTCCCATGCCAACTCTCTTGCACTCTGACGGCCACCTCTGTCTCTGGCACACAATGTGCACAGGTGGTTCACTAGAACAGGGGAGTCTCAAAATGCAACCTGAAGATAGGTAAGAGGAACTAGATGGTCTTCCCTCATCCACCATCTTGACAAAAATTTAAAATATTAAACAACGTCTCTGGGCCCTTGTCATCCTTCCTTTATCTCGTGGACCCTTCGTTTGAAACTTACCCTAGCACTTCTTGCTAGTCTATTTTTCTTGCACCCACGGGCGACTTAACTCACAACACATTATCTCTCCTAGTTCACTTGAGCATTTCTCATTAATCCACAGTGATTCGAGAGGAAATGGATTTTTTTGTTGTTGATAAAAAGTCAGAGAACCAGATTGTAAATTCCTTGAGGACAGTGTCTTGCAATATCCCCATGCACAGCACAAGGTTTGGCACAGATGAGTTACTGAATAAATGTTTGTTGAGTTAGCTGAATTGAATTAAGAACCGCAAGCAGAAACTAGAGTCAGATTCAACACATTGTCTAGCTTAAGAGAACCAAATATTGAAAGGTACTTTCTGTACCTTCTGTTCTTTCTGTAACAGAAGCTGGGGCATAAATCTACTCCCTTTTAATGATCCTAAAAAATTGCCCTTTAACTGGGGAAGGATGGGTGTGCTGAGTACTCTGCTGTGGAAATGCTGAATGGTGCATCTCTGGCTGTGTCCTGAGGATGTATCTGCTATGCGGATCTATTATTTCAGGAAAACCTGCACAGACACCAGTAGAGCCCCAGGTGGAAATGGGTACAGTGCCATTCCTTTCATCTGACCAACTGCAGTTTCTTGTT